>NC_134536.1:136105757-136410757 GCF_050624435.1 Tenrec ecaudatus | reverse complement strand
TGCAAATGTCACGATTACCAAAAAACACTTTACAAATTCAGTGCAATCCCTATCCAAAACCCACAACAATTTTTCAAAGAAATGGAAAAACTAATTACCAACTTTAAATGGAAAGGAAAGAAGCCTAGGATAAATAAAACAATCCTAGAAATAAAAACAAAGTAGACAGCCATTCATTCCCAGACTTTCAAATCGACTATACAGCCAGAGTAATCAAAACAGCCTAGTACTGGTATAATGGTAGATATGAAGACCAACGGATTAGAATAGAAAGTCTAGAAATACAATCAAGTACTTATAGACATCTAGTTTTTGATAAAGAAATAAAACACATTAAGTGGGTAAGAAATAGCCCTTTCAACAGATGGTGCTAGAAAAAACTGGTGTCTGCCTGTATAAGAATGAAACAAAACCCATACCTGACACCCTGTGCAAAACAAACTCAAGATGGACCAGAGACCTAAATATAAATCATGCGAGTATTGAGACCATCGATGGGAAACTAGGGACAAACTTAAGGACCCTAATACAAAGCACAAACACACTATCAAACATAATGAAAGACAGTCACATTACAGATGACTAAAGAACTGGGACCTACTAAAAAGATGACAAGTATGCACAACAATAGACTTCATCAAAAGAGTCAACTGTCAACCCACAGATTGGAAAAAAAATTCAGTATGAACACATCAGATAAAGGGCTAATCTCCCAAATGTATAGAACACTATGGAATTTTAACAAGAAAAACAGAAAGTTCAATTTAAAAATGTGCCCAGACATGAATGAGCAATTCACCAAAGATAACATGGAGGCGGCTAACAGTCATCTGAAGAAAGGTTCACGATCATTAGCAATAAGAGAAATACAAATTAAAGCAACACCTCACACCGAGACTTTGGGTAAAATTCAATAAAATAGAAAATAACAAATTTTGGCGAGGACGTAGAGAGATAGGAACACCTTTCTGTTGCTGGTGGGATTGTAAAATTGTACAACTGTTATAGAAATCACTAGGGCACTTCCTTAAACAAAAGTAAATCCAAGTCCTGGATGCTCCAGAATCTCTCCACTGGGTATGTACCCAAAAGACGTCAAGAATATAGCACGAACATTGCAGCAATGTCCACAATAGCAAAAACATGGGAACCCCAACCATGAAGGAATGGATAAACAGACTCTGGAATTTTATACATCAGTGCAAAACAGTGATCACTCTCTTAAACACCTTAAGACATGGACAAAACTAGAGAACAGCATGCTTAGCAAACTCAGTCAATCTGACAAAGATAAATATTTAACATCATCATTGTTATGAGAAAAAACAAAGAAGAAGAAATGTGGTTTATACACCACTAGAGAAGGCTGTGACGACCATGAAGAGGCCAGGGACGGGGCTGGTAACGGGAGGAGGGAGGTCTAGAAGGGGAGGGGCCAAAAAAGGAAGGGTTTAACACGAAAACTATAAGTAAAATAAAAACTGCTTCATGGAAGAAAGAGAAGGAAACGATCCTGATTCTTTACCCTTTAGATCTAGACATTGGTCTGAGGAGGCTGAACAAGGAGGAAAATAAAACTGAAGGAGACTTGGCGTCTTTAGTGACAGACAAGTTCATTTCAAACATTTAAGAAATTAAAAAAGGAAGAACGTTGCTCAAGGTAAAGGATGACAAGATATTGAGCCCCAATCCTCAGGGTGGCCAAGAGGCCTCCTTGAGATGAGCCCTGGTCACCAGACAGTTGGAGGTGAGAGCCACCAGCTACCCAGCTTCCGTAAAGATTGCAGATTTAGAAACGATGGGGCAGTTCTACGCCATCCTGTGCTGTTGCTATATACTTAACCCAGGAGATCTACAAATCCTGCCATGTTTGTAAGTGTGAAATGGGAAAGACGGAGAACCCCTATGAGCACCACGAGAGGAAGAAGGGCCATAGCTCAGAGTGCGTTCTTTGTCAGCATCTGATTGATTGATGATTGATTGATTGATTGATTGATTGGGTGGTTGGTGGACTGGTTGATAGAGATAATCAGGCACAGTGCACTCAGTGGGGAGCCCTGGCCGTGCAGAGGCCTGGCTGGGCGGCCAACCTCAGGGTCAGCCATTTAAGCCCCTGAGCCACTGTGGGAGAAAGATGACCTCTCTGCTCCTGTGAAGACTGGCAGGCTCAGAAACCTGAACGGGCAGTGCTACTGTGTTTTAGGCCACCGTGAATCAGCATCCACTTGACAATGGAAGGTTTGGCGCCCCGATAGCTGTGCTTACTGAGTGTCTCATCTTCTCATTGCTCTTTGGGCTCTGACCCAAGGAAAGAGGAACATATGACATTCAATGGATGGTTTATCATTCTCAATGGCCTCTCATGTCCACCAACTTAAAAACGTGTTTACATCAGTACTGTGACACGAGACTCACCGGCTCTCAGTCTCCCTTGCTAACTTTTCTTTCTCCGCCCAGCCTTTAAATGGTGGGCATTTTTCCAGCTTTGGGTCTTCAGTCTCTTCTCTCTCCCTGAGTCAAGTAAAGACCTTCCAGGACTCCGGAGAGAAAGGATGCTGACAAGCCCACATGGAGGTTTTCAGCCCACACCCCTCTGAGCTCCAGGCCTGGGCTCAACTTGCCTCCCTGACAGCTCTTCCTGAAGAGAGTCAGCTAAAGCTTCTTAGGAGAAAGAGCGCTTACACTAGAAACAAAGACCTTTACATTGTCTTTTCTCGCACACAGGTAATTTGTACCTACTCTAGTAGGGATTGCAAATCGTTCTACCTTCTCTAATTCTCCACACACTTCTACCCACCCACTCATCCCAATTAGCAGATTCCCATCTCCACAGAGACAATAGAGGCGACTAGAGAGCTTGCTCCCTCGTCTTCTGCCACGAATCTACAGACATCAGCATCCACCCCATCCCTTTCTTTTCCTCTATTTTAGGCCAATTTTCTACTTGGGCTTTGACTTGGGTCACTTCCTGGCTCCTTGGAAAGGGGTGGGAAGGGGGGAATCCCTTACTACGGAGTAAGCATTCCTCACATCCTCTCTCTTTTCTCTGCCCTATTTGCTACTTCATAACAGTGTTTGAACATAGTCAAGGGTCCCCATCTTCAACGCCTTTTACTTTGGTCCCACATCCAGCTCCTCTACTATTGCTGTTTATGCTGGCCTTGAGTCAGAGCCTCGACTCATGGTGACAACCATGATCAACAGGATTGAGAGCCAGTTGATCGCAGTCTAGTGATCCAGAGGGTTTCATCTCAGAAGTAGATGCATCACCTGGAAAGCAAGCATCTTACCCTGAGGCGGCCCCGCCCTCCTTCTAAGAGGACGAGGCGAAGCTGTCTTTATGGTACTCTGCTTGAGACCAGAATACATAGCGAATACACACACACCTTTTACCTTGGGACTTAGGCTTCGGGGAGTCACATGTAGAGAGTTTACATTTATTCAGGTTACATGGAAACAACTGTTACCGTGAGCAAATGGAGCAATAAGGCTCTTTTAGTTTCGTTTCTTGATAAATCATTTTATTGGGGGCTCTTACAGCTCTTATAAAAATCGATACATCAATTGTATCAAGCACATTTGCATATATGTTGCCATCAGCATTTTCAAAACATTTTCTTTCTACTTGAGCTCTTGTTATCCGCACCTCTCTTTTCCTCCCTCCTCCCCACTTGATAAATCATTATTTTCATATCTTATACCATCTGCTGTCTCCCTACACCACGTTTCTGTTGCTTGTCCCCCTGGGGGTGAGGGGATGGAGGCGCTTTTAGTTTTTCGCTAGTGTCAGGATGTCTTTGTTGACTACCCAGATAGCAAGGCCTGGTTCGTAATCACTAACTCACTTTCATTAAGTCAAGTTCAACTCCTAGCGTCTCCACAGCACAGGGTAGAAATGTCCCGAGGGACTTCTGAGACTGGAAATCTTTATAGGAATAGAAAGCCTCCTCTTTTTCCCAGACTGACTGGTGGTTTCAAACTGCTGACTTTTCAGTTAGCAGCCCAACGATGCCACCAGGGCTTCCTTATCACTAACAGATAATTAAGAGAAGACTCTGAGTGTTGTCTGACCCCTGTGGGTGACATCCACATCCAACCTGTCTGTCTTTGAGCAATTTATAAAAATTCCATTGAGACTGCATTAAGTAAAGCACCTTAGGCTAAGTGCATCTAGTAAGGGGAATTGTTTCTAACTACATAAGCAAAATAACTTAGGTTACAATAGTCAGACTGATCTTCCTAATCAGTCTTACTCTTGTCAGCTGGAACCTGTTAAACATCACCGCAACACACAAGCCTCCGTGGACAGGCCTCTGTCGGGCACATTTCTTGAATGAATTTCCTTTGGCCACCGTCTTTATTATTCCACCTCTCACACGTCTCAGTCTCCTTCAACTTCACTTTCTTCCCACCAAGGGCACTCTGCTGAAACGTCTCGGCCGAATCAAGAATGAATCCCTCTTGGTCTTTCTTTTGCCCGACTTCTCCACAGCATTTGTCTCTGTCAACCAGTTCTCGCCCTCGCGCTCTGAATCGCTATGATAACCGATTTGATTCTTGTTGTTGTGGGGCGTGAAGACAGCTGAACACACACTTCAGACACGTGCAATTCAGCGATAGCGAGTCCAGTTTTCCAATGGCGAGGCGGTTCGCACTCCCATTCCAACGTGCTCCACCCCCATTAGAGAGTCTTCTCCCTGAAGCACTCCGTTTCCCTGCCCTCTTCCCCATCACAATACTCGGTCATTGCTTTCAGTGGCTCACCGGGGAGTGCCAGCCCACGGATTGTCTTTTCCTACTACATTGCAAATCTTCAAGCCTCAGCTCAGGGTCCCATTCCTGTCCCATCCCTGCACACTGGTCCTCAAGGGGTTCTGTGCTTTGCTCACTAGCAATCATCCCGGACTACAACTCCACGGGTTAGAGGCCGTCTGTTCCCCTGGGCTGTATCTAGTTTCCGGGGACTTCGAGGTGACAAGACCCAGGAGGGGGTGCTTTCTGGTCACTGAACATCACCTGTTAGGCCGGCCTGGTTAAAATGGCCTGGTACACCGTCGCTTAAAGTGATTCGAATGCGCCTCTTCCTTCTCCTCACAATTCCCCATCTTTTTCTTCCAAGTGTTGAAAAGTACTTAAAGACTGCAATGCGCCTGCCGAAACCACAGTATTTCCTTTCTTTTATTTCTCTCTCTCTCTCTCTTTTCCTTTTTGAACAGCTGTATTAGCACTTCAGCCACGTCACCCAATCCAGTAACTCAGTGATACCAAGAAGAGTTGTACAACTGTCGTGTTGTGGAGTTGCCAAGCCCCTCATATGCATGTGGAAAGTCGACGCTGAGTTCGAGGCCCGAGAAACAAGCGATGCGTTTGAACTATGCCGCTGGCACAGAAAACTGGGAGTATGACGGGCTGCCGAAAGGACAGGCCAATCGGTTTTGGACGAAGTATAACCAGAATGCTCCTTCGAAGCAAGGACGGTGAGACTTGTCTCCTGTCCTTTGGACATGTGGTCGGGAGAGTCCTGTCCCTGGAAAGGACATCACGCTTGGTAAAGTCGAGGGCCCAGAAAAAGAGGAAGCCCTTCAACAAGATGGCTGGACACGGCGGCTGCAACCATGGGTCCAAACAAAGCAACGATTGTGAAGGTGTCTAGGAATTACTGGCAGCAGTCCTTGAGGGCGGCTGATGATGGTCACACAGCCCCTTTGTGTGAAGTCTCACCTAACAACCAGTGAAGGCACCAGCAGGGGTGTTCCCAGGGGATTCCCGTCCTCCCATCCCTGCCCCCACTCGGAGGGCCTGACTCAAGTTACGGCGGCAGTACAACCCACGGCCTGGAAGACACGAGCCTCGAAGTTCTCTCGCTGCCCCCTCTCAGGTCTGGGCACCCGAGCCTGTCCAGAGGTAGCGGAGATTCTTTCCAGCACAGTCTGTCATAGTAATGTAAGAGTTCATTCTGGGTCCCACAGTCTAGGCTCAGAAGCAACAAGATGCCTTTCTCTCTTAACTGGGCGTCCTTTGTTGGGGCAAATGGTTGACATGCTGGCCTTGAAGCTGATTGTTGAGAGTTGAGTCTACCCAGGGGTATGTTGTAAGAAAGATCTGGCGATCTACATCTCAAAGACCTGTGATTGGCAACAAAGCCCACATGGAAGAAGCACACCAGCCTGCGCACTCATGAGGTGTTGATGGGATCCGATATCTGGCATCAAAGATCCAGAACAAAAAAATCTTATCAATGTGAATGAGGGGGGAGTGTGGAGTGGAGACTCAAAACCCATCTGTAGGCAATTGGACAGCCCCTGATGGAAGGGCCATGGGGAGGAGATGAGCTAGTCAGGGTGCAGTGTAGCAATGATGAAACATACAACTTTCCTCTAGTTCCTAAATGTTTCCTCCCCCCACTATCATGATGCCAATTCTACCTTACAAATCTGCCTAGACCAGAGAATGTACATTGGTACTGATAGGAACTGGAAACACAGGGAATCCAGGACAATGATCCCTTCAGAATCAGTTGTGAGAGTGGCGATACTGGGAGGGTGAGGGAAGGGGAGGGTGGAAAGGGGGAACCGATTACAAGGATCTGCATATAACCTCCTCCCTGGGGGAAGGACAACATAAAAGTGGGTGAAGGGAGACATGGGGCAATGTAAGATATGACAAAATAATAGTTTATAAATTATTAAGGGTTCATGAAGGAGGGGGAGCGGGGAAGGAGGGGGGAAAATGAGGAGCTGATGCCAGGGGCTTAAGTGGAGAGCAAATGTTTTGAGAATGATGAGGATAACAAATGTACAAATGTGCTTTATGCAATTGATGTATGTATGGATTGTGATAAGAGTTGTATGAGCCCGTGATAAAATGATTTAAAAAAAAACCTGTGATTGAAAACTCCTGTGGGACACAGTTCTACTCTGACACACATGCAGTCACCATGAGTTAGAGTTGACACAACAGCAACCGATGGTCTTCCAGCTGGGTCCACCGGCCCCGAGCTGAGACGATAACGATTTCAATCACAGAATGGGGGGTGCAGTGTGATGCACTGCATTGATATGGCCTTTTGCAAAGCCATCTTGGAACTCTCGCCAGATGACTAGGTGGGACTACACAAATACGGTCCTTGTGGGCCACCAACAGTATTAGACTGTTTGCAAATAATACAAAGCATTCAATGGTGGTGGGGCATGCAAATAAGGTATTAAAAACCGTAAGGAGAGGACTGGTCAGTTTTACCATCCACTGGGCTTAAAATGAGCCCTATCCCAGAGATGGGAAAGGGGGACCTCTTACCACCATGGAAGTGGATGAAGTAGGTCCTCTGGACTTGGGTTTCCCAAACTGAGACTCTCCTAGACCAAGGAGATGGTGAGAGTTGTAACACCATAGACAGAATGAGAAACCCAGAAGCAGAGAAATGGTGGCAGTAGAACCAAGAGATGGTGCAGAGGACTTCCTGGCCTGTGAAGGGACAAGGCTGAGCACTCTGGGGCAGGTGGCTTATTGGTGGAGGGCGGCATCTCTGAGCACTTATTGAAAGAACCGGATAGTTCTGAGCAAGAAGAGCAAGAGAGAAGCTAGCCCAAGAGGCCAAGAAGGCATAACTGAGAAGCATCCTGTTTGAAGAACCATATCCCAAGTGGTTCCTGATCCTGAACTGTAACCTTACCAAACTCCTTTCATAATAATGAGTATAATCTGTGAGGGCTGTATGGCCAGTCAATGAATTATCAAACTCAGCAGAGAAGTAGAGAGGGGAGGGAGAGGGAGTCTGATCTCGGCTTCAGAGTCGGCCTTAGGCTGATGCTGATAGTGATTCTCTGCCCATGGTGCGGTTAGTCAGTCGCCTGCCACACCATTTTCAAAAAGAAAGTCCTAAGGACAGCAGTTAGTTGTTAGTATTCCACATAGCACGGGGTCACACGGCTGTGGATGTCGAAAGCCTAGGGAAACGTGGGAGGGTGCTAGGGGGGATGTGAGACTTCATGGGTTTGGAGACAATAGGTGAATACAGAAACTGCCTGCTGGTCCTTGTGAGACAGACAAACAGACATAAAAGCAAGTTGCTGTTGATCCCACTCTGACCATGGGGACCCACGTATGTCACAGCAGAATTACGCACCACAGGGTTTTCAATTGAGAGGGAGATCTCCAGACATTTCTTCTGAGGTTCTTCAGGGGCAGGGGCGGGCGCATTCAAACCTCTGACATTCTGCTTAGCACACAAGTTGGTTGGTTTTTGTTTTTACATTGTTTGGGCCACCCAGAGGCTCTAAATAGGTATAGGAAGAGGGGTGTGTGCAACCATTTTGCGAGAGTATTGTTAAAACAGGGCTGTTTCATCGTCAACACTACCCAGAGGACCTGCTGGGAGGAACATAGAGAGGCTTTGGATGACTGAATAGCAAGGGGTATGCGTCATTTGTAAATATGAAGAAAAATAAGCCACGCATTGTGTCTGAATGTAGCCGACAACAAAGTTAGCTATCAACACATATTCTCCCTTAATTACTTAATTAATCTAACTACCTCCTACACATCTGCCTTCACTGCTTATTACCTGAGACGACAACACAGTCGCCCCCAACAAACATAAAAAACCCACTTACTAGAGAAAGATTCCCATCCTATTTTCTTATCCATCTGCATTATGCTATTCCTGTTTTAGAATTTCAAATCCAGTGAGGAGAATCTAAGATGCAAGTGGAAGACAAAGTGGCCTCATCCTGTTCTGTAAATATTTCTGGTTCTCCAGGCGACAGGAGGGACTCCTGAGGCCTCAGGTTTGCTGATTACCCTCTCCAACCACCACAGAACAACAAACCCAACGTATCTGCCTGCCGATGACGAAGGACTGACTTGCCTGCCAGGATGGAATCTGTCCAGTTGCCTTCGCTTGCAACACCTAAATACACCTTGAAATCTGCTTCCCTGTGGCTGATTGAGAAAGAATGAAAATGACTGAGTAGCTTCCTTTCATATTGACATCCACCTGATGAAAATGTAGTCCTGGGGTGTGCTTTCAGGGGGCTCTGGCCATGAGACCCGCTCTCCGCCTTTGGGAGAGGCTCTGCCTTCTTGCTCTCGGGAGAGACGGCTTGGAGAAAACGAAATAATTGGGCTCTGGGGAGAGCTGATTGCAAAGCTGAGACCTATGTGAGCCTTCAGGATCATTTCTCTTCGTGCCCTGTTTGTATCTCAAACCCTGCTTTCAGAGATGTCTTGGGGGTGCAGTGGTTTAGGGCTGCCCTATGATTTGAACCCCCGGTCACTCTGTTGGAGAAAGAGGACGCCGTCAGCGTTCGTAAAGATTTACAGCTGTGGAAAAGACAGCTCTACTGTATCCTGTGGGGTCGCTATGAGTCAGAATCGACCTGATAGCCATGGGTTTGTCTTGCGGTTTGGGCCCAATTATTCTTTAAAATATTATTTTCATATCTTTTAAAAAATCATTTTATTGAGGGCTCATACAACTCTTACACAATCCATACATCGACTGAATCAGGCGTGTTTGTACATATGTTGCCCTCATTCTTTTCTAGACAGTTACTTTCCATTGAGCCCTTGGTATCCGCTCCTTTACCCCCCAGTCCCCCTCCACCAGTACAACTCCCGACAGATTGTACATTGCTATTATTTTCATCTCCCACACTGACTGGTGTTTCCCTTCCCCCGTGTTTTCTGTTGTTCTTCCTCCTGGAGAGGGGCATATGGCTATGTGTCAATCATTGTGATTGGTTTCCCCCCCTTTTCTCCATACCTCTCCCCCTCTCCACCCTACCCTTCTGGTATCACTATTCCCACTCCTGTTCCTGGATTCTGTGTGTCATGAGCTCCCATCCCTTTCTATACCTGTGTACATGTTCTGGTCTAGTCTGGATTGAGAAGCAGCACTGGGGTCATGGTAGTGGGGGGTGAGGAAGCCTCAAGGAACCAGAGGAATGTAGTGTGTTTCACGGATGCTTTTCTGCACCCTGGTGACTCATCCCCTCCCTGTGGGATCTCTGTGGGGAGATTGTTCCACTGTCTACAGATGGGCTTTGGATCTTCGCTTCAGCCCACCTCGTTCTCAACAATATGTTTTTGTTTGTTATGTGTCTGCTGATGCCTATTATCCAGTCCCTATGACTCCTCATGATCGCACCTGTGGTGTGCTTCTTCCATGTGGACTTGTTGTTTCACTGTTGAGTGGTGGCTTGTGTAACTTCAAGCCTTTAAGACCTCAGATGCTTTTTTCTTTGTGCTATATCTTTTAATAGCCGGACACCATCCGCCTTCTGATTGGTTAGAACAAAGTGTTGTTTTTTAAAGATTCTCAGTAGGAGCCCTGGTGCTGTAGTGGTTGCAGGTTGGGCTGCAATCTTCATGGTCAGAGGGTTGAAACCTCCAGCAGCTCAGTGGGGGACTGAGCTTTCTACTCCCATACACAGTTACAGTCTCAGAGACCCACAGGGTTTGCTATGAGTCAGCACTGACTCCATGGCAGTGAGGTTTTTGTTTTGTTTTGAGTAGGATGTGAGGGCGATGGACTGTGACCTCTGTCACCCCATTCATCACCAGGATTGATTTGGCTGATCTGGCTGGACAGGCCAATGTCCCCTTCCTCCCTCTGCACTCTGTGTGGGTCCCTCCCAAATCTGTATGCTCTGTTAAAGAGGGTAACCTTCACCAATGGAGAAGGACCTTCCTTCCAAAGAAAATGTCTAAAAGCAGCTGTGTTCCCTGTTAGACCCTCCAAACAAGGTCTCAAATATTCTGTTTTCCTTGGTAGCAATCACATGGAGGGCCTACTCTGCAGACCTTGTATGAGGCCTCTCAGCAAAGTTCACATTTGTTGTAGGGACTGTAAAAATATATCGAACACAACATTTTCCACTTCAACATATCTCAGGTGCACAGCTCAGTGATTGATACCAGCGACATTAAACATTTAAGGTACCATCACCAAATCCACCAAACCCACGGCCACTGAGCTGACTCTAACTCATAGTGCCCCTCTTCAGAGATTCTGAGACTGTACATCTTCATGGGGTCAGTCAGCCTCATCTTGCTCCTGCTTAGTGGCTGGAGACTTTGAACTACCTGCCAACTTTCTGGTTAGCCACCGGTGTTAGCCCAGGTAGAGCACAGGTCAGTGGGTAGAAAGTCTTTGGATCCAGTGGCGTTGTAAGCATCTCAGCGCTGGCAGGGGTCTCCATGAGGCTCCTCCAGTTCCCAGGGCTGCATCAGGGTAGGTCCATGTGGCTTCTCCTCGGGGATGTTTCACAGGAAATGAGCAGAGAGAGAGAAGTGAGCAGAGTGAGCAGAGAGAGAGTTAAAATGCAGAAGTTCCCAGAATTCTCAGGAGAAGGCCATGCCCACACAGAGGCCTCATTAGTTATGACATGATTGTCAGACTACACTCCGTCCCCTCACTCGTAATCCTTTCAAATTGATACCAGATTATGTAACTACCACACCACCCAATACCACTACAGCTCCTTAACCATCAGCTGTAACGCAAATCCCCCTTCACCATAAGCATAAACTTTCAGGTGATTTCCCCCTACCCCTTAGGTACTTTTAACAAATCCTCTGACAACCATGAGAAGCAAGAATTATTACTCCTCTTTCAGATATTAGAAAATGGAATTTCAAAATGAAGAACTAATGAAAGGTTGTGATTTGTTGCTATGGAGTTGAATGCCAATTTATGGCACCCCTATGGGTTAGACAGCAGGTCTTCTTCTTAGGATTTCTTATGGAAGCAGATTGCCACACATCTTTTCTTCTGAGGTACCACTGGGCCTTTAATATGGGCGTTTTATACTTACCTGGCAGGGGAGATACCATGATCACGAAGGTGGTTTTCCCAGGGCGAGGCTTATCCATTGCACTCCGGATGTGCTGACCCCTGTGATTTCCCCAAATGTGGGAAACTCGACTGCAGAATTTGTGTTAGTGGGGGACTGCGTTCGCGCTCTCCCCTAAGAAAGAAAATATATATATATGCGTTTTACCAAAAGCCAATACAATCCCAGCCTCAGGGACCCTCACTCCCAAGGAACCCTTTCAAGGTCCCACACCAAGTTCAGCATCACCAATTCTCAATGCTGTTCTTTAAAGGAGCTTTCAAAATGGCATAAGCTTCAGTCTCTACAGAATCAGGAACTCCTGATCCATAGTCAGGACTTGAGCCTAGAAATATTGGACTTTGAAGTCTACACTTTTTACTCAGTTCCACTGTCCACCACAAAATATAGGAGCCTGGAATATGAACCCCTATTCCCTATATTTCTTGAGACCTTCAAGTTAAAATAGATAATCCCTGTAAAATAATGCTTGAATCACGCCCTTGGAGGCTCAGAGGCGTATATGCCAGGGGTTCCTCACTTATCACGGTGCAGCTATGGCTATGGGAGAGGCTCTGGGACAAATGATTCTAAGGCCTTGTACCCGCCCACCCCCACCATAGCTTCCTTAGCTGTGTGGGTATAGCAAGTTATTTAACTTTGTTGTGCCAGAATGTCTTCTTCTGGAAGATGGGTGTTATTTGTGTGTATTCAATGAGTTAAGGAGGTTTCCCAAACTGCACATTTTGGTTGTTGCCATTAGGTGTCTTCAAGTTGCAACCTGTGGGCAGTCTAGCCACAAGAGGAGATTGGTCAGTTTGAGTTGCCACACCCCCCGGTTATAAAAGCGACCCATTTCAGAAGCGGGAAGTGAGAGAATCCTGAGACCATGAAGGGAAAAAGAAACCTCAGAGGAGCACCTTCCAAACCCGTCTGAAGTGGCAGAGGCATGTCTGACGTCCCATGACCGCACGGCTGAGGCAAGGAGGCCATGAGACAGAGCTGAGAAGCAAGGGAACACGTGGCTGAGAGGCTGAGGACTACAGAGACTTGGCAACTGGCTGAGGAGAGCCATTGCTGTGGACAAAAGATTCTATCCTTAATGATTTCTGGTCCCGTTGAGTGTCCTAATAAGCCTGCATCATCAAGAATATTGTCTGCGAGCTGTGTGTCCACAGTGCTGGATTGCTGAACCAGCAGAAAGTAGAGCGCACCATGGAAGGAATGGCAGGTGTCTGAAGAGGTGAAGAAAGATGGAGGATAGAGGCACGGCACTCCACGTTGGGCAGATATAGGGATGGATCCTCCTTCCCCTTATGTAGCCGGAGGAGGTCAGATAGGGCCGCCATGCCACTTTCACATGCTTCCAGCCATCCTAATTGCAACTCCAACCAAATGAGTGGGGGAGATCATGCAAGTAGGGCATGTGGAACTCTAACACGGGGATTGGTCAGTGTTGCCATCCACTGGATTTAAAATCTCCAAAGCAGGAATAAGCAACTGATTACCATCAAGGAAGAGGAGCCTGGAATGTAGCACATACTTTGGATCCTGGGATCTCTGTGCAAAGAACCTCCTTGCTCTTAGAGACCGAGAGCTGTGACACCAGAGGAGCAGTTTGGGAAGTGGCAGAGAAGCAATGGTAACAGAGGCAACGGATCCAAGAGCACACACAGAGCAGTGGGCTTCACAGCCCATTGAGCCAGAAAGCTAAGTGCCTTCAGGTAGGACGTTTACTGGGTGGGCTGGTCTCAGGGCACTCTATTGGGGAAACCTAGGTTTAGTGACCCATGGAGCTAGAGCTGAGGACCTCTGGGTCATGGCTACTGGTGGAGTGGAGTGCCTTTTGGGAATTTAGTGACATCATTAAGAGAGCTTTATGACATTGCCCAAGCAGAGCAGAGACCAAGGGACCATGTGGATAAGAGGCCAACGGCCAGAGAGAGACATGCCGGGGGGCATGGCTGAGGAGAGGAGCATCTTATTAAAGACCTGTATCCTGAGCATTTCTGATGCTGAATATTTCTGACCTAAACTGGTTAACATTCGTTCTCACTGCCATCGAGTCAATGCTGACTCAGAAACTCTGTAACCTTCTTTGTTGTTGTTAAGTGCCATCAAGTCAGTTCTGACCCATAGTGACCCTCTGCACAACAGAATAAAACACTGCCTGCTTCTGCGCCACCCTCGCAATTGCTCCTGTGCCCGAGTCCAAGGTTGCAGTCACGGTGTCACTTCGTCTCATGGAGGGCCTTCCTCTTTTTAGCTGCCCCTTCCTTTTACCCAGCATGATGTCCTCCTCCAGGGACTGGTCTCTCCTGATAACATGTCCAAAGTAAGTCTTGTCATCCTGGCCTCTAAGTAGCAATGTAGCCTTACGTCTTCCAAGGCAGATTGATTTGTCTTTTTAGCAGTCCATGATTCTATCTATTGATCAATCTATCTATTTTTGGTACTTTCAATATTCTTTTCCAGCACACAATTCAAATGCATTGATTCTTTGTCAAAATTTTACATGTATATGAAGCAATTAAAAATACCATGGCTTTGGGGTGAAACACTAAGGCTGTGCAACAGAACAGCAAGGGAGCAAACCAATGAAGCCCCTGGAGAAAACCAAAAGTTGACTTTGGGGGCTAGGCTGTGGCACCCCATCAGACACGACCTGAAAACACTCCTAATGTTCAACAAAAAGACCTGGAATTACTTATAGGCTTTTCTTTTTTGTCGTTGGTTTTTGTTTTGTTCTGTCTTGTTTTTGTACTTACTATTATCTCTACATGTCTATCTAGATAAGATAGGCGGGATAAACATCTGGAGGAGAAAACAATGGAACCTACGGTTGGCAGGGACATGGGAGAGGGGGAAGCATGGGAAAGGAAGGGGGTATCAACCAACCTAGGAACAAGGGAACAACAAGTGATCTACACTCAATGGCAAGGATGGTATAGGATGCCTGGTGAGGCTTGATCAAGAGTAATATAGCCAAGAAAAAAAAATGAAAGTCAAATGAAGGCCGAACATGATAGTAGGGCAAGAGGAAAGTAAAAGGAAATAGAGGAAAGAACTAGGAGGCAAAGGGCATCTAAATACAGACATGTACATATGTAAATATATTTATATATAAGAAAACGGAAATAGATCTGTGTACATATATTTATATGTTAAGTATTAAAGTAGCAAACATTGGGCCTCTACTAAAGTACTCCCTCAATGCAAAAACACTTTGTTCTAATAACCTGGCACTCTGTGATGCTCACCTTCCCAACACGATCACTGAAGACAAAATGGGTGCATAGCAAAAGTGGTGAAGAAAGCTGATGGTGCCCAGCTATCAAAAGATATAGCACCTGGGGTCTTAAAGGCTTGAAGATAAACAAGTGGCCATCTAGCTGAGAAGCAACAAAGCCCACGTGGAAGAAGCACACCAGCCTGTGTGATCATGAAGTGTCGATGGGATCAGGTACCAGGCATCAAAGACCCAGAACACAAAAATGTATCAATGTGAATGAGGGGGAATGTGGAGTGGAGACCCAAAGCTCCTATGTAGACAATTGGACATCCCCTTATAGAAGCGTCACAAGAGATGAGCCAGTCAGGGTTCAGTGAAACATACAACTTTCTTCTAATTGTTTAATGCTTCCTCCCCCCCCTGTCATGACCCCAGTTCTACTTTACAAATCTAGCTAGACCAGAGCATATACAAGGATACAGATTAGAGCTGGAAACACAGGGAGTCCAGGACAGATAAATCCCTCAGGACCCATAATGAGAGTAGTGATACCAGGAGGGGAAGAGGAAGATGGGGAGAGAAAGGGGGAACCCATCACAATAATCTACCTATAGCTCCCTCCCTGGTAGATGAACAACAGAAAAGTGGGTGAAGGGGGACACCAGTCAGTGTATGACATGAAAAAATAATAATTTATAAATTATCAAGGGTTCATGAGGGAGGGAGGGAGAGCGGGAGGGAAAAATGAGAAGCTCATACCAAGGACTCAAGTCAAAAGAAAATGTTTGAAAATTATGATGGCAACATAGGTACAAATGTGTTTGACACAATGGATGGATGGATGGATTGTGATATGAGCTGTATAAGCCCTCAATAAAATGATTTTTTTAATACCATGACTTGGGTCAGGCTCACCGTAATTCTCAAAACAATATCCTTAAAAAATAATAACATCCTTGTTTTCAATATTCTAAAGAAGTCTTGTACAGGTTTAGCTAATGCAGCACGGCTTTTATCTCTTGACCGCTGCTTCATGAGCATTGATTATGGATCCAACAAGACAAAATTCTTGACAACTCAAACTCTTCTCTGTTTACCATGATGTTACCTATTGATCCAGATGTGAGGATTTTGGTCTCCTTTAAATTGATTTGTAATTCATACCAAAGGCTGCAATTCTTGATCTTTATCAACAAGTGCTTCAAGTCTCAGTCACTTTAGCAAGCAAGGTTGTGTAATCTGCGTATCACAGGTTGTTCATAAGCCCTCCTCCAATCCTGATGCCACATTCTTCTTCACAGAATCCAACTTCTCTGATGATTTGCTCAGCATGTAGACTGAAAAGTATGGTGAGAGGATACGACCCTGAAGCACACTTTTCCTGATTTTAAAACATGCCTTTTTTTTGTTCTATTCATATAACTGCATGTACAGTTTCGGTATGAGTATAATGTAGTGTTCTGGGATCCCTATTCTTCTCAAGGCTGCCCACAGTTTGTTTTGTTTCACACAGTCGAATGGCTTTACAGAGTCAATAAAACACAAGTAAACCTTTCTGGTAATCTCTGCTTTCAGCCAAGACCGATCTCACATCAGCAATAATATCCCTTGTTCCACATCCTCTTCTGAATCCGGCTTCCTCTGGCAGCTCCCTGTCAATGTACTGCTCCCAACAGTTGTTGGATGATTTCCAACTTGCATGTGATATCAATGATACTGTTCTAAAATGATGCTGCTTGTAATGACTAGAATATTTGAGCATTCTGTTGGGTCACCTTTCTCTGGAATGGGTACAAATATGAATCTCTTCCTGTCAGTTGGCCAAGTAGTTTATGGTCTTTCAAATTTCCTGGCATAGACACATGAGTACTTCCAACACTTGATCAGCTTGCCAAAACATTTCAATTGGTATTCCATTAATTCCTGGATCCTTGTCCCGTAAACAGTTATAATCTCAGAAACCCACCGTAGGGGTGCCGATGAGTCAGCATTGGCATGATGGCACTGAGTTCAGTACTGGTTTGGGTTTGGGTTAATGCAGCGTGACCGTCTTTCAGCATCGCTGATTCTTGTTCACATGGCGCCTTATGCAGTGGTGGAATGTTGATGAGTTCTTGTTAGTACAGTGACACTGTATTTTTTCCATTTTCTTTTGATGCTTCCTGCCACCATTCAATATTTTGCCCATCGAATCTTTCGCTATTGCTATTTGAGGCTTAAAGTTTTTCTTGAGTTCTTTCAGTTTAAGATATACTAAGCATGTTCCTGCTCTTGGTTTTCTCACTCTAGATCTTTGCACATTTCATTTTAATATCTGACTTTGTCTTCTTGAGTTTCCCTTTGAAATTGTTTTTCAGCTCTTTGACTTCATCATTTTTTCCATTTTTTTAAGCTACTTTACAGCCAAGATCAGATAAAGATCAAGTTTCGGGGTCTCTTTGGCATCCACTTTGATCTTTTCTTTCTTTCCTATCTTCTTACTGATCTTTTGCTTTCTTTTCCCCCCAGCAGTTTTATTAGCACTTCATTCACCTGTCATACAATTCGATAATTCAATCGTATCAAGAAGAGTTGTATAATTATCATCACATTCAATTCTACCTTTTCTTCTTCCTTGTACTCATTGTTATTCATGCAATTTCTTTTTTCTAATTGTGGCAAGAATATACACAAAACATTATCCAATTCCACAACTTCTACAAGTATAATTTAATACCCTTTTGCTTTCTTTTATAACTCAAAACAGCTCCATGTCCAGGACGCCCTTGGTAAAGGACCAAAGACTAGTACATTCTGGAAAGGAACCAGAGTATCCCTTTTGCTTTCTTAATGAATTATGTTCTCAATTTCTTCCCCCAGCTCATCAGGTCTTCTGCCATTTGTGTTCAGTGCAGCAAATTTGTTGTTGCGATGTTCTCAAAATTCAGGTGGGATAGATTCAAGGTCATACTTTGGTTCTCGTGGACTTGTTTCAATTTTCTTCCGCTTTAACCTGAACTTACAGATGAGCAATTAATTGATGGTCTATTCCACCTGGCTAGGTTTTAGCTGCTGATACTGTTTCTCAATCATCTCTTCCCACAGATGTAGTCGATTTAATTTCCGTGTTTTCCGCCTGGTGAATTCCATGCGTATAGTCATTGTGTTGTTGAAAAAAGATATTTGTTATGAACAAGTGGTTGGTCTTGCAAAATTCTATCATACCATCTCCAGCTTCATTTCTATCATGAAGTCTGTATTTCCAAATATAGCTCCTTCCGTTTTGTTTCCAATTTTGCTTTCAATCACCAATATTTATGAATGCATCTTGATTGCATGTTTGATCAATTTCAGCCTGAAGATATTGGTAGAATTCTTCAATTTCTTCATCACTAGCTTTTGTGGTTGGTGCATAATTTGAATACTAGTTGTATTGATTGGATTTCCTTGAAGGTAGCAGATAGATAGAATCCTGTCAGGCAGTATTGTACTTGAAGATTGATTTTTGGCAATGAATGGAACACTTTTCCTCTTGATTGTTTTATTTCTGGCATATCGAATCATATGATTTTCCTTTTAAAGTGGCCAATACCAGTCCATTTCAGCTCACTAATGACTAGAATATTGATCTTTATTTATCCCATTTCATTTCTGATGACTTCCAATTTTCCTAGATTCATACTTCACACATTCCAAGTTCTGATCATTAGCAGATTTTTGCATCAGTTTCTGCTTACTTTGAGTCATGTCCCATCAGCAAATGAAGATCTGGAAAGTTCTACCCCCATAAGCTTTATGACACTCATATAACCATGGTCAACTCCACTCCGAGATATCAGCTCCTTCTCAGTAACATTTTGAGAGCCCACCAACTTAGGAAGCCCAGCCTCCAGCACTGTCGCCCACAATGTTCTGTTTCCAATCATTAGGTCTTCAGAATATGACAGTGTTTTGAAGCTCAGCATAAGGTTTACAGTGTCTTCTTCCTCCAGAGCGGGGAGCCGAGTCCTTCCTTATGGTCTGTTCTTAGTCTGGCAGCTCCGCTGAAGCCTGTTCCCTTTGGGTGACCCTGCTGACATTGGAAATACCAGTGATACAGCTCCCAGCATCACAGCAACACACACGCCACCACAGTATATCAAACCCCATAATTATATGAATGGTCTGTGAATTTTGTGTGCCATTGAACGGATTACCAAACCTAACAGAGAAAGAGAGAATGCCTTAGGAGGGATGAATAGTGTTAGAACTGATTTTAAAAAAAAGGTTGGAGCCACATCTGACCTCTACCTCATAGAAACTAGCCTTGGGCTGACATTGACTTTGATTCTCCTTCCCCCTTGTAAAGTCAAAGGTCAGATTCTGCCACTGTCATTCTAACAGAAGTGAAGGGACTAGTGGAGTCCACCTGGAAGGCTCTGCTATAGAGGCTGCAGTTGTTAAAATACATTTAATCCTCACTTGTCAGTCATCTCGTTATCCAACATTTTACATTCACAACAGTAGGGAAAAAAATTCTACCATTTGACCATTAACAATATCCGCTGAGGCAGCGGTTCTCAACTTGTGGGTCACGACCCCTTTGGGGGTCAAATGACCCTTTCACAGGGGTCGCCTGATTCATAACAGTAGCAAACTTACTGTTAGGAAGTATCAATGAAAATAATGTTATGGTTGGGGAGGCACTACAACAGGAGGAACTGTATTCAAGGGTCGTGGCATTAGGAAGGTGAGAGCCACTGCTCTGAGGTGGGAGGCAAGAGCAATGCCGGCTGTCGCTGTTCAGGTATATGCCCACTTGGCTGGCCAAGATTCTCAGTGGTTTGACGGTTCTGTAATAAGGATGTCTGACAATCAATCGATGATGGAATTTGGCTGTTATGTAATGATGTAATCCCCGATTTGTGATCTAATAGGGTTAGCCTCCATTTTTGCACAATGCTAATTTTCCTTAACAACCTGGCCTTTGCCTCATAATCATATCAATAAGTGAACAGTGGGTGTATTCAAGAGGCTCCCAGGTAAAACAACAATGAGATATCATCTCACTCCAGCATAACAGCAAAAAAAACACAAACAAACTCCAAAGCCAAATGCTGGTGAAAATGCAGACTGGAACACTCATACATGGCTGATGGGGCTGTGAAATGTGCAGCTACTTGGAAAATGGTATGGCACTTCCATTTGGAATGAGAAAAACTATATGATCCAGCCATCCCACTCTGCTAGAGAAATGGGAGTGGTACAAATAAATGCATGTCCATGTTCATCAGCGCATTCTTCCCAATAACAAGTAACACTCAAAAGGCCCATCAACATGAAGGAATAAACAAGCTAGTATATAGACATAGTGGGATACTATACAACATCAATGAATAACACGAATCTGGGGGAAAAAACCAACATGATGCACTTCCAGGACATTATGCTGAGTGAATGATCAACCACAAAAGGACAAAGATTACCACTACTGACCAAAGTCAAGAAGAGGTTTATACATAGAAACAAGGGTGTGAGGATGCGGGAGCGTACATGTGTAAGGTAGACATATGCTAACTTTGGTGAAAGGAAAGGCAGTATACCTCCAATCAGAGAGAGCTCAGCACAAAATTACCAAGGCACTGGAAGGAGGAGAAGCGGGAAGAGCACAGGGTAAAAACCAACAAATGTCATTATGATTATATCCACGCTCCTGCAATAGCAGTAATCTATGAGTGGAAATAGACTCAGTCCCTCTAGGAGCTCAAGACCGTAGTCTAGTGGGACATGAAGACAAAGCCATGGTCTACATCCTACCCTGATGAGTAAGATCTGGGATTTAAAAATCTCACAATCAGCCATCTAAGGGGGACCACTGGTCTCTCCCCATTTGGAGCAAAGAAGAGTGCAGAAAATTAAAGATGTAGGGAAACAATTTGTCCAAAGGGCAATGGACCCCAGGACCCCAGCCTCCATGACCTCGAAACCAGAAGAACTAGGCAAGGACTGGCTACCATTACTGACTACTCTGAAAGATCACACACTAGAGTGCTGGATAGACTGGGAGAAAAATGTAGAACAAAACTCACAATTAGTGCATGCTATAGTTTAATAGCATAGTTAATTGGAAAATTGGTGACAAGGAGGTGTGGGGAAGAGGTATGTGGATAGACCTCTCTGAATGGGCCAAGAAAGTAAAGTTAATTGTATCTCACGTGAACGCTCACCAAAGGATTACCTCTGAAGAGGAGGACTTTAACAATCAAGTGGATAAGATGGCACGCGCTGTCGAGACTGGTCCTCCTCTTTCCTCTGCCACCCCTGTTATCACCCAATGGGCACATGAACAAAGTGGACATGGCGGCAGGGATGGAGGTTATGCATGGGCACAGCAACATGGACTTCCACTCACCAAGGCTGACTTGGCCACTGCCACTGCTGAATGCCCCATTTGCCAGCAACAGAAACCAACATTAAATCCAAGATATGGAACCATTCCTCAGGGAGATCAACCAGCAACTTGATGGCAGGTTGATTACATAGGACCACTTCCATCATGGAGGGGACAGCGTTTTGTTCTTACTGGAATAGACACCTACTCTGGATATGGATTTGCCTTCCCTGCATGTGATGCTTCTGCCAAAACTACTATTCGTGGACTTACAGAATGCCTCATCCACCGGCATGGCATCCCACATAGCATTGCTTCAGATCAAGGAACTCACTTTACAGCAAATACAGTGCGGCAATGGGCCCATTCCCATGGAATCCACTGGTCGTATCATGTTCCTCATCATCCTGAAGCTGCCGGCTTGATAGAACGATGGAATGGACTCCTAAAGACACAATTATGGCGCCAACTAGGTGGCAACAACTTGCGGGGCTGGGCAATGTTCTCCAGGAAGCTGTATACGCTCTAAACCAGCAGCCAATATATGGTGCTGTGTCTCCAATAGCCAGAATTCATGGATCCAGGAACCAAGGGGTGGAAGCTGGAGTGGCACCACTCACTATTACTCCTAGTGATCCCCTTGCAGCATTTTTGCTTCCTGTCCCAGCAACCCTGTGTTCCTCAGGCCTGGAGGTCCTGGTCCCAAAGAAAGGAACTCTCCCACCTGGAAACACAGCACGGATTCCACTGAACTGGCAGCTGAGAATGCCCCTGGGCACTTTGGACTTTTCGTGCCTTTGGATCAACAGGTCAGGAAGAGTGTCACTGTACTAAGTGGTGTGATTGATCCTGATTACCAAGGAGAAATTGGACTGGTGTTACATAATGGAGGTAAAGAAGAATATGTCTGGAATCCAGGAGATCCCATAGGCCGACTCTTAGTGTTACCATGCCCTGTTATTAAAGTAAATGGTAAGTTGCAGCAACCCAATCCTGACAGGACTTAGAATGACCCAGACCCCTCAGGAATGAAGGTCTGGGTCACCCTGCCAGGCCAAAAACCACAGCCAGCTGAGGTGCTTGCTGAGGGCAAAGGTAATACAGAATGGGTAGCAGTAGAAGGCAGTTTTACCTATCAATTACGACCACGTGATCAATTGCAAAAGCGAGGCTTGTAATTGTCAATGTATTTTCTTTGTATGTGATTATTGCATATATTTCCTTTGTTCAAGTATGTTATATCAGATATAATTTGACTCAGTGTGTTTTCATCTATATATATGATAGATGATTGATGATAAGTATAAGTTTGATTTCATTAATATCTGGAAATTATATAAGTATGTATTGGTAAAGAATTGTGTACAGGTGCCAGGCTGGCAAGGGGTGGATTGCTATAGTTTATTGTGCCAACCTGGCTGATAAACACAAGTAGAATTAACTGAAGGGCAGAGGGATAAATGGCTTGCTTGTTCTGTGCCTCAGTTTAAAGGGCTACACTACCTGTGGGATGCCTAGCATGTGGACTGTGTCGCCCTTTAAGCCCACACGATTGGAATGTTCATCTCTGGAGCTGGGGACTGACAGTTGATGACAGTTGGGGACCTGCCCTGCAGTTTGCTGCCTGGGTATGTATAACCCAGCTCTCTCTACAGAAGGGGACTAGTAACTGGCAGCTCTCAAAAAACTTGAAGGACTGCTAGTGTCTCACTACTTTATAACTTAACTGTTAATTTCTTGTATTATCTATCTGTATATTATTTAACAGTTTATTTCTTGAATTATATATCTATCTTTATAAATAGATTTATATATAATTACTAGCAATCTGGTTTGTCTCTCTAGAGAACCCTGTCCAATACAGTGCATAAGCTAATTTGGTGAAGAAAGCTGATGGTGCCAGGCTATTACAAGACATAGCATCTTGGGTCTTAAAGGCTTGAAGTTAAACAAGCAGCCATCTAGCAGGGAAGCAACAAGGCCCACATCGAAGAAGAACACCAACCTGTGTGATCATGTGGTGTCGATGGGATCAGGGATCAGGCATCAAAAGACTCAAAACAAGAAACCATTTTAGTGCAAATGAGGGGGGTCAGAATGGAGACCCAAAGCCCATCTGTAGGCAATTGGACATTCCCTCACAGAAGGGTCACAAGAGATGCGTCAGCCAGGGTGCAGTATAGCACCAACAAAACACACAACATTCCTGTAGTTTTTTAATGCACAACAATCATGACCCCAATTCTACCTTACAAATCCAGTTAGATGGGAGCATGTACACTGGTACAGATAAGAACTCGGAATCCAGGACAGATAAGCCATCAGGAACAATAATGGGAGTGGTGATACCATAATGGTGGGGAGAAAGGGGGGGGGGGAGAAGCAGAACCGATTGCAATGATTGATGTGTAAACCCACACCCCACCCCTGCAGGGTGAGGAACAACAGAAACATGGGTGAAGGGAGACAGTGGTATAAGATATGAAAATAAAAATAATTTATAAATTATCAAGGGTTCACTAGGGTGGGGGAGGGAGGGGAAAAAAGAGGAGCGAATATCAAGCGTTCAAGTACAAAGTTTTCAAAATGATGATGGAAACATATGTACAAATGTGCTTGATACAATTGATATATGGATTGTTATAACATTAGCAAAATTACAGTTATGAAGTAGCAACAAAAATAATTTTATGGTTGGGAGATCACCACAACATGAAGAACTGTATTTAAGGGCCTCACATTAAGAAGGTTGAGAACCACGACCATAGAAGATCAAAAAGACAACATTTGCCTATGAATAAAGCTCAGAAGGAGAAAGGGGTAGGGAAAAAATGAAGGGAAATGGTAAATAGAGAGTAGAAAAAGCTGTTAAATTGTGAGAATTAGAGTGGTGTTACAAAACAAAATGTGTATGAACTATTCAAAGGAAAACCAATTTGCTCTGTAAACTTTGACCCAAATCTATTTCTTTTTTTAAAAGAGGACACCCCCACCACCACCACCACTGTGCACACAACGGCCCTGTCTGTCCAGAGCTTCTTATCTGAGAGTTCCCATCGCCACTGCCAGGACTCAGCCCCTTCTCTCTTTTTTTTTTTATTAAATAATTTTATTAGGGGTAATACAACTCTTATCACAACCCATACATATATCAATTGTGTAAAGCACACTTATACATTCGTTGCCCTCATCATTCTCAAAATTTGCCTTCCGCTTGGGTTCCTGGAATCAGCTCATTTTCCTTTTTTCCCTCCCCCTCCCTCTCCGCTCCCCCTCCCTTATGAACCCTTAATAATTTATAAATTATTATTTTATCTTATCTTACACTGCCCAGCGTCTCCCCTCACCCACTTTTCTGTTGCCCATCCCCCAGAGAAGAGGCCATATGTAGATCCCTGTGATCCGTTCCCCCTTTCTACTCCCCCTTCTCTCCTGGTGTCGCCACTCTCACCATTGGTCCTGAGGGGTTCATCTGTCCTATATTCCCTGTGTTTCCAGTTTCCATCTTTACTGCTGTGCATCCTCTGGTCTAACCAGGTTTGCAAGGTAGAATTGGTATCGTGATAATTGCCCGGGAGGAAGCGTTTAAGAACTAGAGGAAGGTTGTGAGTTTCATTATTGCTACACTGAACCCTGAGTGACTCATCTCCTCCCCACTACCCCTCTGCAGGGGATGTCCAGTTGTCTACAGATGGGCGTTGGGTCCCCATCATGCGCTCCCTTCATTCATGATGATATGACCCCCCCTCCCCCACCTTTGGTGCTTGAAACCTGGTCCCCTCGGCCCTTCATGATCACACATTTTGGTGTACCTCTTCCATGTGGACTTTGTTGCTTCTGGGCTAGAAAGCCGCTTGTTTACTTTCAAGCCTTTAAGACCCCAGATGCTATATATTTTGATAGCCGGCCACCATCAGCTTTCTTCACCACGTTTGCTTATGCACACATCTGTCTTCAGCAATCATGTCAGGAAGGTGGGTATCATGAAATGACCGTTTAGCTAAGCAAGGTGCTTTTGTATTGAGGGAATGCACGCGAGGAGGCCCAATGTCCACCTGCTACCCAAATACTAAACCTATAAATATATGCACATAGGTCTATTTCCCCCATAATCATAAATATATTTACATATGTACATGTCTGTATTTAGGCTTCTGTGTATGCCCTTTGCCTCCTACTCCTTTCCTCTATTTCCTAACGCTTTCCTCCTGTCCCACTACCACGTTCAGCCTTCATTCTGGTTTCAGTAATTCCTCTGTTATCTTGCCCTTGGTCACTCCCTGCCAGTCCTCCCATACCCTCCCTCCACTGGTTTTGATCCACTCATTGTCCCCTCGTCCCTGGGTTGGCCAAAACCTCCTCCCTTCCCCTACCTCCCACACTTCATGTCCCTCCGGGACCACTGGTCCCGTTATTTTCTTCTCACATTGTTTGTCCAGCCTATCTTATCTAGGTGGACCTGCAGATATATTAATATGTGCATAAAATTGGGGATGGCTTTTGACAGCACCAAAGTGGCACATAAGAACATGGCATCAACGGCACCAATACCAACAAGCTAACAAGCAAAAAAGTCACTGACATACAAAATTTAAAAGAAGAGGAAAAAAAAACAAAAAGCAAAAAAAAAAAAAAAGCTGTCCGTAGTTCAAGGTCTGTTTGTTGACCTTTAGGAGTGTTTTCCAGACAAGTCAGATGGGGTGCCACATCCTGGCCCCAAAGTCCATCCTTTATACTTCCTCGGGACCTCCTTGCTCTGCTTTCCCTGCAGCTACAGTGCACGCCCCCAGTGTTTGCCTCAGTGTAGTGGGGTCAGCTCAATCACACATCCCCCACTGTGTCTCAGGTGCTGTCGCAGGTAGGGCCATGGGTCAGTGTAGGATGTTGCGTCTCATCGTGGGGCCGGCTATATGGTCCTCTCTGCACATTGGGCCCTCCAAGCCGGTCTATCGTCCTCTGAGCTTGGTGGCCCAGGTGTGCTCCACTCTGTTCTTCCTCCTTCCTTTGCTTCAGCTTCCTTCTGGGTGTGGTGTGGTGGGTCAGTTCCTTTCCCTCACCAGACGTTCTATTTTCATTTTCCGTGGTACTCCCTTTGATGATGGGAGTCAAGCTAATTTTGGTTAGGGCCGGCGTATGGTCCAGTCTCTCTGTGGATTCCTCTGAGCGTTACGTTGCCCTCCTGGTTTGGTGTGCCATGGTGGGGTCCGTATGCAGGTTCCAGCTCTGTGGCAGCCCCGTCTCTTGACACCTACCATCATCATTTTGGTGGGTTAGCACCCAAGCTGAACGATGGTTAAGGATATTCTGCACCTGTGCGTGTGGATACAAACTGGATTGGGAATTCTAACTGGCACTCCAATGTGCCCATGGTCTTTCTGGAACATGGTATTGTCGCCCCCAGCCTGAGACCACTAGGACAAACTAGACGGCCCAAATGGAGTCAAGCACTTATAGGCACTGCATAGTGATAACAAGCATTCTTACCGTTGGGGGTCAAGGATTTACAGTGACTGAAGTGCATGGATTATTCCTGGGAGAGAGAGGCAGATCACTAAGCGTGGATGAGGCAAGAATATGCCCATGAGGCTCCTGTGTATTTGGATGCAAGGTTCACAATGGAGAAAGAAGTATTCAGCCAAGTAGAGGAGGCCTCCCAGAAAGAAAGGAATCACGGGGAGATTGGGGTGGTGGCAGAGGCAGAAGCAGCGCTCTGGAGGGCCCCGAGAAATAGCAACCAGGGAAGTGGGACCTTGGAAAACTGACATGGAGAGGACAGAGGTGCATGAGGAGGAAAATAATTATAGGGTCAAAGTGTGATAGGCCACGTCAGAGGAGGACTCCAGCACATCCAGTGACCTCAGTATTGATGTGACCACCTCGGTATGGACTCCTGAATGCAGGAGTCAAATGAGTTAGTGGAGGGTTGGAAGGGGAGGTTGGAGCAAAATGGGAAGCTAATAACAATGGGATAAGAAGGAAGAAAATGTTCTAGAACTGGTTATAGTGATTGTGTTAGTCCAGGCAGACTGGAGAAACAAATCCACAGAAACTGTTATCAGTATAAGAGAGAGTTTTATATAAAGGGCAAGTGTACATTAAGAAAGCATCCCAACACAGTCCAATACAAGCCCATAAGTCCAACATTAGCCCCTATGTCCGATACCAATCTATAAAGTCCTCTTCTGACTAACAAAACACATGCAATGACTTGTAGACCACAATGTTTAAATGAGGGTGGCAATTATTGAATTCCATGCATTTTAGTTTTATCCTGTTCCGTACAGATATGATTTTATTATTGCTTGCTTGAAAATTATATGTGGTTACAGTTGTGAGAAAGTGCAAATGGACAAGGGGTGGTCTGTGGTAGTTATGTAATTTGTCAAATTGAGGAGTAAGAGTGTAGGGGTGGAGTCTAGCGTGTCAATCAGATCATAGCCAAGGAGGCCCCTGTGTGGACATGGCCTTCTCCTGAGAATTCTGGGAATTCCTGTATTTCTTCCTTGGAGGC
This sequence comes from Tenrec ecaudatus, assembly GCF_050624435.1. Classification (NCBI taxonomy): domain Eukaryota; kingdom Metazoa; phylum Chordata; class Mammalia; order Afrosoricida; family Tenrecidae; genus Tenrec; species Tenrec ecaudatus. Next base: position 136,382,831 of record NC_134536.1, on the reverse strand, counting down.
TGGAGACACCTCTCTCTCTACTCACTCCTTTGGAGACGCTCTGCTGAAAAGACATATGGCATTATGCGGATAGATCCTGTGCCCTGGGACCTGGAAAAGCCACATGGACCTACCCTGATGTAACCAGTGATGATAATACAACTCTTGCTAATATGACTGAACTACTGAGATGTGGATTATGCCAAGAAATTACATTTTCGGGGGGAAATTGAGCTCTGGGATTGTGAGCAAAGTACTTGACCTCTTGTGTCTCTGTTTTTAATCCACAAATTGGGAGTAGTCAGATTAACTACTTCATAAAATTCCAAGATTAAATAAGGGGCAGGGGAGTGTTTGAAAGCACACAGGCATGTGTGCAGGTGTAGAGGGAGAGAGGTTCTGATGGGCTTGTTGGTAGTTGCCATGAACTGGGTTTTGAGTCATAGCAAGACTCTGAAAGACAGAAGCAAACATTGTTCGGTCCTGGACCATGACTAGCAATCATTCCCATTGTCCTAAGGTGCTGCTGAGTCAGCTCCATTCACAGTGATCCTTGCACAACAGAATGAACAGCGTAATGAGCGTTTGCAGGTGTTTCTTCTCATTTCATCAGCACATGGAGGTGCTGCATCATGTCATTAAGCGAGGCAGCTCTCCCCCAGTCGTACTCTGAGTGCCTGCTACCTGAGGGCTCACCTTCCAGCAGTGTAAGGATCAGGCAATGTTCTGCTGCTAGTCCTACGGTTTTTAGTGTATGGTCACTCGGACATGGGCTGCCTATTTATTCTTCCTCGTCTGAGATTAGTCTGTCAGCTCTGTTGCAGTCTGTCCGTCACAGATAACCTAGCTGGTATTTGAAATACTGGTGCCATAGCTTCCAGGCTGTCGGCAACACCCAAGCTATCACAGCATGACAAACTGACAGATGGGTGGGGACATGGTGGCTTACAAACACTAAATGCTACATCTAAGTGTGCCCCAAATTAAACAACTGTGGCACCAAACCAAAACCAAATCCACTGCCGCTGAGTCGATTCTGGCCCGTGGTAACGCATCGGGCAGACTAGAACTGTCCTCGTGCATTTCTGAGAGTGCACATTCTCTGTGGGAATGCAACGCCTCGTCCTCCTGAGGAGGGGCTGGTGGCGATGAACGGCTGACCTTGCAGTGAGCAGGTCAACACAAAACCCACACGCCACCAGGGTGCCCGCAACGCAACTATGGCACAAAACTGCTGCATATTGTCTAGGCCTGAGTTTCCTTGTCTATAAACTCGAGATTAGTCTGTAAGGTCTAGGAATTCTTTCCGGACAGAAACAAAGGACAAAGAAGGAAAGAAAGAGAAGAAGGAGAAAGAGTTTACACTGAAGCCGAATAAAGTAAACTCATTTTTAAGACACAAACCTAGTGCACACAACAAACTGTGACCTCCCCACGCTGCCCTCTTCAGTTGCTACTTGTAGTTGCTTTTGAGGCCAAACTCATTTTCCCGATATTTGTGACATCCAGATGCGAGCCAGAGGCTGCAGAAATAGCGATGTGTCATCCCGCAGCTCTGCCTGAGAAATCCTCTAATTCTGGCCCCGGATCCTTTTCCAGAGCGCTTTGTAGTTCTGAGAACCAAATATGGTAACGCAGACGGACGCGGTGAAGTTCAGGCACTACAGAAAGGTCTTAAGAGAAGAGGCAGGACTGGCCTGGGCAGTGGGGCTGTCTCAGGAGGGGCAGGAGTTTCACTGCCTCAGGGAGCAGGGCTTTCAGAGGAAAGACTTCTGTTGGTGCCACTGGTTCCTTAAACACAGGTCTCACAGACGCCGAAAAGGCCTTAGATGGCTGCATTTCCTGAGCATTGCGCTTTCTACTCATGGAATGACTTTCACACACCCCTCCCTCCCTGTTAGGAACACCACACACAAGAACTCCAAGCTCCAGAGCCACAGGGTGCGGTTAAGTCCCCTTGTTTCACCTCTCAGCACTCTATGCCCTAGGGCCAATTCACTTCTCTGAATCCCAATTTCCACTTGTTTCAAGTAGTACAGTTATACTTTACAAATCAAATCAACTCTAGGAAAAAACACAGGATGAATCTTATTGGATGGAGGCATAAGGAGCTTTGCTGCTGGTGGGAAAATGTGTGAGAAAGTGGCCGCCGGTGTTGGGAAAAAGGAATTCCCCTAATGCACTCAGAAAACTCGCAACCCTGAGAGATCAGGTGATGAATGCAGGCTTGGAGAAACCAGGCAATGCACTGGAGAAGTTTTACAAATGGGTTATAGACTAATTAAAAATGAAAGCTGTAAAGTTTAACCATATTCTATCTTAGGTATTTTGGCTCTCTAATAGAAAGAATATACTGATTTTCATTAAAATATAAATATATTACAGGAAAACTAGATCACATAGAGAAACAATGTGCTAAATTTTTAAAATCATTTTATTGGAGGTTCGTGCAACTCTTATCACAATCCATACATCCGTCCATTGTGTCAAGCCTATTTGTACATTTGTTGCCATCATCATTCTCAAAACATTTTCTTTCTACTTGAGCCCTTGGTCTCAGCTTCTCATTTTTCCCCTCCCTCCCTTCTCCTATAACCCCTTGAGAATTTATAATTTTTTTATCTCATACACTAACTGGTGTCCCCCTTCACCCACTTTTCTGCTGTCCACTCTCCTCGGAGGGGGTTATATGTAGATCATCGTAACAGGTTCCCTTTTTCTCCCCACACCTTCCCCTTCCCCTCCTGTACGGCTACTCCCAATATTGGTCCTGAGGGGTCCTTCTGTCCTGGATTCCCTGTGTTTCCAGCTCTTATCTGTACCCATGTACATGCTCTGGTGTAGCAGGATTTGTAAGGTAGAATTGGGGTCATGATAGTGGTGGGGAGGAAGCATTAAAGAACTAGAGGAAAGTTGTATGTTTCATCGATGCTATAGTGCACCCTGACTGGCTCATCTCTTCCTTTTGACCCTTCTGTAAGGGGATGCCCCATTGTCTACAGATGGGTTTTGGGTCTCCACACTCCCCTTCATTCACATTGATAAAAATTTTTTGTTCTGGGTCTTTGATGCCTGATACCACATCCCATGGATGCCTCATGATCATACAGGCTGGTGTGCTTCTTCCAGGTGGGCTTTGTTGTTTCTCAGATAGATGGCCGCTTGTTTAGCTTCAAGCTTTAAGACCCCAGATGCTATATCTTTTTATAGTCAGGCACCATCAGCTTTCTTCACCACTTTTGCTTATGCACCCATTTTGTCTTCTGCGACTGTGTTGGGAAGGTGAACATCACAGAATGCCAGGTTATTAGAACAAAGTGTTCTTGCGTTGAAGGAGTATTGTGTAGAGGCTCAATGTCCATTTGTGACCTTAACACTAAACCTGTATGTGTTAGTTACATAATCTGGTGTCAATTTTGGACTTGAGAAGATTAAGAGTGAAATGGTGGAGTCTAGTCTCTCAATCAGGTCATAGCCAATGAGGCCTTTGTGTGGGCATAGCCTTCTAAGAATTCTGGGAACTCAGATATTTTTTCCTCCTTGGAGGAAGGAGACACACACTCATGAATGACAAGGCTCACTCCCTTGGAGATGCTCTACTGACAAAACACATGGACCTACCCTTATGCAGCCCTGGGAACTGGAGGAGCCACATGGAGATCCCTGCCAGCACTGAGATGCTTACAACACATTACTAGATCCAAAGCCTTTCTACCCACTGGCCTATGGTGGTCCTACATTCAAAGTCATTGCATGTGTGTCATGAGTCTGAAGAGGACTTTATAGATTAGTATCAGACATATGGACTACTATCAGACTTGTGGGTTTGGACTGGACTGTGTTGGGATTGCTTTCTTAATGTACAATTACTCATTATGTAAAACTCTCTCTTATACACATATGCGTTCATGAATTTGTTTCTCTAGTCTACCCAGACTAACACACTATAAATATATGCACATAGATCTATTTCCCTCTTGTCATATATAAATATATTTACATATGTACATGCCTGTATTTAGACCTCTATAACTGCCCTTTGCCTCCTAGTTCTTTCCTATTTCCTTTTCCTTTCTTCTTGTCCCACTATCATGTTCAGCCTTCATTTGGGTTTCAGTAATTTCTCTTGGTTACATTGCCTTTGATTAAGCCCTACCAGGCCTCCTACACCCTCCTTGCCATCAATTTTAGATCACTTATTGTTCCTTTGTCCCTGAGTTTGCTAACGCCACTTCCTTCCCCACCCTTCTCCTCTCCTGTGCCACCCTGGAACCATTAGTCCCATTGTTTTCGCCTCCAGATTGTTTATCCCACATATCTAGACATCTAGAGACAATAATAAGCACAAAAACAAGACAGAGCAAAACAAAGCAACAAAAGAAAACAACGAAGCAAAAAAAAAAAAAGTCTATAAATAGTTCAAGGTCTGTTTGTTGACCTTTAAGAGTGTTTTCCAGTGGAGTCTGATGGGGTGCCATATCCTGGCCCCACAATCTATTTTTTATATTCCCTGGGGACTTCATTGTTCTGCTCTCCTTGCTGTTCTGTTGCATGCCCTCCGTGTAGTAAGGTAAGATCGGGCACAATTCCCACACTGGGTCTCCAGTGTTGTCCCCTGTAGCACTATGCAGTTAAGAACATTGTGTCTCGTGGTGGGACCAGCCCTATGGTCCTCTCTGTGCATTGGATGCTCTGAGCAGGAATATAATCCTTGGGGCTTTCTGGGCCAGGATGTGCTCCACTCTCTCTCCCTTCCTCTTTGTTTGCTCTTGTGTGCTCTTATCAGACGTGTCCCTCTCCCAGAGCTATAGCTTCAGCGCTGTCCTCTACAGTGCATTCTTCTGGGAGGGGCTGGGGCGGGGCGGGAGAACTGTCCACATAGTTGGAATTGGGACCAGCCCCTCAGACCTCTCTATTGCTTCCCTGCTTCATGCCAGCATGTTGCATTCACATCTTGGAGCACCAAGTTGAAGTCTGGTCCCTCTTTCCCTGTGAAGATATAAACAATACCCTCCCTTTGGGCATGTTAGTGCCCTATTCCCCTGCTACCCATGTCTTTAAAATAAAATTTCTTTTTAATCTTCAGCCATCTCACCCCCTAGGGGTAAGTATTGTAATTTTGAAGTCTAACTTTGTATTAGGCTTGATTCTGTAGAGAAGCAAAACCAGTGACCACACACATAGGGTTCACATCGTTGTAGAAGCGAGTAACCAGTTTAGCACAAGTATGTTGGTCAGATGTTAGGCTAGAGGCTTTTCCTGACTCGAGTAAACTGCTAGAACTGACAAATCAGGAAGCAGATCAGGTTCAGGGCTGCAAAATTGCACAAACCCACACTTGGCAGGAAAGAGGGCAGGTTCATGAATGAGATGTGGGATCCAGAAGGAAAAGAAGCAAGCTTTCCACATAATCTGCTTAAGAAGGAGCAAGCTACATCCCCGAGGAGACCGCTTTCAATTATATCAACGTTGCCACCTGACCAAGGGAATAACACTTCACCGTAAATTTCCCACAATGACTTAGAGGATCAAACAAGACCTTATCATGGAGTTGATTACATCTTACTAGATCACATCAGGAGAGAATTCTTGCCTGGCCAAGCTGAACCTTACTATCTCAGACCTTCTGCACTTTTTCTACTCCTATACAAATACAGTAGGGGGCTTCAAACAGCTCATGGGAAAAATCACATTATCATTTAATTCCATTTTTACACAAACCTTTTGAAGTCTCCTTGCATATTCACACATACACATATTTATGCGAACACACTTGCATAAACGCGTATTTTTAAATGCATCTTTAAAAAATGAATCATGCCTGCATTGATATGTAATAATCTATTTGCTTTTGATGAGGGGGTAAGAAGAGTTGTAATTGTCTTATATTTTTCTTCATGACTACCAACCTTGCCATTGCCTTACACACAAATTTTCTCCTTGCCAATTCAATGTTTTCCACTCTTTTAAATTATATGTCACATTTGGAGAAGAAACATTCCCAAAGCAGTCCTAGTGATGCAGTGGGCTACAAGTGGGTCTGCTAACTGCAAGATTGGTGGTTCAGAACCAACAGCCCTCTTCGGAGAAAGATGGTACCATCTTCTCCTGTAGAGATGTACAGTCTTAGAAAGCCTGCAGAGGAACAATTCTTCTCTGTACTCTAATGTCACCATGAGGCAGAATCATATCAATGCAGGGGGGGGGGATGTGATAGTTTATTGTGCCAGCCTGGCCGATAAACACAATGGGATTTATTGAAGCGCGGAGAGATAAGTGCACCAGGATTAACAGAGAGCACTGCCCTAAGCGAACTCCGACATTTGCCCACAATGAGGCTGATTGGTCCCCGTGATGGTAAAGGGCAGGTGTCAGCACTGAATCAACAGAGACAGGGTGGGTGTGGTTATAATAGACAACAAGGTTTCCGTAGTAATCAAAGCAACCTGTCTCGTGTGGAATTATGGCACTGGCTACTTAGCCACGGTGTCCCTAGGAATGAAATAGATGGGAAACCTACTAAATATTTACGTGATCTACACAGGCGAAAGAATGGTAGATCAGGTGAACAGCAGAATAGACAGTCACGATCGCTCAATCAATTCCCAGACCTGAGCCAGTTTACAGACCCACAACCCCTTGAATGAAGGGGAGGCCGGGTCCCTTGTAAGGAGGACCCTGCTACATTACTGAAGGTTTACACTGTTAGTCTTTCTTCTAGCCTTCCCCAAAGGGACCTGCGGCCTTTCACAAGAGTGACTGTTCATTGGGGGAAAGAAAATAATCAACCTTTCCGGGGATTACTGGACACTGGCTTGGAACTGACACTAATTCCAGGAGACCCAAAGTGTTTTGAAGGCCCACCAGTCAGAGTGGGGGCTTATGGAGGTCAAGTTATCAATGGAGTTTAGCTCAGGTACGCCTCACTGTGGGTCCAGTGGGCCCCCGGACCAATCCTGTGGTTATTTCCCCAGTTCCAGAATGCATCATTGGAATAAACATACTTAGTTACTGGTAGAACACCCATATTGGATCCCTGAAATGGGGAATAAGGGCTATCATGGTAGGAAAGGCCAAGAGGACACCATTAGAATTGCCATTACCTAGGAAAATAGTAAACCAAAAGCAGTGTGGCATTCCTGGAGGGATTTCAGAGATCAGTGCCACCATCAGACTTGAAAGATGCAGGGGTGGTGATTCCTACTACATCCCCATTTAACTCACCTATTTGGCCTGTAAAGAAGACAGATAGATCCTGGAGAATGACAGTGGATTATCGTAAACTTAACCAGGTGGTGACTCCAATTGCAGCTGCCATTCCTGATGTGATTATATTGCTTAAGCAAATTAATACTTCTCCTGGTGCTTGGTATGCAGCTATTGATGTGGCTAATGCCTTCTTCTCAATACCAGTCTCAAAGGACCACCAGAAGCAGTTTGTCTTCACCTGGCAGGGGCAGCAATATACTTTCACAACTCTCCCCCAGGGGTACATCAACTCTTCTGCCCTGTGCCATAATTTAGTCCGAAGGGACCTTGACCACCTGTCTATTCCACAAAATGTCACACTGGTCCATTATATTGATGACATTATGCTGATTGGACCCACTAAGGAGGATGTATCAAAGACTCTAGATTCATTGGTACAATATCTGTGTACAAGGGGTTGGGAAATTAACCCAACAAAGATTTAGGTACCCTCCACATCAGTAAAATTCCTAGGGGTCCAGTGGTGTGGGGCATGTTGACATATTCCTACTAAAGTGAAGGATAGCTATTGCATTTAGTGCACCCAACGATTGAAAAAGAGGCACAACGCCTAGTGGGCCTATTTGGATTTTGGAGGCAACATATCCCTCACTTGGGTGTTCTACTTCAACCTATTTATCAAGTGACACGAAAAACCTTCAATTTTGAGTGGGGCCTAGAACAAGAAAAGGCTCTTCAACAGGTTCAGGCTGCCATGCGAGCTGCTTTGCCACTAGGACCACATGATCCAGCTGACCCAATGGTGCTAGAGGTGTCAGTTAGATGCAGTGTGGAGTCTTTGGCAGACCCCTATTGGTGAATCACAGTGTAGACCATTAGGATTTTGGAGTAAAGTCCTGCCATCCTCTGCAAACAACTGCTCCCCTTTGAAAAACAGCTGTTGGCCTGTTACTGGGCCTTGGTGGAGACTGAACACCTCACCATGGGCCACCAAGTCACCATGAGGCCTGAACGACCTACCATGAACTGGGTATTCTCTGACCAACAGAGTCATAAAGTTGGACGTGCGCAGCAACACTCCATTGCTAAATTGAAGTTGTATATACGAGATCGGGCCAAAGCAGGACCTGAAGGACCAAGTAAGCTACATGAAGAAGTGGCCCAAATGCCCACAGTCTCCACTCCTGTCACATTGCCTCCTTTCTCCCAGTCTGCACCTATGGCCTCCTGGGGAGTTCCTTACCATACTTTAACTAAGACCAAAAAAGCCATGCTTGGTTTACGGACGGCTCTGCACGATATGCAGGTGCCACTTGTAAATGGACAGCAGCATCACTACAGCCCCTTTCTGGGATCTCCCTAAAGGACAGTGGTGAAGGGAAATCTTCGCAATGGGCAGAGCTTCGAGCAGTGCACCTGGCCGTTCAGTTTGCATATAAGGAAAAATGGCCAGATGTGAGATTATATACTGATTCATGGGCTGTGGCTAATGGCTTGGCTGGATGGTCAGGGAATTGGAAGGACCAAGTTTGGAAAACTGGTGACAAGGAGGTGTGAGGAAGAGGTATGTGGATAAACCTCTCTGAATGGGCCAAGAAAGTAAAGGTAATTGTATCTCACATGAACGCTCACCAAAGGATTACCTCTGAAGAGGAGGACTTTAATAATCAAGTGGATAAGATGACACACGCTGTGGAGACTGGTCCTCCTCTTTCCTCTGCCACTCCTGTTATCGCCCAATGGGCACATGAACAAAGTTGGAAATGGTGGCAGGGATGGAGGTTAGGGCACAGCAACATGGACTTCCACTCACCAAGGCTGACTTGGCCACTGCCACTGCTGAGTGCCCCATTTGCCAGCAACAGAAACCAATATTAAGTCCAAAATATGGGACCATTCCTCGGGGAGATCAACCAGCAACTTGGTGGCAGGTTGATTACATAGGACCACTTCCATCATGGAGGGGACAGCGTTTTGTTCTTACTGGAATAGACACCTACTCTGGATATGGATGTGCCTTCCCTGCACGTGATGCTTCTGCCAAAACTACTATTCGTGGACTTACAGAATGCCTCATCCACCGGCATGGCATCCCACATACCATTGCTTCAGATCAAGGAACTCACTTTACAGCAAATACAGTGTGGCAATGGGCCCATTCCCTTGGAATCCACTGATTGTATCATGTTCCTCTATATCCTGAAGCTGCTGGCTTGATAGAATGATGGAATGGGCTCCTAAAGACACAATTATGGCGCCAACTAGGTGCCAACAACTTGCGGAGCTGGGGCAATGTTCTCCAGGAAGCTGTATACGCTCTAAACCAGCGGCCAATACATGGTGCTGTGTCTCCAATAGCCAGAATTCATGGGTCCAGGAACCAAGGGGTGGAAGCTGGAGTGGCACCACTCACTATTACTCCTAGTGATCCCCTTGCAGCATTTTTGCTTCCTGTCCCAGCAACCCTGTGTTCCTCAGGCCTGGAGGTCCTGGTCCCAAAGAAAGGAACTCTCCCACCTGGAAACACAGCACGGATTCCACTGAACTGGCAGCTGAGAATGCCCCCTGGGCACTTTGGACTTCTCGTGCCTTTGGATCAACAGGTCAGGAAGGGTGTCACTGTACTAAGTGGGGTGATTGATCCTGATTACCAAGGAGAAACTGGACTGGTACTACATAATGGAAGTAAAGAAGAATATGTCTGGAATCCAGGAGATCCTATAGGCCGACTCTTAGTGTTACCATGCCCTGTTATTATAGTAAATGGTAAGTTGCAGCAACCCAATCCTGACAGGACTTAGAATGACCCAGACCCCTCAGGAATGAAGGTCTGGGTCACCCCGCCAGGCCAAAAACCACAGCCAGCTGAGGTGCTTGCTGAGGGCAAAGGTAATACAGAATGGGCCGTAGAAGGTAGTTCTACCTACCTATCATTTACAACCACGTGATCAATTGCAAAAGCGAGGTTTGTAATTGTCAATGTATTTTTTTATGTGCTTATTGCATATCTGTCCTTTGTTCAGGTATATCAGATACAATTGGACTCAGTGAGTTTTCATTTATATGTATGATTGATGATAAGTATAAGTGTGATTTCATCAATGTCTGGAGATTATATAAGTATATATGGCTAAAGAATTGTGTACAGGTGCCAGGTTGGCAAGGAGTGATTGAGATAGTTTATTGTGCCAGCCTGGCCAATAAACACAAGTGGGATTAATTGAAGGGCAGTAAGGTAAGTGGCTCGGTGAGCCTCGCATTTCTTGTCTCTCGCTCTTTAATCATCGGACCAGTGTGCAGCTGCCTTGCTTGTTCTGTGCCTCAATTTAAAGGGCACACTACCTGTGGGACGCCTAGCCTGTGGACTGTGTCGCTGTAAGTTGAGGTTCCTTTAAGACCACTGGAATTAAATTTACATCTCCAGAGCTGAGGACTGACAGTTGGTGACCTGCCTTGCTATTTGCTGCCTGTGCTGGGATAGCCTAGCTCTCTCTCTACAGAGGAGTAAGACGGCCCTCAAGACTTGAAGGACTGCTAGTGTCTCACAACTCTCTCACGGGAGTGAGTCGCACTGAACCACCTTGTACTGCTTTATAATTTAACTGATCATTTCTTGTACTATATATCTATCTGTTTATAATGTAACTGTTCATTTCTCCTGTTATATATCTATCTTTATATATATATATATATATAAAATCAACAACCTGGTTTTATCTCTCTAGAGAACCCTGTCTAACACAGTAGACTTTCCCAAGACGAAACACGAAAGGGAATATGTCTGAACAGACCCATGGCTTAGTTGCCCAGTGGTGCTGTAAAATAAATACTATAAGTGGGTTCCTTTCATGGACAGAAATTTATTTTCTCACAGGTTAAAAGACTGGAAGTTCAAATTCAGGAAGCAGGTACGCTCTCTCTCTTTCTTGCTGTTCACTCTTGGGGATGGTGCCTGTGTCTTTGCAGTTGTATTCATAGATCCCTTGGTGATCATGTGATCATCTTCCCTTCTGTGTTTACTTGCTTGCTCAATCTCTCTTATTTCTATCTATCAAAGGACATGATTTCAGACATATCCTACATCAATACTGTCTCATTACCATAGAAAAACCATTCTTTAATGGGGACTATGACCACAGGTTATAGGAGCCAGGCTTTATAACACATATTTTGAAGGACCGATTCGATTCATCACTAACTAGAAGCTGGAAGGAACTGCCTTTTGTTGCGTTGCTTACCTCACCTCCCAGCCTTAAAAACCAAACCAAACTCACCACGCAACAAACAAAACAAACTCTTTACACAAGCTGGAGACCTCTGGCAAGGGAGTAAGACATTGCCTAAAATCTCACGGCCACAGAGTGGATTCCGACTGGTAACCACCCTGTGGACAGGATAAAACTGCACCTGTGTGTTTCTGAGATTATAACTCTTTGGGGAAGTAGAAAACCTCGTCTCTATCTCGAGGGCACGGTGATGGTTTCAAACTGCAGACCTTGTGGTTAGCAGCCCAACATGCAGCCGCTGGACCACCAGGGTTCTTAACATTACCTAAGCGATTTTCAAATTCTAATTCTAAAACATGAGGCAAACAAGCAAGACGTGCTTGGGTAGACCAGAAAGAGGGCGCAGAGGGTGAGACTGAAGTCGGTCCCTACCTCACAATCTCCCTTTGCTCTAAGAAGAAGGCCCGGAGCATCTGCGTGTGTCGTCTGTCTTGCACACGGTCGAGTGGTGTGTGGGAGATGGATGGGAATGAGAGCTTTCATGTAGTCCTCTGGTGTTGATGAGCATTTACTTATTATGTGTCTTCTATGTGCCAAGCTGACGTGGGTCTCCAGGAAGGCAAGGAGTCTATGACAGGCAGGGTAAGGGTTGGCGAAGGAGCTGGGAGTTAATCGTCTCTTCTGAAAAGTAAATTATGGTCTATAATCTAGCAAATGCAATGCTATGTTCCCCCATCTGTTTGAGATGAACTTGTATGTCACTAAAAACTTCATGTCCATTTCAGTTTTACTTCTCCTCCCTTTTGTCAGCGACTCAGACCCAGTGTTTAAGTCCAAGGGGGAAGAGATCTCAAGAGATTTTTTTTTAAGTCTGTGGGCCTTCACTCTCATTTTTTAAAATTAATTATTGTTTTTTAAAGAAGCACATTGTATACAGTTACAAAGCTCATCTCAGCAATTGAAATCACAGGGTGAACCCAGAAAGGAACATACAGATCAGGAACGGGAGCAAAGCCAAGCCACAAAGCCCCTGAGGAGCCCCCAAAAATAGACTTCAGGCTAGGAGCGGCAGTTCCCAGAACCCCCCAGGACCAGTGGGGAGATAGTCTTGAAGGTCAGCAGACAGACCTTGAATTATATATCCCTTTTGGGGGGGGGTTGCTAGATATTTCTTTTTTTTATTCAGTCTTTCATTTTCCTTTTGTTTTGTCTCCATTATTGTTGGTTTGCCTACCTATATAAGATAGGCTTGGGAAGCAAGCTCAATGAGAAAGCAATGGACCTATGGTTCCGGAGGGACTTGTGGGGAGGATGTGGTGGGGGAAGGGAGTGATAAGCAAACAACACCATAGACAAGGGAATAACTAGGATATTAAAATCAACAACACGGAGGACAGAGCGATCCTTGGGGTGTTGGAGCAACAGCAATCTAGCTGAGAGGAATTACTAAGCGGGAGAAAAAGGGTGAGCATGATAGTGGGGCAGAAGGAAGGTAAAAGAAAACAGCCGGAAGATCTAGGAAGCAAAGCTATGGATAGAGGTATAAACATAGGTGTGTACATATATAAATATATTAATTCATAAAAATAGAGGTATTGGTCTATCTACATATATTTATATGGAAATACACTGAGGTAGTAGACAGACTTTGGGCCTCTGCACAAGCCCTGCCTCAATGCAAGAACACATTGTTCTAACGACCTGGCATTCTGTGATGCTCAACCCTCCCAGCATGATCACTGAAGTTAAAATGGGTACATAAGCAAATGTGGTAAAGAAAGCTGATGGTGCCTGGTTATCAAAAGATATAGCATCTGGGGTCTTAAAGGCTTGAAGTTTAATGAGCAGCCATCTAGCAGAGAAGAAACAAGCCCACATGGAAGAAGCACACCAGCCTGGGTGATCATAAGGTGTCTATTGAATCGGTTTATAGGCATCAGAAGACCCAAAACAAATAAACTAACAAAAATATATTGTTGAGAAGGAGGTGGGGTTGGAGCACAGACCCCAAACCTACCTTTAGACAATAGGACACCCCTCACAGAAGAGTCACAAGGAAAGGATGAGTCAACCAGGGCGCAGTATAACACGGATGAAATGCACAAAATTCCTCTCTGGTTCCTTGAGGCTTCCTCACCGTGCACTATCATGACACCAGTGTGGCCTCTCACTGCTTATTAGACCAGAGCATGTACACAGGTAGAGATAAGAGCTCAGGACACATGGAATCCAGGTCAGAAAAACCCCTCAGTAACACAAATGGGAGTAGCGATACCAGGATGTTAAGGGGAAGGTGGGGAGAGGAGAGGAGGAAAGGGAAACTGATCACAATGATTGACACATAACCACACACACACCCAGGGGGGTGAGCAATAGAAACCATGAGGAAAGCCAGATACAGGTCAGTGCAAGATATGAAAATGAAAATAATTTATAATTTATCAAAGGGTCAAGAAGGTGAGGGGGGAGGGGAAAGAGGAGCTGATACCAAGGGCTCAAACAGAAAGTAAATGTTTAGAAAATAATGATGGCAACATGTGTACAAATATGCTTGATATAATTGATGCATGGATTGTTATAAAAAGCCCCCAATAAAATGATCTTCTTAAGGGTGCTTTACTCAATTGATGTATGGATTGTGATAAGAGGTATATGAGCCCCAATAAAATGACTTAAAAATGATCTTCTATAAAACAAACAAAAAATTAAGTCTGCAGCAATATCTCATTAAATCCCTCATAAATGTAGTTCTCTTCCCTCCCTCCCCATTAGCCTGTCCTTCCCTTCTCCCTGTTCCTACCTTTGTCCCTGATCTCCTCAGAGTTAGCAACGTTTAATTTTAGAGTATAAAAATAACATTCCCTACAAAATAAAAAAAATCACATTTCTTTTTGTTTTCCTTATAATTGTGATGTTATTAAATACTTATCTTTTTAGGATTAACTAAGTTTGCTAAGCGTAATGTTCTCTAGTTTTGTCCATGTCTTCTGGTGTTTAGGAAAGTTATCACTATTTCTTCTTGGTGCATGTCATTTCATTGTATGAATGCACCAGGTTGTTTATCCATCCCTCCATAATTGGAGGTTGGGGTTATTTGCATATTTTTGTTGTTATGGAAACTTCTGCAATAAACACAGGTGTGCATGTCTGTTCGTGTGGTGTTCTTTATTTTTTTAGGGTATATACCCAGTAGAGATATTGCTGCTTCATAAAATACTCATATTTGCATTTGTTTAAGGAAGTGCCATACTGGTTTCCATAGTGATTGTACAATTCTACGGTCCCCCCAGCAATGTAAAGTGTTCCCATCTTTCCACATCCTCTCCAGGGAAATGCTATTATGATATCAGGAGCAACATCATCATTTTTTTTGCAACATCATCATTACTCTTTTTCTCCATCCTTTCTTTCTCTCATCTCCTTTATTTTTGTTATGGAAATTTTTAACTTATTCAAAGGTAGATAAGAGAGTATAATGAGCCCCTATTCCCAATAACTAACAACGCATAGTCCAGCTTGTTACCAGCCGCCCCAATTTATGTCCCAACATGACTTTGAAGCAAATCTAGGACATCATTCTGTTAGTACTCCAGTGTGTATCTCTAAAAGATAGAATCTTAAAGATCATAAGCACAATATAATTATAGTTGTTTTTATTTAATTGTAATTCCCAATGCTGGAGACCATGGCCTTTAATGACCCTTACAACCAGGAACTGAACTCACCACCATGGCTCAACTTTCAGCCAAATCACACAGTGAACAAAAACACCAGGAAGGTAGGAAGTCCTTGTAAGAGAACAAAAGGGAAGTAATCGCCAAAGGATAAAGCTCAGAGGCAGGGATGGATAGGGAGCACGGACAAACGGAAACAGTGCACACAGGGAGGAAGCGGGAAGAGCGCTCTGACATGGTGGGGACTGCAGCCGATGCCACAACAAAACGCATTTGCACTGTTCAATCAAAAACCACTTTGCTCGATAAGCCTTCATGAAGATCATGATAAAAGAATTAAATGAACCAAAATCCCTTATGTCATCCAATATTTAGTGGGTTTTTATGTCCCATATCTTGGTGAAGAGCCAGAACATATGATACCGGGAAGCCTGTACATCTGATTTCTCAGACTTACAAACGTTGCTCAGGAGCTTAGAACACTTTTACTTGTTAGGCTTACCAGTCTGCTATGAGAGGCCTGTGAAGTGTTTTAGGAAAATCAAATATATTAACAGTATAAGCACAGCATAAATGTTTAAGGGTCTGAATTTGTCAAGTGTATCGATAAGATTAATTATTTCCGGAAATTCTGCTTCACTTCTGAATTCATTAAAGATTCATCTCAACACAGCATAAAATATTGATGGTGGTTAATTAGTTTATTTTCAATGTCTTCTAAACTAGCCCGTGTGCTACAAAAGCCTTGAAGCCCATTTCAATGTTATTTTTCCTCCTTTTGTAACCGTTCAGACCAGAGTTTCGATCTGATGGGAAAGAAAACTGAAGGATTCATAGGGTGTTTAAGGACCTTCTCCCTGTCGTGCCTTCTTTGTGGACTCTGTAACACGAGGGAGACTGTAACAGCACAGCCGCTCAGTCTAACTCCGCACAGCACAGCACAGCCTCTCCAACAGTTAGTACTTCCCATTTGGTGACTTCCAAGATGTTTTGATAGTCGTGGCTGTAGAACAGGTTTTGAAATTGGAGCGTGAAAGGCCGCCTACTAATGAGCTATTTAAAAACAGAACAAATCCCACTAGATTTTATGAAAACAAAAGCACATTGATTGGAAATTTTAAAGTACAAAAATAACTGCATTACGAATTTGAAACTTTGATAGAGTTAGTACTAATCAAACCACCAGAATCAATCATCATATCTTTCCAGACAAAAAGGAAAAACAAAATCTCAGATGATTGAAACAAACAAACAAAAAACAATATGCTTGTTCCTTGGAGTGTTTTGCAGGAGGGGAAATGGTCTCTTGTGCACAAACTTCTAACATTCCTTCAGAACAGCTCTCTATGAATGTTTTGGAAACAGTTAATGTAATGTAATATAATGGAAAGGATGTAATTGATTTATCTTTACTTCACTGAAAGTGCTTAGGAGGGATCTGGAAAGTGTTTTTTGGCGTGTGGAAAACACACATATAAAATGAGTGTTTTACATATTATTGATAAAAATCTGAAATATACTTCTCATTCTTTATGCCGGAACGAATCCCTTTGGGGGGGGGTTGTTTTTTATTTCTCTAACAGAGACTTTACATGTGTAGGGACACTCTTCCCCCCTGTCTTAGTCATCCAGCTATACCACAGGGTGTGACTTTGATGGCTGGAAATATATTTTCTGAAAGTCTGAGGCATGATTGCTGTTAGCAGCTGTCCAGTTGCCTCTGACTCACAGTGACACACCTACACACAACAAAAGGAAGTACGGCGTGGTCCTGTGCTATCCTAAAAATTGTCATCTTGGAGCTCCTTGGTGTCGCCATTCACAACCACATTGTCGAGGGTTTAGGAGGTCCCAAGCTCACTGCTGTGGAGCTCATTCGGACTCACAGCCCTGTTGCCACGGTTGGTTATGTGGTGGGTTGCTGACAGCAAGGACAGCATCTTGAAACCACCATCCGATCCACAGGGGAAAGATGCTGCTGTCCACTCCTGTAATATTTACAGTCACGGAAGCCTACAGCAGCTGTCCTGTACGGTCACTATGAATTAGGTGGTTAGAAAGCCTGAAGTCATCGTCCAGTGCATTGGCCGGTTTCTCCAAGCCTGCATTTCACTGACGCTCTGAGGTTTGTGAGTTATCTGAGTGCATTAGGGGAATTCCATTTTCCCAACACCGGTCACTCTCTCCCACATTTCCCCACCAGCAGCGAAGCGCCCTACGCCTCCATCCCATAAGATTCATCCTGTTTTTTCCTAGAATTGATTTGATTTGTAAAGTATAACTGTACTACTTGAAACAAGTGGAAATTAGGGTTCAGAGAAGTGAACAAGGTCAGACTGTTGAGCGGTGAAGACGGGACTTAGGCACCATGTCAATCTATTTTGTGAAGTCTTCCTCTTTTTCACTGCCACTCGACTTTACCAAGCAGAGATCCTTCTCCAGTTACTGGTCCTGCCTGACCACAGTCCAAAGGACATGAGATAATGTCTCTCCATCCTTATCTCTAAGGAGCAGTCTGGCTGTGCTTCTTCCAAGACAGATCAGTTTGTTCTTTTAGCAGTCCATGGTATTTTCAATATTCTTCTCCAGCATCATAATTCAGATGCATCGATTTTCATTCTTCCTTATTCAGCGTCCAACTTTCACATGCATATGAGGTGACTGAAAATACCAAAACTGGATCAGGAGCACCCTTCTCCTCAAAGTACCATCCTTGTTTTTCAACATTTTAAGTAGGTCTTCCCCAGAAAATTTTCCCAATGCAATAAATATGTTATTTGATTTCTTGACTGCTGCTTCGATGGGCACTGATTATGGATACAATGCAAATGAAGTCCTTGACAACTTCAATCTTTCTCCATTGATCATATTATCTATTGGTCCAATTGAGAATTTTGGTTTTCCTTACAATGAGCAGGAACTCTGGTGCCATAGTGAGTACTCGTTGGGCTTCCCATGTAAAAGGTCAGCAGTTTGAAACCACCAGCCCACTCAAAGGGAGAAAGATGGCCTTTCTACTCCCATAAAGAGTTGGTCTCAGAAACTCACAGGGACAGCTCTACCCTGTCCTACAGGGTTGCTATGAGTTGGAATTGATTCCGGGGCAGTGAGTTTGCTGTTTTTTGTTTTGTTTTTCACATTTGAGTTGTAATACATACTGATGGCTGCAATCCTTGATCTTCATCATTAAGTATTAGAGTTTAAATTCTGAGCACCCTGGTTTGCAAAAGGCTCTGGATGGCAGTGAGAGCCCAGAATCCATTTGCAGAGTCCCCACATAGATTAAGCCGGCACTGAATGCTTTTTCTTTCTGTCTTTGTTTTTCTTTCGTTCTTTTTCATAGACTACTTTATTACACCATCTTCCCATCAACAGAGTAAAATCACACAATGAAGATGATTATAAGGGCCATTTCCACTGATTGGCAGGGAGCTTCTCCACTAAGGGCTCCCACTTTCCACTGGATCGTTTGATCTCACCAGACCTAGTTCCTTTTCAGTCTGCAAAAGCATTTCCTCAGTTTGTCCACCCTGTAATTGATCTTCTAATTTTTTAACATCAGATTCTGTTTTACCCATAGTTAGCTTCTCATTTCCACCCTCTCCTGTATACTTTCTATAGCGGCATTTTTTAGGGATTTGCTCAAGAACATCAAGGATCTTTGTGTATAATATTCTTAGCCTCTTGTGGGGACTGTCAAACACTGCCAATGCCATCAGGCCAGTGGTCTTCTTCAGGAGCCCCACCATGACAGCACCCACGAGTTGACACCAAATAGCCTTTTCTTAATGCTTTCTGATCCTTAATCAAGGATGTAGATAATCTTGCTCTCAGGCAGAATGCTTTGGAGAGTGGATTTCCCCCATGTCTCTCTGGACAGCCCAGGGAGGGCAGTCTCTCTGAGGGGCCTGCCTACATGTGTCTTTGATAGCGATCACTGTACTCAGGATGATACCAAGGGTCACAGAGTCAGGAGTCATGTCCTATCAGACTGGCCCGAACTACCTTGGTGGGAAGGCCCTGGACTCATTTTGTAAGCCCTTCTACTTAATATGCATATGCACCAGTCATGGTCCTGTCCCCGTAACTGTGAGGTACTGAACACAATATGATGTATTGATCAGCAGTCTGACCGCATTGGGGTTTTTCGTTTATTGTCTTTGTTGTGTGTAAGACTTACTAAGTGGGTTTCTAAAAGCTATTTTATATTTTTATCTACATTTTAATTTGAGGTCTCTTTTCCCCCTAAAGCAGAGGAGAGGAGCATGCCTCTCTCCAGGAGGTCTAGCAGTCGGGGTGGGATTAATAACTGGCTGGTCTGATGGAATTACTCACAATCCACAAAAATGGAAGGGATTCAGGCACTGCAACAACTTAAGTAACCAGGGGTATCATGACCCATCCCAGGGCTCTCCCACACCTGAATCTATCACATGAATTCCTATGAGATGGGCGCCGAACCCCCCACTCCCCAAAAAGAATCAAGAGACGTTCACTACAATATGTGATCCCTAATCTCTGAGTCTACTGGGAAACTGATACATCCTCTATCACAGTGGTTCCCAACCTTCCTTATTCCATGACCCTTTCATACACTTCATGTTGTGGTGACCCCCCCCCCAACCATAAAATTATTTTGGTTGCTACTTCAGAACTATAATTTTGCTACTGTGATGAATCGGGCGACCCCTGGCTGCAAGTCTATTAGGCTCCCTATGGCCGTGTGTAGCATCTAGAACAGCATGGTGGCAATACATATTTCAATAAATATTAAAATATTCCTTAACTTCCAAGGATAGTGTTTGGGCTGCAGATCTTAGAAAGGACCCTGGAAGACAATGGTTAAGTCCTTAACAGGTGAGTCCTGTTAACTAGAAGGCCATTGGTTCAAACTCACCAAGCACCTTGTGAGACGAAGATGAGGTGGTCTGCTTCCACAAAAACTCCACTGCTCTTGACTGGATTCTGAGTCACAGTGACCTTACAGGACAGCGTGAACTGCTCCATAGGGTTTCCAGGCTTTAAGTCTTTTTATTTTTTTTTGGGGGGGGGACTGCCTGTGCAACTTTATTTACTTATTAATCATTTTATTGGAGGCTCTTACAACTCTTATCAAAATCCATCCATTGTGTGGCGCACATCTGTACATTTGTTACCATCATCATTCTCAAAACATTTTTTCTACTTGAGCCCTTGGTATCAGTTCCTCATCTTTTCACCATCCTCCCTCCCTCACGAACCCTTGATAATTTATAAATTATTATTTTGTCATGTCTTACACTGTCCGATGTCTCCCTTCACCCACTTTTCTGTTGTCCATCAGTTCCCCCCTTTCTACCCACCTTACCCTCCTGGTATCTCTACTCTCACTGTTGGTCCTGAGGGGTTTATCTCAGCTGGATTCCCTGTGTTTCCAGCTCTGATCTGTACCAGTGTACATGCTCTGGTCTACAGGCTTTAAGTCTTCAGGAAAGCCAACTGCCACATCCTTCTAAACAGGGAGCAGCTATGACCATGGCACCACCAGGATTCCTCTGTAAAGATCAGAGAAGAAAAAGGAAAACAAAAGTCCCACGCTGGTGTTCTTTGAATTGATTCTAACTCACAGTGATCCTACCATAGAAAAGGGTAGAACTTCCCACACCTCAGGGCGCCCAAGGCTGCTATCTTCCTGGGAGCAGGTAGGAGGAAATCAAATGAAAGAGGAAGAATAGACAGACAAGGGGAGCAAAGGAAGACAAAGCTAAATTGGCCAGAGGAGAAAAACATCTAGAGGAGAGAACAATGAAGAGAAATGGAAGGTTCTGACAGAAACACAGCCCCTGCCTACTCATGACCTTGACCGGCCTTTGGGTGGAAAGTTTGCCCAGAAAGCCAGTAAAAGACCTGTCCCAAGAATCGCAGCTTCCATTCTCCTGGCAGGCAGATTGAAATCCTTATTTAACAAGTGAGGAAACTAAAGCTCAGAGCAATCAAATCTTGGTATTCCTAGTGTCCCCGACCCCACCCTCGCCTCCAAGTGGTAGGTTTCTGGGGTGCTTGACCTCAGTTCTTGCTTCTGAACGCTGGAAGAATCCAAGTGGCAGAAGCCCCTCTGTAAACTCAAGTAGCTTTTGGAAGGAAAGGGAAGCTGCAGGTATTACAGTCTCAGAAAGTACACACTCTCCCTGGAAAGTGTGCAAGGCTGCAAGGCGAGGGGGGTGGGAGAGCTGTGGGAAAGTTTGAGACTGAACATGGCCGCTTCAGGGAAGCATGGAAAAACCATATGAATCCCGGAACAGGGGGTGCAAAACCAAGCGTGTGGAAACCAAGAGCAGGAAATCTCAGAGAAGGACCAGACGACCAGGAGAGGGCAAGCACCCTCCACCCTGCTAGAGTGCACCTGAACAAGAAGGGGTAGCCTCCCTTCAATCTGGTATTTATCCCCACGTATGCCTACTTGGGGGCGGGGGCTTGAAGGTACTGGCTGACCTTACTGGCTGAGTTAGGGCACTCAAGTGTGATGTCATGTCGCTGGTGCCTAGTGGTCTTTGTGGACCCAGGTTTGATTTTCCCATAGGTGTCTGAAGGGCGCCTGACTTCCCTACAACTCCTTTATTGTGACTCTGCCAGACGATTTCGCTTAGCGCAGGCATTCAGGGAGGATACCCCCTTTGTCCCTAATCTAGCTACTATTCACAGGACAAACCTTTTAGAACCAGAATAAGGGAGGATTTTAAAAGAAGACATGGAAGAAAGAGAAAACGTAAGGAAAAGATGGGAATATCTTTCCAGACCTTACGTAAAACTGAAAGAAATATTGCCCAAAGCTCTGCTATCTTCAGGATCACTGGTATGTTTCAGTTCATTGTTAGAGACAATTCTTATTTTTATTTTCTTTGAGGGCAGACTTAAATAAATTTTTAATAAATCTAAAGGAAGCTAATTAGTCAGCACCCGACAAGCTTCCTGGCTGGATTTACCCTTCAGGAGAGGGAGAGCTCGGTGATTTTTCTAACCTACTTGTAGTATTTCTCACCAAAGGGTTGTTCTTGTGTCTCCCTAGGGAATGTGCAAAACATTGAAAGCCAGTGAATGGCTCCCTTCCAGCCATAGGCAGCCAGGGCAAGAGCAACAGGCAGGCCAGAGGGCCTTTCCAGTCCTTTCTGTTAGGGGCCCATAATTGAAATTCAGTCTTCAGGAACCCCCTTGTCCTGCTTGGTTTGCTTGTTTGTTTTGCTCAAGGTAATTGTTTCTAAGTGGCCAGACTGGTTTCCTTGGCTAATGGGCTTGTTAAACACTTTAAGAATCTTTGGTGTTGCCTCTAATCTTCTCTTCTCAGCCAAATCTTGCCTTTTGGGTGAGAAGCAGCAAAAACTGCCGTCTGGGCAAAATTTCCTTAAGTCTAGAAACTGGGCAAGAGCAGATGCCAGCTTACAAACAGTTTGGGCACAACTTGGAACCACGTTTGCAAATGCGATTCTTTTGATTCCGATCTCAACACTCACAAATAGCAAGTAATTCGTCTAACCACTAGATCTTAGTTATAAACAGCTACATACGTCTTTGGGTGTGAAGGTGAGGATGCTGTTTATCAAACCCAGACACTTGGATATGAAAGGGAGGAAAGAAAATAATTCAGTGCTATGGTGTAGTAGGGTAGGGGGTCGTCGAGTGAGGGCACTAGGCTTCTGGAGGTGCAATGAGGAATAAAGGGTAAAGGTGATAATGGGTAAGCTGGTTTGAGATGTGGGGGACTGGAGACTTATAGCATATCCTCTCGATGTAAAAGAGAGATACTCAGCTACTCTGGGTCAGGATAGCAGTTATATTTGGAATTATTTGTATGATTTTTTTTCCTTTTGGTGTCTATTCAAGATAGGCAGAATAAGCAATCTCAAGGAGACAGCATCAGGACCTAAGGTTCCAAGGGGGAGTGGGGGAGGGTTGAGAGGGGAAGGGTGAGCCAATAAAGGCACAGACAGGGGAATAGCAAGGGTACTAAAATTGACAGTGAGGAGGGTATAGCTTTCGTGGTCATGTTTGATCAATTTAAACATATCCGACAAGAATTACTTAGAGGTGAAAAAAAAATTACAGATGAAGGATGGGTAAACATGAGAGTTGGGTAGGAGGAAAGTAAAAAGGAACGCGAGAAAGACAAAGAAATTGAAACCAATATATATATATATATATATATATATATATATATATATAGAGAGAGAGAGAGAGAGAGAGAGAGAGAGAGAGAGAGAGAGAGAGAGAGAGAGAAATGTATATATGTAAATATATAAAGACATGGTTGTGTATGTGTGTGTATACACAAGGAAGCAGGCGGACTTTGGACCTCTACTTAAATCTTACCTCAGTACAAGAACAGTTTGCTCTGATAATGTGGCACTGTATGGTACTCACCTCCCCAACATGATCGCTGAAGACAAAATGGGTGAATAAGCAAATGTGAAGAAAGCTGATGGGTCTCCGGCTATTACAAGATATAGGTCCTGGGGTCTTAAAGGACTGCAATTAAAGAGGCCATTCAGCAGAGCAGCAACAAAATCCACAAAGCAGCAGCACACCAGGCCGTACGACCATGAGGTGTTGAGAGCAAGGGCTATCAGCAGTTCAAAACAAGCGATACAATTGACTAGCAAAAAAAATTTTTTTAAATAAAATAAATAAATAATACTGACTTGCAGGCTCCGTCAAAATGGAGACCACATAGCCACCTGTGAGCTCATTGGACGGGCCTTCACAGAAGGGCCACGCCGAAGGAATGCTGGGTCTCGGGGCCGGAATCGCACCGAGGAAATGGAAAACAAAATGTTTTGAAACTTCCCGTGGCCAGGGAGGAATGTGATTGAACTATGGGATATTATGATGTCTGTAAGAGCTCCCAAGATGATTTTTTAAAAAGGGAAGAAAGAAAGAAACTCGGCGGTCCACAAGGAGGAACAAACCCCGCGAGGGTTCCGGGGCACGCTCGGGATCTGTACGAGGTTTCAGCCGAACGGCCCGGCGCGCTCCCAGCGACACCGCCTCTCGCGGCGTTTGCAACCATGACGTCACGGGCCGCTCGGCCTCTCATTGGGTGAGCTCGTCCAATCCTGGGCCTCCATGGGGGCATATAAATGAGGGCGAGGCGCAGGCCGTTGTCCGCCGTTTCCAGCACCCTGAGACGCGCGTGTGCGTGGTAGCCGAGCCGGTGGAGGAGCAGACGCCGCCTTCGCGATTGTAGTTTTAAGCCTCTGCGTCTGCGAGACCAGATTTCGGTAAGGAGCCCGAGACGGAAAGACGGAAGCGGGAAACCGTATTTATCTACAGTCTCGAAGGTGTGGCCGTCCCAGCCTAATGGCGGCCCCAGACGGAGACAAAGAGCCGCCGCCGCCATTTTGTGACGCTGTGCGCGGGCTGGCGGCCGAGCTGGCGGGCCCGTCGGAGGCTGTTGCCTGGCTTCGGGGTGCCGGGGTTGTGCTTCCCCTTTGTGGGGCGCTCGGGGGGAGGGGTCGGGGCGGTGCGTCACCGCAGTGTTGGGACGGAGGGCGCCCGGCCGCGGCCTTTGGATTGATGGCGCCTTTGGGGCTCGTTACCTCCGGAAGTTCCTTCAGGAATTTCCCCCCGGTCGCTAAGGAGCGTCGCAGCGCGCCCTGCTTAGTCAGTCTCTGCTTCCCACGTTCCCTTTATTGGGGGTGAGACGTGGATGTCTCTTTGGGGACCAGAACCCCCTTTTCCAGCGGGCGTCTGTCAGTCGGGCGCGAGCACGTCGCCTGAGCCTGGTGTCGGTCGGATTGGAGTCACAGCTGCGGGGCCAGAGTCAATAGCTAGGTGGTGTCGGGACGCGAGGGTTAGGGTTTTTACATCTGTCGATTTTAGGTAGCTTTGAGAAGAACGGGGTGCTTAGAAAAGCTTTTGGGTTGCGTTCCGCTTTGGGCTTTTCCGCCATTTGAAAGCGTGCTGCGCGGGGGGTTCAGGCTCGTGGGGACCCCGCGTGAGGGAAGTAGAGTTGTGCTCCGGCGGGTGTCCGCTGGGCTGTTTGGGGAGCAGGCCTCTCCGGGCAGGTTGGAACCACCAACCTCGGGGGGCGGGGGTGTATCGTAGGCCAAAGCCCAGAACCGTTCCCATCGATCGATCACGAATAGTTTGTCGATCGTATTCTAGCGTGGCTTGGATTGCTCGCTTTTCCCATGGTTCTGTTGTAGCACAGGCCCTGGGCTCTTGGGAAAGGAGGTGGGAACGCGGGCTTGGCGGTGGAGGGATTGTTTTCCTTGCTCTTTGTGAGGCCCCTCTGGTGGATTGGCGGCATTTGTAAGCGCTCCCACGCGATGAAGGTCAGTGTGTGTCCGAATGCTTTGGGCTCTTGTGGGCAGTGTTCCTGCTATGAGCTTGGAGCTAAATATTTTTTTAAACTTCCTGGTAGTGGGGGCGATTTTTTACTTTTGCATATTAGATGGCACGTGGTGGTAAAATCACGTGGCCCCTAGAAGAGGAAGTTTTATCATTTTATCATTGTGGCAGATTTTAAAAGTAAAATTGTGCAGTATTTTTTGACTTAAAGTAGATTAGTATCAGTTGGTGGTTTAACGTTTCTTAATTTATTGCATTCCTTTGATCTTTTCAGTGACAGAAGTGTTGAGCAATTTTTGTTTTTCTAGTACCTTATTTGGGGGAGGTTAACAGTTAGTCCATGATTCGGTTCACAAAACCCACTGCTTCTGCATTGATTAGCGACCTGAAGCCAGCACTTGAAATCGTGATTTTCTTCCCAGCATCTGGCGGGAGACCTGTAAGCTCCCCAGCCTTTGTACCATATCATCATTGGGGCCCCTCAACCCAGTGCCCAGATGGTATGTAGTAAATATGGCTCAGTGTTTTCTTTCCCTTTTTTCAGTGTTTTATTTCTAAAGTAGTCTTCTCAATTTGTATTGCTTCCTGTTCTGGGGCTACGGAGTCCATTATCCGTTTCCTGCCTTTATTCCATTGCCTTTAATGGAAACTTAAGCAAATACCCATTTCTGCTATCCCTGACCCTAGGGAACCATTATTAACTCTGATCTTTACACAATTTCCCCCCTTGGTATTTAAAGGAATTTCTCCCAGATCTGTGTGGGATCGGATATTTTAATTAATGGTGACTATTTTCTCCCCTTTTTTTGTTGTTACAGAAATGCATCGTGATTCCTGTCCATTGGACTGTAAGGTTTACGTAGGTAACCTTGGAAACAATGGCAACAAAACCGAATTGGAGCGGGCTTTTGGGTATTATGGCCCACTCCGAAGTGTGTGGGTTGCGAGAAGCCCTCCCGGCTTTGCTTTTATTGAATTTGAAGATCCTCGGGATGCAGCTGATGCTGTTCGAGAGCTGGATGGAAGGTAATTCAATGTTAAGTATCAGTTGTTGTCTATCTGCTGTAAATGACTTCTTGTGCACTATCAACCCAAATTGATGTTGATGGAGATTTACTTGATCCTTTTCCATAACGGTCTGCAGGAAATTTTAGAGAAACTGGGTAGAAAGGTTTGTTTTTATCCAGCTGTTCATTAAAGAAGGGTGTAATCATAAATTCTAATTCTTGGTGCGTTTTAGGTAATTGTTGGGGGACAAGCTAGCTGGTAACTCTTACAGTTGCTTCATGGTTAGTACATTGGGTCTTGTTTTAGTGTTTGGGGGAGGCTATAAAAAAGGCTTTATGAAATGGTACTCTAGCTTCATTGCAGAAACAGGACATTAATCCAGTTGCCGTCCACAAACATTCAGTGACTTAAACTTTTGGTTACCAGATAATGGAAAGGTGAGGGGTACTATGTTTGCAATATGTCCATAGACAGAAGATGACAGGTGCTTAACCTCTAGTTCTTGAGGGGTCTCTTCATACTAGCTCTGGGGAGTCAACAAATATAGCTACTGCAGTAAGATTTTTTTCAGAAACGGTACATTAAGCCCCTTAGTTGGCTAATAATGAAAAGAAATGAGTTTATTTGTGAATAGTAGTTTCAAAATAATTTGCTTTATATTTGAAAAGTACATAGGATCAATTTAAGCATCCTCCAAATGGTGTCAAAAGGATTGAATTGGAGACAACTTAATGGCAACTTAAATGCTTGCAACTTGTTAGGGGGAGTTTTATGGCTTGTATTAAATTGAGACTTTATTATTGACACTTCCAGAACACTGTGTGGCTGCCGAGTAAGAGTAGAGCTGTCAAATGGTGAAAAAAGGAGTCGGAATCGTGGCCCACCTCCCTCTTGGGGTCGTCGTTCTCGAGATGATTATTGGAGAAGAAGTCCTCCACCTCGCCGCAGGTACTTGAGGGGGTTGTGTTTAAAGGTGTAGTGGCCTGTTTCTTTCAAAGTATGTTGATGGATTTTGAACTTGAATCTGAGGTGGTTATGCAGCAGCACTGTGCTGGACAGTAGATTTGGGGTATGCGAGTTGTGCTGAGTGTTGGCTTTTTTTGTCTCTAGGGCACTCATGTTGGCAGTTCATGACTTCTATCTTGGATCTGTCTTCTAGCTCATCTTCTAGTTGCATCTCTCCAGGTCTTCCCTTATACTTCAGTTTAGGCCTTTTCCCATTTCTTGACTCAGTAATGACCAACATTACATTCAATTCTAGTTCTTCACAAAAATGTGCTTTCTACTATTAGCAAGATTGTAATATTTATGAAACAGACCACTGTTTTAATGTTACAACTGGTAAAGTAGAAATCCTTCTGAAAAGATAGTCACTGACCAATAAAGGGGGCTAAAAGAAGTATTCCCAGTCACCTGTTCCTGAAACCTAAATAGGAGATAATTTCATGGTGGTTTTTTGTTGTTCCTTGTTTCATTTTTGGTTGTTGGTTTCTTGGTGTTTTTTGTTGGTTTTTTTTTTCCTTGTAATTGAAAATGGCATCATTCTTGAACCAGACAGTGTTGTCTGGGTGCTAACTCCACATTTCCTCAAACCTCCAAAATAATTTCTGCAGGACTGAATTTACCTCTTACTGGTGAGTGCAGTCCTCCTAGGAGAAAGGAGTTCAAAATCTTGCCCCTTTTGCTATTTTGGAAAACAACACACTGTTGCCCATCTTAATAAGAGTATTTATTAGCTGATAGATGGTTGTACTGATGGCTTGTTTTTTCATTTTTTTTTTTTGTGCTTTTTGGTCCATCTATTAATAAAAATGAACCCCGTTACAGAGTCACCATCATGTCTCTTCTCACCACCCTCTGAGTCTGCATTAGCCAGTCAACTACCCCTTTCAGCGTCATGTGACCAGCGCGCCCCATTCAGCTTGGCTGGTGTCGTTTCACATGACCCAGGCATGGCCAGTCGCCAGGTTGCACCGCCCTTTGGTTCCCGAGCATGCTGTATTCTCTCAGCCTTCTCTCCAACCTTAACCAAAATCGGCAGCAGCCACCTCGACCGCCCACACATTCCTGGCCAATCAGCTCAGCTGTTTATTTACCAAATGTCTTCACAACAACTACAGCAGCAGCCTTCGGCTAACCAAAAAGCAGGAAAAATCCACAACACCCCCTTCGCCAACCAACTAAATCCAACGCAACATCTGGCAAAACCTTTTCAGCAAATTCTTCCTGGTCGTCAGTCCGGCAGCCTCACCTCACCATTTCTAGCTTGTTGAAACCCAAAACTAGTAAGTTTTTCCTGCTTATACAGTTTACTGCTGGTTAAAATAAGGAGTAAGCAGCTTAAAGTAATTTTTCTGGATCAAAGGCTGGCTGTGCATAATTGAATGGTAACGTACATATATATTGCTTGAATAAAACTTTTAAGGGTGATAGGGAACTCATAAAGTAACTAGACTTCCAAGTGAAACTTATTTGCATGCGTGAGATGCCAAACTAAAAATTTTAATATATCTAACAGTAAGCTTACCTTTCTAGCAGAAATTTGTTGAATCCTTATCACCTTTAAATGGTTTTACTAACAGTTTTCAAAATTTAAAAACAATTTTTGGGGTAAAGTGGGCCAAGCAAGCTAAGGTAATTTGGATAAGCCTAAGTACACCCTTAAATGTGACAATCACAAATGCAGTTCTAATGTAGCACTTAATAAAGGCATCAGTATTTAAACACCTAGCGCGTTTTCACAAATTTACACCCTCCACCTGGTACCTAAGTCTTGTCATGGACTTGTGGGTTGCATGGGTTCCAAATACTGGCTTATGGTACTGTTTTGGAACTAGTTGTGGGACTACATTTTGGTGTGGTGTTTGGGTAGTGAGTTTAGCTTGACCTGAAAATTTGCATTGAACAGATCTGCTGTGAAGCATTCTTGATTAAAGTGAATCCATGGTTGGAATTACCTGCCTTTTTCACTTTGAGCTTTTAGTTCCTTAATCTTTCCATGCCCTTTTGTTTTTTTCACCTTTCTTTCCTTTTTAAAGTTTTGAGTTTTTTCTTTTTTTAAAAACTTTTTGGACGATGGGTGCCAATCTTCGGCACATTCCCTGGGCCCAGCAGTTCAATTGAAAAGTTGGGAAATGGCCTCTCGCCATCAATAGTAATCGATGCGGTCTAATTTTCCCTTTTCTGCTTTTAGATCTCCTAGGAGGAGAAGCTTCTCTCGCAGCCGGAGCAGGTAAATAAAATTGCCTCCTGTGGGGGCTAATTCCCAAAAAGAGTAGCTTTGCCTTTGTTCTTGGGGCATTGATAGGACTAATTGTGTAGGAGACCTTGAATCAGTGTGGCTGGCATATAAATCCTGGGTGGTTAATTTCAAAATGAATCAGCTTGGCGTATTTTAAAAACCTCGGTTAGAGACCATTTTGTTGCTGGCCCTAATTTTGGCTCCTTGTTTAGGTCCCTTTCTAGAGACCGGAGAAGAGAGAGATCACTGTCTCGGGAGAGAAATCACAAGCCGTCACGCTCCTTCTCAAGATCTCGTAGGTAAGAAAGATCTCTGGTAATGTAGTAATGTAAATATAAAACGTCTCTCTCAAAAGAAGCTGTTTCGGTGACTTACTGTTTTGTTTTATTTCTTAGCCGATCTAGGTCAAATGAAAGAAAATGAGAAGATGGAGTTGCAGATGGAGCGTAGGATGTACAGGAAATGCATCATTTGACAGGAGTGTACAGACAAGTCACGTTGTGTTTGAGTCTTCAGAAGCCTTGACTTTAATCCTGAAGACTGTTTGGTTTATACATTGTTTAATTTGAAAGCCTGTTTTTCCCTGCAAAACTCAAATCTGTAAGCTTGGTTACCAAGTCCAAGTATAACATTCCTATTGGAAGCCATACTTATATATTTCCTTGTAAAGTGCTTTTGAAGTAATAAAATGTTAGCATAATGTGTAAACTAGTCAGTTGAATCCACTACCACATTTTTGTCCATGAAGGATGGTTTTATTTTCTGAGAAACCTTGGGAACAGTGGGTTAATCTTTGAAGTGCATTTTAATTGTCATCCAAATGATTTAGTAGTGAACCATTAGGTAAAAAAAACATTCAGGGTCCACTATTAAGTGAACCACCATTATTTCTAGGCATTTAGTGAGTTCAAGTACAGTGTAACCAAGTTGCCCATTACGTCACAATTAGCATGAAAACTTTGTTTTTTTTAATTGCTTCAATTCTTCATAATTTTAAGGTGTTGCATGGATATTCTGAACTAATCCATCATGATGTAAAATTTCACATGGTTCAAATGTAAAAGTGAAGAAACGAGTAATATGAAGGCATGCATAATCTTCTCTAAGAATTAGGAACTGTAATCACATTTGTGTGCTTTTAGATTAAATCAGAATGCAACTGTTTTGTGGCCTAGTTTCCTTAAATGTGCTCTTTCAAGGTAGTTTGGGTTTATGCTCTTTTGACTTGTCTTTAATAAGCAATAAGTCATTGGATTAAGAGTTCATAAGGTTTTTTAAAAAAACAAACAGAACCTGCAATTGTCCTCTTTTCCTTGCATGCAAATCTGAGGAAAGTTGGTGTCAGACTGCTGATTTATTGGGAGCTCTGGCTTGGGGGCCTCTGCTCTTGCAGTATTTTCTCATATCTAAATATCCCGTATTTTAGGAGAAAGGCCTCGGGATATTAAATCAGTGCTTAATTTGCTGGTATGAAATGTGAGTTTGAGGGTTTTTCTTCAGTGTACAAATTCAGTTCTCCATCTAAGGGCTGAGTTGTAGGTTACTGAAAGCAGTCACAAATTCCACCTAAAGAAGACTTAAGGCTTTTAATTGACTTGAATGTTACCTGGGGTAATCAGTTTGTTGTAGGTTTCTTCTGTTGCCAGAAGAGAGATTAAAAACTAATTGGCCAGAGAGATTAGGCCAGGGCTTAATTATGTGATCTATAGGTGGTATCTCACCCTCTTTCAGATTGCTGTAGGCAGGGTTTTATATATACTAACCTATGCCTGGTTTGAAATTTTCTTATGTTGTCGAACTCTGATCATTATGCTTTGAGCAGGACACACATAGGCTCAATTTTCTAGGGTGGTTTGCCCCTGTTTCTGGTGTAGTGGTTACTCATTGGGCTACATGCATGTTGAATTGTTAAAACCACCAGCGTCTCCAAGGGAAATACTGAGCTTTCTATAAGCCATTATGTCTCGGAAACCCATAGGGCTGGGAGGTTTGGGGGGATTGCTGTGAGTCAGCATTGACTTGATGGCAGTGAGTTTGGTTTGGTCCCTTGTCGCTCGCATTTGGAAAACATCCAAGGTGATACTAGGACAAGCCATTGACTTAGTATTGTCTTAATGTGCTTTTATTTTTCAGACTCTTAAATACCTAGTTGGTAATGCTTCCAATTTATTTCTTACTCCACTGTGGCCTCCTGGTTCTTTTTTTTCTTTTTTAAAAATGTCACGTATTAAAATGGACATAATCCTGGTAGTATAATTTTGTAGGTGATTATTGGATACTTTTTTTAAAATGCACTTGAATGTATGGCAAGGATCAGAAAGGGGATGGCATAATGTGTAGTGTGCTTGAGGCTGCATTATTTTGTTGTTACCGGTTTCCTTTGCTGGGATTGTAGGAATTTGAGATATACACGGGTATGTTCCACTTTTAGTTGGCCTAATTAGTAACTAATACAAGAAAATAAGCAAAATGTTAGCCAAGCATACAATACAGGTGGCGGTGGTGGCAAACCACACTTAAAAAGGACTTTCGGGCAACGTTTTGAATCGTGTACTACTTAGTATTACCATATATCAGATGTTGTCATAGCCAGGTTTAATGTTTCTGACTCCCTAAAGACAGGTTAGATTGATAAAGATTTTGACAATAATGAAGCCTTGTTTTTTAAAATGATACCCTGCTGAAATGAAGTTTTTGGTAGGGTCTTCAAATGGTGATTGCTTCTACTTCACTATACTTTTGGTATAATACTGTCTTTCAGAAGAGGCGGCTTTAGGTAGGAATGACGTCCCTCTTGAAAATCTGAGTTCAGTTAGCACTGGGCAGCCTTACCAACATACACCTTTAGCAATTACTGTTGGCAATGACATTCTTTAGTTGTAAGTTTTTATTTGCAGACAAGTCCAAACCAAAGTCGAGGCAACTTGAAGCACCCTTGGTGCTTTGCTTCTAGTGTTCCCCTTTTTGGTGGAGAAAGGTGTAAGGTGTGTTTTCTATTTTCGTGGATCATTTGAAAAGGACATTGAGGTCATGTAAGAAACATTTTTCTAAGCAAAGCCTTAGTCTTGGGCATCCGAAATTTGTTTGTTTTCCAGTTGGTTCTGCCACCAGAATTGCTTTATATAAAATATTATACATGCTGATTCAATGAGTACATTTTAAGTAGCTATAAACTAGAATGTTGACTTTCATTTTTTTTGTTACTCCTTCTCCATGACAATATATCTTGAAGGTAAGGTGTGGGATACCAAGAGAAAATGTCTTCGTTGGGCTGCTGTTTTGACCTTGTTTTAATCACTACATTTTTGTCTCCAGGTGTTTTGAACCAATCCAGTAGGGCAATTGGAAGACAGACCTGCCATTCTGCTTCTGTGAAGATTGAAAAAATATTCAATCCCTCCAAGGGGTCATGACCCACAGGTTGAGAACCACTGGTCTGTAGGGTCAGCTGTATGATTTTATGGGAGCACATATACCTTGTTTGAATCACTGACCTTCCAGTTAGTTCATGTAAAGCCTCACCAGGGCAGCTCCTATAAAGATTACAGCCAAGGATACTCAAAGCAGTTTTGCTTTGTCAGAAGCAATAATTATAAATCTGATTTGGAGTCATTGGTATATAAAATAGTTTGTGCTGGTGAGCATGTACTAGCATTGATTGGGTCTATCCATGTTCATTATTGTGGGCAGGATTTGGGGTTATGAGTAGTGGGTGTGGCCCCTTTAGAATAAAAGTTGGACTTCGGATGAGGAATAGTGAGTACAAAACTTGGCTTTTTTTCTTTTTTTTTTAAATTTTAACAATTTATTGGGGCTCATACAATTCTTTTCACAGTTCATATATACATACATCAATTGTATAAAGCACATCTGTACAGTCTTTGCCCTAATCATTTTTTTCTCTTTTACATTTTATTAGGGACTCATACAACTCTTACCACAATCCATACATATACATACATCAATTGTATAAAGCACATCCATACATTCCCTGCCCCAACAAAACTTGGCTTTTTTAAGCTTTCTAAAATTTGCATTGTTACGGAAAATTTAGCAGCCTTGATCATACTCCGCTTGAGCTACCTTTCTCAAATTTTGAGTTGCTGTCTTCACACTTTTTGTAAGCACATTGTTCAAGGAAAATGCTAAACTTACTTGGTTTAAGTCTTAGGAGAATTGTTTCTGCTCTTGATTGACCCTCTGACTCCAAAACAGAATATGAAATGATTCTGTATGTGACCTTGATCAAGAGTGAGTGTCTTAAAGACTTGAAAACAACGTTTTGGATCAAACTCACATAATCTTAGTTGGGCACAATTATGTTAACAGACCATGAAGCAATTAACCACATACTATTTCCTCCTATACATTGCTGCACGTGAATAACCAACCGTATGGTGCCTTGGTTGGGCAACTTGCAAGCTCAAAGCCCATTCCTCCACCCCTAGGCCTGTCGACTGGG
This sequence comes from Tenrec ecaudatus, assembly GCF_050624435.1. NCBI lineage: Eukaryota > Metazoa > Chordata > Mammalia > Afrosoricida > Tenrecidae > Tenrec > Tenrec ecaudatus. Next base: position 136,348,709 of record NC_134536.1, on the reverse strand, counting down.
AGCTCTGTGTCATCAAAGGGTTTGGGCAAAGCTAGCAGAAAAGCTTGAGAATGCAGTGTCAAGCTGGTAAAAAAGGAGGTTAAAGGCATGACTGACCTGCCTCATAGAAACCAGCCTTGGACTGACATTGACTTTGATTCTCCCCCTTGTAAAGTCTGAGGAGGTACTTCTGCCACTGTCTTCTGAAGGAATTGAAGGGGGTGAGTGGAAAGCTGCTGTACAGGCTCCAGTAATTTAAATACACTTAATCCTCACTTGTCAATTATCCACTGTTTTGCATTTACAACTGGGGGAGAATTCTACCATTCGCCCTTTGACATTTGTGCTGATGTGTGTGTCAAGAGTAATGCTGGCTGTGACTTAAGGGCACATGCCAACTTGGGCTGGCCAAGATTCCCAGTGACTTGAAGTTAGGAAATTTTTAGCAGTGGTTTAATGGTAGAATTTGGCAGTTAAGTAGTGATGTGTAATCATCTTCCAATGTGTAATTTGATAGACATCCTCCATTTTATATATCCAATGCTAATTTTCTGTAACCTGCCCTTTGGATCGTGTCAATAAGTGAACAGTGAGTGTATTCAAGAGCCTCCCATGTAAAACATTAAAATAATCTCCAGCAATAATAGCAAAAAAACAGCTGATGGAAATATAGACTGGACCACTCATACATGGCTGATGCGGCTGTGAAACCACTTGGAAAATGGTGTGGCACTTCCATTTGGAATGAGAAAAACTATATGATCCAGCCATCCCCTCTGCTAGAGAAATGGAGCGGTGGTACAAATAAATGCATGTCCATGTTCATCACTGCATTCTTCCCAATAACAACACTCCAAAGGCCCATCAACATGAATGGATAAAGAATCTAGTATATAGACAGTGGGATACTATACACCAAACAGCATGAATGGGGGGTGGGGGAGCTCATTAAAGATTTAAGGCCAAAAAAAAAAAAGATTTAAGGCCATTGAGTGAAATACAGATTACTAAAGGACAATTAACCATTATGGAAAGTCAAAAGGTTTATAGATAGAAACATTCTTTGAAGGTGATGAGGGGGAGGGACATAACTGGTGAAAGATGTGTACATCCAGTAAGCTTCACAAAATGATAAAAGGACAAGAGTTGAAAACAGGAATTATTGCAGCCACACTCCTGCAATAGGTTATAAGTAGATCCATAGGCCCTAAGTTGAACATGCCTGGAAAAGCAATTGGGAAAACTTTTGTGTGGCGATTCCACCTGTGTATGTGCTTGCTACAAATCTATCCATGAATCTTGTACAATGGGGAGAAATTTTAGAAGCAATACCTTGAAGGAATGAGTTGGCAAGCCTAAGGACTCAATACCATAGTCGAGTGAGATAAGGCACAGCACATGGTCTATATCCTACCATGGTGAGCAATATCTGGGTTTTTTTTAATCAGCCATCTGGTCTCCCCATCTGGAGCAAAATGCAGATGATGTAGGGAAACAATTTGTCCAAAGGCCTAATGGACAACAGGCCCCCAGTCTCCATGACCTTGAAACCTGAAGAACTAGGCAAGAACTGGCTACCATTACTATGAATTATCTCACACTAGGAATGCTGGATGCAGGGAGAAAGATAAGGAACAAACCCACAATTCTAAAGGCATACGGGTGTGATAGAGACTGGTGGAACCCATCAGGCTATGACCCTTAGATACTTTTCAAGTTTGGAACTGCTGTCCACACAACTCTGCTTTCAACCTCAAGATGGAACAGCATGACCAGGAAGGTGTGTTTTCCATAGAAGAAGAAACAATAGGACAACATTTGCCTATTAATATCAGGAGGATGAAGGGGTTGGAAAAAAGGATGAAGGGAAACCAGTAGAAAGTTTTTAAATGGTGAGAATTAAGATTAGTGTTACTAGACAGAATGGACTGTTGAATCTTTACAGAGCAAACCAATTTGTAAACTTTACCCCAAATAGCTATTTTTTTTAAAAAAAAAAGACATCCTCACCATTCTTCAATGGCCATATGTTTGTCCAGAGCTGTTTATCTGAGACTTACCATCACCACCGCCTGCACTCAGCCCCTTCTCTGACAACATCATTTTGGTGGGTTAGCACTCAAGTTCAACGATGGCTAAGTATTGTACAGCTCCTGTGCGTGTGGATACAAACTGGATTGGGAATTCTAACTGGCACTCCAATGTGCCCATGGTCTTTCTGGAACATGGTATTGTCCCCAGCCTGAGACCACTGGGACAAGCTAGACGGCCCAAATGTTAAATGGAGTCAAGCACTTGGAGGCACTGCATAGTGATGATAAGCATTCTTACCGTTGGAGGTCAAGAATTTAGTGACTGAAGTGCATGGATTATTCCTGGGAGAGAGAGGCAGATCACTAAGCGTGGATGAGGCAAGAATATGGCCATGAGGCTCCTGTGTGTTTAGATGCATGATTCACAGTGGATAGAGCAGTAGAAGCTTCCCAGAGGAATCATGGGGAGATTGGGATGGTGGCAAAGACAGCGCTCTGAAGGTCCCTGAGAAGTAGCAACCAGGGAAGTGGAACCTTGGAAAAATGACATGGAGAGGACAGGTAGCAAGAGAAGGAAAATAATTATAGGGTGAACGTGTGATAGGCCACCTCAGATGACCCCAGTGTATCCAGTGACCTCAAACAGTATGGAGGTGGCTAGGTATCCTGAAGGGAGGAGTTACGGGGGAGGGGGGGGTGCGGAGAGGGATTGGTGGAGGTTGGAGCAAATTAAGAAGCTAATAAAGAAGGATGAAATGTCCTAGAACTGGTTTTAGTGATGATGGTTCAACTTTTTAATATGACTACTGAGATGTGGATTATGCCAAGAAACTACAAACATTTGGGGGGGGGGGGAATTGAGTTCTGGGATTGTGAGCAAAGTACTTAACCTCTTTTGTCTCAGTCTTAATCCACAAATTGGGAGTAGTCAGATTAACTACTTCATAAAATTCCAAGATTAAATAAGGGGCAGGGGAGTGTTCAAAAGCACACACGTGTGTGCAGGTGTAGAGGGGGAGAGGTTCTGATAGGCTTGTTGGTAGGTGACATGAACTGGGTTTTGAGTCATAGCAAGAATCTGAAAGACAGAAGCAAACATTGTTCGGTCCTGGACTGTGACTAGTCATCATTCCCATTGTCCTAAGGTGCTGCCGAGTCAGCTCCATTCACAGTGATCCTTGCACAACAGAATGAACAGAGTAATGAGCGTTTGCAGGTGTTTCTTCTCATTTCATCAGCACATGGAGGTGCTGCATCATGTCATTAAGCGAGGCAGCTCTCCCCCAGTCGTACTCTGAGTGCCTTCTACCTGAGGGCTCACCTTCCAGCAGTGTAAGGATCAGACAATGTTCTGCTGCTAGTCCTACGGTTTTTAGTGTATGGTCACTCGGACATGGGCTGCCTATTTATTCTTCCTCGTCTGAGATTAGTCTGTCAGCTCTGTTGCAGTCTGTCCATCACAGATAACCTTGCTGGTATTTGAAATACTGGTGCCATAGCTTCCAGGCTGTCGGCAACACCCAAGCTATCACAGCATGACAAACTGACAGATGGGTGGGGACATGGTGGCTTACAAACACTAAATGCTACATCTAAGTGTGCCCCAAATTAAACAACTGTGGCACCAAACCAAAACCAAATCCACTGCCGCTGAGTCGATTCTGGCCCGTGGTAACGCATCGGGCAGACTAGAACTGTCCTCGTGCATTTCTGTGAGTGCACATTCTCTGTGGGAATGCAACGCCTCGTCCTCCTGAGGAGGGGCTGGCGGCGATGAACGGCTGACCTTGCAGTGAGCAGGTCAACACAAAACCCACTCGCCAGCAGGGTGCCCGCAACGCAACTATGACACATAACTGCTGCATATTGTCTAGGCCTGAGTTTCCTTGTCTATAAACTCGAGATTAGTCTGTAAGGTCTAGGAATTCTTTCCGGACAGAAACAAAGGACAAAGAAGGAAAGAAAGAGAAGGAGAAAGACAGTTTACACTGAAGCCGAATAAAGTAAACTCATTTTTAAGACACAAACCTAGTGCACACAACAAACTGTGACCTCCCCACGCTGCCCTCTTCAGTTGCTACTTGTAGTTGCTTTTGAGGCCAAACTCATTTTCCCGATATTTGTGATGTCCAGATGCAAGCCAGAGGCTGCAGAAATAACGATGTGTCATCCCGCAGCTCTGCCTGAGAAATCCTCTAATTCTGGCCCCGGATACTTTTCCAGAGTGCTTTGTAGTTCTGAGAACCAAATATGGTAACGCAGACGGACGCGGTGAAGTTCAGGCACTACAGAAAGGTCTTAAGAGAAGAGGCAGGACTGGCCTGGGCAGTGGGGCTGTCTCAGGAGGGGCAGGAGTTTCACTGCCTCAGGGAGCAGGGCTTTCAGAGGAAATACTTCTGTTGGTGCCACTGGTTCCTTAAACACAGGTCTCACAGACGCCGAAAAGGCCTTAGATGGCTGCATATCCTGAACATTGCCGCTTTCAACTCACGGGCTGAGTTTCACACACCCCTCCCTCCCTGTCAGGAACACCACACACAAGAACTCCAAGCTCCAGAGCCACAGGGTGGGGTTAAGTCCCCTTGTTTCACCTCTCAGCACTCTATTCCCTAGGGCCAATTCCTTCTCTGAATCCCAATTTCCACTTGTTTCGAGTAGTACAGTTAAACTTTACAAATCAAATCAATTCTAGGAAAAAAACAGGATGAATCTTATTGGATGGAGGCATAAGCAGCTTTGCTGCTGATGGAAAAAAAAAAGTGGCTGCTGGTGTTGGGAAAAAGGAATTCCCCTAATGCACTCAGATAACTCACACCCACCTGAGATATCAGGTGATCAATGCAGGCTTGGAGAAATCAGGCAATACACTGGAGAAGTTTTGCAAATGGGTTGTGGTACAGATAAGAGCTTGCAACACAGGGAATCCAGAGCAGATAAACCCCTCTGGACCAATAAGGGGATCAGATATACTAGGAGGGCAACGGGAGAGGGAGGGGTGGAGTAATGGGGACCGATCTCAATTATTTAGGTATGGCCAACCTCCCAGGAGGACGAAGGGGAGAAAAGTGGGTGAAATGAGACAGCAGTTGGTATAAGACATGAAAAAGAAAAAGAATTTATAAAGTATCAAGGGGGCATGGGGAAGGGAGGGATAAAAACGAGGAGCTGATGTCAAGGGCTCAAGTAGGATGAAAATGTTTTGAGAAAGATGACAACGGATGTACAGATGTGTTGGACACAATGGATATATGGATGGATGGATGGATTTGTAATAAAGAATAAAAAGATGAAATAGGTTGTGGACGAATTAAAATGAGAGCTGTAATATGCAACCATAATCTATCTCGGATATTTTTGGCTCTCTAGTAGAAAGAATGCATTGGTTTTCATGAAAATATAAATATAACAGAAAAATTAGATCACGCAGAGAAACAACATACTTTAAAAAAAAAACACAAAAAAAAAATCAGCCATCTCACCCCCTAGAGGTAAGTATTGTAATTTTGATGTGTAACTTCGTTTTAGGCTGGGTTCTGTAGAGAAGGGAAACCAGTCACACACACACACACACACATACACACACACACACACACACACACTATAATATCAAGAAAATGGTTCACATTGTTGTAGAAGAGAATAAGTCAGTTTGGTCAAGTTTGTTGGTCAGGACAGGATAAAGCTGCACCTGTGTGTTTCTGAGATTATAACTCTTTGGGGAAGTAGAAAACCTCCTCTCTGAAAGGCACAGTGATGGTTTCAAACTGCAGACCTTGTGGTTAGCAGCCCAACATGCAGCCGCTGGACCACCAGGGTTCTTAACATTACCTAAGCGATTTTCAAATTCAAATTCTAAAACATGAGGCAAACAAGCAAGACGTGCTTGGGTAGACCAGAAAGAGGGCGCAGAGGGTGAGACTGAAGTCGGTCCCTACCTCACAATCTCCCTTTGCTCTAAGAAGAAGGCCCAGAGCATCTGCGTGTGTCGTCTGTCTTGCACACGGTCGAGTGGTGTGTGGGAGATGGATGGGAATGAGAGCTTTCATGTAGTCCTCTGGTGTTGATGAGCATTTACTTATTACGTGTCTTCTATGTGCCAAGCTGACGTGGGTCTCCAGGAAAGCAAGGAGTCTATGACTGGCAGGGTAGGGGTTGGCGAAGGAGCTGGGAGTTAATCGTCTCTTCTGTAAAGTAAATTATGGTCTATAATCTAGCAAATGCTATGCTATGTTCCCCCATCTGTTTGAGATGAACTTGTATGTCACTAAAAACTTCATGTCCATTTCAGTTTTGCTTCTCCTCCCTTTTGTCAGCGACTCAGACCCAGTGTTTAAGTCCAAGGGGGAAGAGATCTCAAGAGATTTTTTTTTTTTAATTCTGTGGGCCTTCACTCTCAAATTTTAAAATTAATTGTATTTTTTTAAGAAGCACATTGTATACAGTTACGAAGCCCATCGCAACAATGGAAATCCGCAGCAATAGCCCAGTGAATCCCTCATAAATGTAGTTCCCTTCTCTGACTCAGTCTCTCTTCTCTTGCTCCCCAAAGACCTATCCTCCTCCCTTTTCCTGCCTTTGTCCCTGGTCTCCTCACAGTCCGCAAAGTTTAATCTTTTGGTTTAAAAACAACATATCTTTTTCCTTGCTTTCCTTATGGTATTAATTTGGTGTTTCCTTATGGGGTTCCTTACGGTTTAATAATGGTGTTATTAAATATTTATATTTGTAAGGTTGACTTTTTTTGTATACATAACATTTCATTGCCTAAATGTACCGGATTTTGTTTATCCATTCCTCTATAATTAGAGTTTGGAGTTGTTTGCATATTTTTGCTCTTACGGAAATTTCTGTAATAAACACAGGTGTGCATATGTCTGCTCGTGTTGTGTTCTTTATTTTTTAGGGTACATATCCAGTAGAGATTGCTGGTTCAGAGAGTACTCATACTTGCATTTGTTTAAGGAAGTGCCATACTGGTTTCCATAGTGATTGTACAATTCTATGGTCCCCCAGCAATGTAAACAGTGTTCCCATCTTTCCACATCCTCTCCAGGGAAATGCTATGCTATTCTGACATCAGTGGCGACATCATAATTATTATTTGTCTCTATCCGTTCTTTCTCTCATCTCCTTTATTTGATTTTTATTATGGAAATTTTAAAACATATTCAGAGAGAGATAAAAGAGTACAATGAGCCCCTATTCCCATTACCCAGCTTCAATAAATATCAACTCATGGACCCTCTTGAATTATCTGCCGCCCCAATTTACTTCCCCACCTGACTTTGAAGCAAATCTAGGACATCATTCTGTTAGTACTCCAGTGTGTATCTCTAAAAGATAGAATCTTAAAGATCATAAGCACAATGTAATTATAGTTGTTTTCAATTAATTGTAATTCCCAATCCTGGAGACCATGGCCTTTAATGACCCTTACAGCTTGGAACTGAACTCACCCCATGACTCAACTTTCAGCCAAATCACAGAGGGGCCACACAGTGAACAAAAACACCAGGAAGGTAGGAAGTCCTTGTAAGAGAACAAAAGGGGAGTAATTGCCAAAGGATAAAGCTCAGAGGCAGGGATGGATAGGGAGCATGGACAAACGGAAACAATGCACACAGGGAGGAAGCGGGAAGAGCGCTCTGACATGGTGGGGACTGCAGCCGATGCCACAACAAAACGCATTTGCACTGTTCAATCAAAAACCACTTTGCTCGATAAGCCTTCATGAAGATCATGATAAAAGAATTAAATGAACCAAAATCCCTTATGTCATCCAATATTTAGTGGGTTTTTATGTCCCATATCTTGGTGAAGAGCCAGAACATATGATACCGGGAAGCCTGTACATCTGATTTCTCAGACTTACAAACATTGCTCAGGAGCTTAGAACACTTTTACTTGTTAGGCTTACCAGTCTGCTATGAGAGGCCTGTGAAGTGTTTTAGGAAAATCAAATATATTAACAGTGTAAGCACAGCATAAATGTTTAAGGGTCTGAATTTGTCAAGTGCATCGATAAGATTAATTATTTCCGGAAATTCTGCTTCACTTCTGAATTCATTAAAGATTCATCTCAACACAGCATAAAATATTGATCGTGGTTAATTAGTTTATTTTATTTTTTTTCCCAAACGTTTTATTAGGGGCTCATACAACTCTTATCACAATCCATACATACATCAATTGTGTAAAGCACATCTGTACATTCATTGCCCTCATCATTCTCAAAACATTTGCTCTCCACTTAAGCCCTTTGCATCAGGTCCTCTTTTTTCCCCCTCCCTCCCCAAGACCCCCTCCCTCATGAGCCCTTGATAATTTATAAATTATTATTTTGTCATATCTTGCCCTGTCCGACATCTCCCTTCACCCCCTTTTCTGTTGTCTGTCCCCCAGGAAGGAGGTCACATGTAGATCCTTGTAATCAGTTCCCTCTTTCCAGTACCCTCTCCCTCTACACTCCCAGTATCGCCACTCACACCCCTGGTCCTGAAGGTATCATCCGCCCTGGATTCCCTGTGCCTCCAGCTCCTATCTGCATCAGTCTACATCCTCTGCTCTATCCAGACTTGCAAGGTAGAATTCAGATCATGATAGTTGGGGCGGAGGAAGCATTTAGGATCTGGGGGATAATTAGTTTATTTTCAATGTCTTCTAAACTAGCCCGTGTGCTACAAAAGCATTGAAGCCCATTTCAATGTTATTTTTCCTCCTTTTGTAACCGTTCAGACCAGAGTTTCGATCTGATGGGAAAGAAAACTGAAGGATTCATCGGGTGTTTAAGGACCTTCTCCCTGTCGTGCCTTCTTTGTGGATTCTAACACGAGGGAGACAGTAACAGCACAGCCGCTCAGTCTAACTCCGCACAGCACAGCCACTCAGTCTAACTCCACACAGCACAGTCGCTCAGTCTAACTCCGCACAGCACAGCCTCTCCAACAGTTAGTACTTCCCATTTGGTGACTTCCAAGATGTTTTGATAGTCGTGGCTGTATAACAGGTTTTGAAGTTAGACCGTGAAAGATCTGGAGTTGGAGAAGCCACATGGACCTACCCTGATGCAACCAGAACTATAAAGCTGGAGAAGCCATGGAGACCCCTGCCAGCGCTGAGATGCTTACCATGCCTTCAGATCGAAAGACTTTCTACCCCCTGATCTGTGATCATCCTGCAGTTGGCATCATTGCATGTGTTTCATGAGTCTGAAGAGGACTTTATAGATTGGTATTGGACATATGGGCTAATACTAGACTTATGGGCATGGACGGGGCTGGGTTTGGATGCTTTCTTAATGTTCAATTGCTCTTGTTATATAAACCTCCTCCTTATTCACATTTGCATGTTTATGAATTTGTTTCTCTAGTCTACCCAGACTAACACATGCCTCCACCTAATGATTTTATTTAAAAAGAAAGGAGAACAAATCCCACTAGATTTTGAGAAAACAAGAGTGTTGATTGGAACTTAAAAATACAAATAAAATAAGTGTTAAGAATTTGGAGGAAAATAAGAATTTGAAACTTTGATATACTTAATATGAAGAAAACCACAAGAATCAATCATAATTTCTTTCCAGGCACCAAGGGGAAAAAAATCTCAGGTGATTAAAAAATATCCAGTTGTTACCTGGGTCTTTCGCAAGAGGCGGAAACAGTCTCTTGTGCACAAACTTCTAACATACCTTCAGAGCAACTCTCCAGGAGCGTCTGGAAACAGTTCTTGCAATGTAATATAATGGAAAGAATGCGATTGATGTATCTTTACTTCACTGGAAGTGCCTGGAAAGTACTTGGAAAGTGCTTATTGACATGTGGAAAATTACTTTTCACTCTTTGTGCCTGGGACTTTACATGTTCAGGAACACTCTTTCCCACTGTCTTAGTCATCCAGCTATACCAAAAGGGTGTGACTTTGATGGATAGAAATGTAATGTATTTTCTTGCAGGAAGGAGATGAGCCAGTCAAGGTGCAGTGTAGCAAAGATGAAACATACAACTTTCCCCTAGTTCCTAAATGCTTCCTCCCCACCCACCCCCCACTATCATGATCCCAATTCTACCTTACAAATCTAGACCAGAGAATTCTCATTGGTACAGACAGGAAATGGAAACACAGGGAATCCGGGACAATGATTCCTATAGGATCTGTGGTGTTAGCGGCAATACCAGGAGGGTGGAGCGAGAGTGGGTCGGAAAGGGGGGAACCGATCACAAGGATCTACATATAACCTCCTCCCTTGGGGACAGACAATAGAAAAGTCGGTGAGGAGAGACGTTGGACAGGGCAAAATAATAATTTATCAAGGGTTCATGAAGGAGGGGGGAGAGGGTGGGAGGGGAAAAAATGAAGAGCTTATGCCAGGGGCTTAAGTGGAGAGCAAATGTTTTGAGAAGGATGAAGGCAATGAATGTAAAATGTGCTTTACACAATTGATGGATGTATGGATTGTGATGAGTTGTATGAGCCCCTAATAAAATGATTTTTAAAAAAAGAAACGTATTTTCTGAAAGTCTGAGGCATGATTGCTGTTAGCAGCTGTCCAGTTGCCTCTGTCTCACGGTGAAACACCTACACACAACAGAAGGAAGTACGACGTGGTCCTGTGCTATCCTAAAAATTGTCATCTTGGGGCTCCTTGGTGCAGCCATTCACAATCCACATTGTCGATGGTTTAGGAGGTTCCAAGCTCACTGCTGGGGAGCTCATTCGGACTTACAGCCCTGTTGCCACAGTTGGTTATGTGATGGGTTGCTAACAGCAAGGACAGCATCTTGAAACCACCATCCGATCCACAGGGGAAAGATGCTGCTTTCCACTCCTGTAACATTTACAGTCTTTAAAAAAAAAAAAAAGTGTCTTGGAAGCGTACAGCGGCAGTCCTGTAGAGTCCCTGCGAATTAGGTAGTTAGAAAGTTTGAAATTAGGCTGCCGGCTGCAAAAGAAGGCTTTCTGTGTGAAATCTGGGGGAAATCCACGTCTCTCCCCACCGTGCATCCGCCCCCCACCCCCAATTCTCTGCTTTAGAGCCTTTGCCAATTTGTCACACTATGGTGACTTTCCTGTTGCAGTGCTGCTGGAAGCAATGCCACCAGTATTTCAATTGCCAGAAGGGCCACCTGTAGTTGACTAGGTTTAGCCGAACTTCTAGAGAAACGAGCAGGAAGAACCAGGAGGTGGTTCACTTATGAAAGCTTGGCCGCTGAGAACCTTATGAATAGTCACACAACATTGTCTGATGGTGTGCTGGAAGATGTGCCCCAGGTTGGAAGGCACGCACCAGGGGAACGTGGAGTCGCCGTAATGATGGGGCTGAAGGAAGCACAGTGCTGGGGGACATCACTTGCTGATGTAGCACGACTCAAACTGAGAAGGAACAGCCACAAACATTCATTAGTTACACGACTTAAGCCCCCCAGACCAAACTCACTGACATTGAGTCCATTAGGTCATCACGATGACCCTGTATGGAGCGTACGCAATAGGGAGATTGGAAGATGTCACAGTGAAATGGAACGTGTAAAGATCGTTATCCTGGGGGTTCGTGAGCTGAAATGAACTGATATTTGCCATTTTTGAACCAGGCAATCAATCAGGTGGTGGTTTATTAGCCAGGAGTCACAAATTGATAAGCAACGGCATCACTTTTGTCCTCAAGTACAACACTTCAAGGTCTATCCTGAAGTACAATGCTCTCTGTGATAGAGAGATATCCATATGCCTGCTAGGAAGACCAGTTTACATGATTATTATTCAAACGTACGAAACAACCACTATAGCCAACGATGAAGAAAATGAGGGTTACTTTCAACTTCTGTGGTCTGAGATGGATCAAACTTGCCATCAAGAGGCTTGATGATTGCTGGTGATGGGGATGATATGGAGTTGGAAACAGAAGAAAAGACCCGTCGTTTGAAAATATGTGCTGGTCATCGCAACAACATTGGAGATCGAATGAAAGAAGTTTGCAAGACCGATGACTTAGTCACTGCAAATACCTTTTCCCAAATAACATGAATGGCAACCCTAAGGAGCCCTGGTGATGTTTGGGCTGCCAACAGAAAGGCTGGTGGTTCAAACCCATCAGCCACTCAGAGGGAGAAAGGTGAGGTTTCCTGGTCTCATAAGGATTTAGTCTCAGACTCTCTATAGGGCTTCTGTGAGTCACATCAACTTGATGGCAATGCGGTAGAAAGAGACATTGAGGTGAAATATTAGAACAAGGCTAGAGGGCCTTCTGTGAAGTAGATTTTCAATGGTCTATATGCAATCCAAGCTGACGAAAATGAAACAAGTCCACAAGAAGTAAAATACAAGATTAAGTAGAGCCCATCTGAATTTAGGGATTATCTCAAGAATAGATTTGATGTACAAATATGCTTGATACAATTGATGTATGGATTGTTATGAGAGCTAAATGAACCCCCAATAAAATGATCTTTAAATTTTTTTTAAAAAGGATAGATTTGACACCCTGAACATCAATGAGTGAAGACCAGATCTATTTTGGAATGATATCAAGAACCTCACCCATGAAGAAAGCCAAAAAAGATCATTACAAAGACAAAGGAGAAATCAAAATGGATTTAGCATGTATTCTAAAAGACAGAGAAACTAAAGCAACTGAAAGAAATGGTAAATGGAACATTTCAAAGGGCAGCTCATATACAAAGACCTTAAGTTAGAAACCAAAAGGGAAGAATATGTGCGGCAGTCCTCGAGCTGAAAAAACTGAGGGAACCAAGCCTCAAGTTGGATTCATTGAAAGACTCTATTGGCCGTGGCCACAGAACCGCACAGGAAACAATCAAACTAGGTAGAAGGTCTTTCTCAGAGAGACAGCCTCTAGTTTGCTGCATCCCCTCCCCTAAAGATGGACGCCTACCCTATTTAGGCAGGTGCAGGGCTGGTTTGATAAAAGAGACAATTAGCTGCTCCTGCATCTTCTTCCCTTGGGCTTTGGTGCTCAAGGTCCTGCCTGAGGGCTGACTTCTGATGGAGGTGGAATAGTGGAGCCCAGGACCACTCCAGCCCTGTGCTGGCTCCTCCCCTGAACGCATCCCCACCACGCATTCCTGTATTCCAACAGATCAGGCTGCGGGAGGCAGGTTGTAGAAGAACGTGTGTGCTTTTGTTTTCTGGCTGACCTCAATTTCATGGACAAAAGTTGAAGCTACAGAAATTAAAAAAAAAAAAAGGCTGAATTATCTGAGGGGAAAGAAGCCAAAAGCCACTGGTTGGCATTTAATCATCTCAGCAGGTAGCATAGCTCCTAGAACAGCTAACGGTGAAGGAAGAAGTCCAAGCTGCAACAAAGGCACTGGTGAAAAACAAGATTCCGATCATTAATGGAATATCAATGTATATGTTCCAAACAATTGATGCTGTCTTGGGAAGACAGCTAGCTACCTGGCCAATCAACTGCAAGAGCTCCATACTTGTGTCCATTCCACACAAATGCATTAGTTAATCAAACTATCATTGGTATAATACATAAGTACAATTTTGCTGAAGATAATGCAAAATGCTTGCAGCAGTACAAGATAGAGAACTATCAGAAAGGCAACCAGATCAGAAGATGACTTGGAGCCAGGGGGGTCATTGCTGGTGTCAGATGCAACTTAGATGAAAGCGGACTGTACCGGAATGATCACTACTTGTTTTTGTTTTGTTGTTGTTGTTGTTTATTGATGATGCAAAGCCTTCTGACCAGGTGGCTCATAACAAGCTGTGGATAAAATGTCAAAGAATGGAATTTCCAGAGCACTTAGCTGTGTTTATGTGGAACCTGTACAAAGACCAAGAAGTAATTGTTCTAACAGAGCAAGTGGATACTGCATGGTTTAAAATCAGGAAAGGTTTCAAGTCACCATATTATTCAGTCTGCAGGCCGAGCAAGCAAATAAACAGAAGCTGAGCTCCATGAAGAACATGGCATCAGGATTGGCGGGGGACTCCAGACTCTCTGCCACGGCACTCCACTTCTGTGGCTGGGTGTGATCATTCATCCCAATGGCCACACGACACTCACACATGATGCTCAGAATGACTGGCCTTACTATGGAAGCTAACAGATTACAATTCAGGGAGAACATGCTCAGGATAGAATTACTCAGGACTGTTTCTTCTCTGTGGAACCTCCAGGCAGGTCTCTCCATTGACCTGGAGGCTGCCCTTTTGGGGCAATGTTACAGAACTCCACCAGGACCATAAACCTCAGTCTGCAGGCAATCAGCCCCAGCTCTGTGGGTCAGCAAACCCAGCTCCCACAGGTAGCTACTCTACAAGCCACCCCAAAGCACTCTACTTTATTGGCTCTGTGACCTCGTAAGTCCACTGTTCTGTCTCAAGCTCTGGTTCCTTGTTTTAATTCTGCTGCTACACATCTGGTGTCAAAGATGTCTCTAGCATTAAGGAAGTTGTTAATTACTCACCCAGTTCCCAATTTTGGAAGGGATTCAGGAACTGCAACAATTTAAATACCCAGGAGGTGTCATGCCCCCACCTCAGGGTGTTCCCACACCTTAATCTATCACATGAATTCCTGTGAGATGGGTGCCCACCACCCCCTCCAAAAAATGAACCACGAGACGTTCACTACAATATGTGATCCCTAGTCTCTGAGTCTACTGGGAAACTGATACATCCTCTATGAGGCTCCCTGCAGCTTTCTAGCATCTAGAAAAACATGGTGGCAATACACACTTCAATAAATATTAAAATATTCCATAACTTAACTTACACAGAAAATTTTGGGGCTGCAGATCTTAAAAAGGAGCCTTGGTAAGGCAATGGTTAAGTCCTTAATAGGTGAGTCCTGCTAACTAGAAGGCCATTGGTTCAAACTCACCAACCACCTTGTGAAACGAAGATGAGGTGGTCTGCTTCCACAAAAGCTCCACTGCTCTTGACTGGGTTCTGAGTCACAGTGACCTTACAGGACAGCGTGAACTGCTCCATAGGATTTCCAGGCTGTAAGTCTTTAGGGAAGCCGACTGCCACATCTTTCTAGAGAGGGAGCAGCTATGACCATGGCACCACCAGGATTCCTCTGTAAAGATCAGAGAAGAAAAAGGAAAACAAAAATTCCAAGCTGGTGTTCTTTGAATTGATTCTAACTCACAGTGATCCTACTATATAGGAAAGGGTAGAACTTCCCACACCTCAGGGCGCCCAAGGCTGCTATCTTCCTGGGAGCAGGTAGGAGGAAATCAAATGAAAGAGGAAGAATAAACAGACAAGGGGAGCAAAGGAAGACAAAGCTAAATTGGCCAGAGGAGAAAAACATCTAGAGAAGGGGAGAACAATGAAAAATGGAAGCTTCTGACAGAAACACAGCCCCTGCCTACTCATGGCCTTGACCGGCCTCTGGGTGGAAACTTGCCCCAGAAGCCAGTAAAAGGCCTGTCCCAAGAATCGCAGCTTCCATTCTCCTGGCAGGCAGATTGAAATCCTTATTTAACAAGTGAAGAAACTAAAGCTCAGAGCAATTAAAATCTTGGTATTTCTAGGCTCCCCCACCCCAGCTTCCCTTCCAAGGACAAACCTTTTAGAAGTAGAATAAGGGGAGACTTTAAAAGAAGACAAGCAGGAGAGAGAAAACATCAGGAAAAGATGGGCGTATCTTTCCATTAAGAGAATGTGTCGATAGTTGCCCTGGAGTTGGGTTTTGGAGAACTTACCTATAATTGAAAGAAATATTGCCCAAAGCTCCATCTTCATGAGCCTATGTTTCAGTTCATTGTTGGAAACGACTGAAGGTACAGATTCTTAGTTATTTTTATTTTCTTTGAGGGCAGACTTAAATAAATTTTAATAAATCAAAAGGGAGCTAATTTGTCAGCATCAGACAAGCTTTCTGGCTGGATTTACCCTTCAGGAGAGGGAGAGCTCGGTGATTTTTCTAACCTACTTGTAGTATTTCTCACCAAAGGGTTGTTCTTGTGTCTCCCTAGGGAACGTGCAAAACATTGAAAGACGGTGAATAGCTCCCTTCCAGAGCAACAGGCAGGCCATAGGGCCTTTCCAGTCCTCTCTGTTAGGGGCCCATAATTGAAATTCAGTCTTCAGGAACTCCCCTTTCCTGCTTGTTTTGTTTGTTTGTTTGTTTGCTCAGACGGGTTTCCTTGGCTAATGGGCCTGATAAACATTCAAGAAACCTTGGCGTTGACTCTCACCTTCTCCCTGTCAAATTCTGCTACTTGGGTGGGAAGCAGGGGGGAAAAGTCAATTGGGCAGAATTTTCAGATCCAACTGTTTCTGTAAATCAATTAACTTGGCATAATCCGATGTCAGCTTATAAACGCGTTTCTTTGGGTTCTAGGGCTAGCCTCAACGCTCAAAAATGGCAACTCATTACTTGGCCTAAATCCTAGCTCCTTGTTGGAAAAGCCTGCACGAATATTTGGGTGGGACAAGGAGGAGGCTGCTCATTGAACCCCAGTTCTCTGGGGAGGAAAGCGAGCCCGGAGGGTAACTCGGGGGTCCTTCGGGGGTCCTCGAGGGACGAAAAGACCCGCGAGCGTTGGCGAGCGCCTAAGGGCACGTTTCCAGGGTTTCGGCGGGAGGACCCCGCGCGCTCCAGGCAACAATGCGCCCCGCAGCCTTCGCATCCACGACGTCACGCGGCTCTCAGCCTCCCATTGGTTGAGCTCATCCAATCCCGTGACTACAACGGGCCGTATAAATACCGGCTAGGGGCCGGCCGGGGGCCGCCATTTCGTGGACGCCAGGGGCTCCGGGGAGGCTGAGGGGGGCGAGCCGGAGGAGAAGACCCATTCGCGCGTGTAGTTTTAAGCCTCTGCGTCTGCGAGACCAGATTTCGGTAAGGAGCCCGAGACGGAAAGACGGAAGCGGGAAACCGTATTTATCTACAGTCTCGAAGGTGTGGCCGGCCCAGCCCAATGGCGGCCCCAGACGGAGACAAAGAGCCGCCGCCGCCATTTTGTGACGCTGTGCGCGGGCTGGCGGCCGAGCTGGCGGGCCCGTCGGAGGCTGTTGCCTGGCTTCGGGGTGCCGGGGTTGTGCTTCCCCTTTGTGGGGCGCTCGGGGGGAGGGGTCGGGGCGGTGCGTCACCGCAGTGTTGGGACGGAGGGCGCCCGGCCGCGGCCTTTGGATTGATGGCGCCTTTGGGGCTCGTTACCTCCGGAAGTTCCTTCAGGAATTTCCCCCCGGTCGCTAAGGAGCGTCGCAGCGCGCCCTGCTTAGTCAGTCTCTGCTTCCCACGTTCCCTTTATTGGGGGTGAGACGTGGATGTCTCTTTGGGGACCAGAGCCCCCTTTTCCAGCGGGCGTCTGTCAGTCGGGCGCGAGCACGTCGCCTGAGCCTGGTGTCGGTCGGGTTGGAGTCACAGCTGCGGGGCCAGAGTCAATAGCTAGGTGGTGTCGGGACGCGAGGGTTAGGGTTTTTACATCTGTCGATTTTAGGTAGCTTTGAGAAGAACGGGGTGCTTAGAAAAGCTTTTGGGTTGCGTTCCGCTTTGGGCTTTTCCGCCATTTGAAAGCGTGCTGCGCGGGGGGTTCAGGCTCGTGGGGACCCCGCGTGAGGGAAGTAGAGTTGTGCTCCGGCGGGTGTCCGCTGGGCTGTTTGGGGAGCAGGCCTCTCCGGGCAGGTTGGAACCACCAACCTCGGGGGGCGGGGGTGTATCGTAGGCCAAAGCCCAGAACCGTTCCCATCGATCGATCACGAATAGTTTGTCGATCGTATTCTAGCGTGGCTTGGATTGCTCGCCTTTCCCATGGTTCTGTTGTAGCACAGGCCCTGGGCTCTTGGGAAAGGAGGTGGGAACGCGGGCTTGGCGGTGGAGGGATTGTTTTCCTTGCTCTTTGTGAGGCCCCTCTGGTGGATTGGCGGCGTTTGTAAGCGCTCCCACGCGATGAAGGTCAGTGTGTGTCCGAATGCTTTGGGCTCTTGTAGGAATTTTTAAACTTATTGAAGCGATTTTTACTTATGGCTCTTAAATGGCACGTACTGCTAGAATTCTTACTGGTTGAAGCGGAAGCTTCCCTAGCGTTGCCAGGGTGGTGGGTGTTTTTTTCCTTAAATCATTTTATTGCGGGCTCCTACAATTCTTATCACAATCCATCCATCCATCCATTGTATCAAGCGCTTATGTGCATTTGTTGACATCATCATTCTCAAAACATTTGCCTTTTACTTGAGGCCTTAATATCGGCTGCTCATGTTCTTTCTCTCCCCACTCCCCTCTGCCGGGTGGTGGTTTTTAAACGTAAAGTTGTGCCGTTTGTCTTGGACTTGAGAAAGATGATTTATGTCAGTTGATGGTTTAACGTTTCTTAAACAATTTATTGTTGTATTTATTTGGTTTTTCAGTGACAGGTGTGCTGTGGACCAGTTTTTGTTTTTCTAATACCTTTTTTGGGGGGTTAACTGTTCCAGTCCCTGATTGGGTTCGCAAAACCCACAGCTTCTGCATTGATTAGCGACCTAAAGAAGGGTGTCCCGAGGCCTACAGCCAGCACTTGATAGCCCGATCTTCTGCCCAGCATCTGGGGAGGCTCCTGTAAGCTCCCCAGACCTTGTGCTCCAGCGTCATTGGGGCCCCTCAACCCAGTGCCCAGATGGTATGTAGTAAATGTGTCTCAGTGTTTCATTTCTGAAGTAGTCTTCCCCTCAATTTGTACTGGTTCTTGCTCGGGAAAGATGAGGCTACAAGAGTCCCCTCTTATGTAGGGTTTCACTCAATGCCTGTGGGGTTTGGGGGTCTTGGGAGGGAAACTTGGTGATTGAAGGGTTGGAGAGGTGAGTGTTTTAAGGGTACTTTTTTTTTAAGCTGCTTATATTTTTAATAACTGCATGTATGGCTGAGGTTTTAAAAAATTGATGAAGGAGCTGGAAAATTGGAATTCAAAAGTGCTTAGATTTGTACACAATCACTCTGAAGCCCCTTTGTGTATCAAAACCTTTGTTAATTCAGCATTCTTTAAAATATATATAATTGTATTGGGGTCTCTTAACTGCTCTTAACAATCCATACATCAAGTGTATCAAGCACATTTGTATATGTTGCCATTATTTTCTTTCTACTTGAGCCCTTTTGCTTCCCCTGCACCATAATGGAGCATCTTTTTTTTTTTTGAGCATCTTTTTATGTACAATTTAGTTATTGGGTTACCATTACCTTGTGCAGCCTTCATCTGTTTCCTGCTTTTATTCCATGGCCCTTAGAGAAAACTAAACAAAATACCTATCTACTCTCCCTGACCTTAGGAAACCATATTACCCGATTTTTGCGCAATTTTTCCCTTAGTATTTTAAGGAATTTCTCTCACATGTGTATGGTATCAGACATTTTGATTAATGATGACCCATTTTATTCCCTTTTTGTTGTTACAGAAATGCATCGTGATTCCTGTCCATTGGACTGTAAGGTTTACGTAGGTAACCTTGGAAACAATGGAAACAAAACCGAATTGGAGCGGGCTTTTGGGTATTATGGCCCACTCCGAAGTGTGTGGGTTGCTAGAAACCCTCCCGGCTTTGCTTTTGTTGAATTTGAAGATCCTCGGGATGCAGCCGATGCTGTTCGAGAGCTGGATGGAAGGTAATTTAATGTAAGGAACTGTCACTTGGATTAATTTAGATTCTGTCTGCTGTAAATGACTTCTTGTGGACTGTCAACCCAAATTGATGTTACTGGAGGTTTACTTGGTCCTTTTCTGTAAAGGGGTCCTTAGGCAATTGTAGTGAAAGTAGGGAGGAAAAGCATTTTTTCCCAGCAGGCCATTGAAGAAAGGGTTAATGGTAAATCCAAAGTCTTTTGGGATTTTATGTAGTTATAAGCTAGCTGATAATTTTTATAGATGCATGATGGTTGGTGCCATAAGGGCTTGTTTTTGCATTTTCTAAAAAAGGTATAATAAGGATTTATGAATTGGTACTCTTCAGATTGCAGAACAGGAAACATGCAATGAATTAACTTCAGGTTGCAAGTTACCGTATTCTCACAGATCGAAGTTGACAAATGCTTAAGAACCACTGGTTTTTGTCTGGAGGGATATTTGTATACTAGATTGGGGACACTACAAACATAACTACTGCAGAAGGATTTTTCAGAAAAATTAAGCCTATTAAGCTGGGTCTTACATTGAATCAGTTAAAAGAAGTGGGTTTCTTTTGTGACTAGTACTTTCAAAAATAATTGCTATAAATTTGATTTGAAATAACACAGGATCTATTGAACTTACACATCCGTGTTAAAAGGATTAATGAACTGGAAACAGCATAACTTAAATGTGGTTGCTGCTTGTTAGGGATTTTAATGTGATATATTGAGATTTTATTATTGACACTTCCAGAACACTGTGTGGCTGCCGAGTAAGAGTAGAGCTGTCAAATGGTGAAAAAAGGAGTCGGAATCGTGGCCCACCTCCCTCTTGGGGTCGTCGCCCTCGAGATGATTATCGGAGAAGAAGCCCTCCCCCTCGCCGCAGGTACTTGAGGGAGAGTGTTTAAAGGCGTAGTGGCATAGCTAGTAGAAGCAAGTGTTTCTCTTAAAGTTTGTTGATGGGTTTTACACTTATATTGTGAAGAAGAATCTGAGGTGGTTATGCAGCAGCACTGTGCTGGACAGTAGATTTGGGGTATGCGAGTTGTGCTGAGTGTTGGCTTTTTTTGTCTCTAGGGCACTCATGTTGGCAGTTCATGACTTCTATCTTGGATCTGTCTTCTAGCTCATCTTCTAGTTGCATCTCTCCAGGTCTTCCCTTATACTTCAGTTTAGGCCTTTTCCCATTTCTTGACTCGGTAATAACCAACATTTGCGTTCAATTCTGGTTCTTCACAAAAATGTGCTTTCTACTATTAGCAAGATTGTAATATTTATGAAACAGACAACTGTTTTAATGTTACAACTGGTAAAGTAGAAATCCTTCTGAAATATGATAGTCACTGACCTATTAAAGGGGCTAAAAGAAGTATTCCCAGTCACCTGTTCCTGAAACCTAAATAGGAGAGCATTCTGGGTTTTTTTGGTTACGTTTTTGGTTGTTGGTTTCCTGGGGTTTTTTTTTTGTAATTGGAAATGGCTTCATTCTTGGACCAGGCAGTATTGTCTGGGTGCTAACTCCACATTTCCTCAAACCTCCAAAATAATTTCTGCAGGACTGAATTTACCTCTTATTGGTGAGTGCAGTCCTCCTAGGAGAAAGGAGTTCAAAATCTTGCCCCTTTTGCTATTTTGGAAAACAACACACTGTTGCCCATCTTAATAAGAGTATTTATTAGCTGATAGATGGTTGTACTGATGGCTTGTTTTTCATTTTTTTTGTGCTTTTTGGTCCATCTATTAATAAAAATGAACCCCGTTACAGAGTCACCATCATGTCTCTTCTCACCACCCTCTGAGTCTGCATTAGCCAGTCAACTACCCCTTTCAGCGTCATGTGACCAGCGCGCCCCATTCAGCTTGGCTGGTGTCGTTTCACATGACCCAGGCATGGCCAGTCGCCAGGTTGCACCGCCCTTTGGTTCCCGAGCATGCTGTATTCTCTCAGCCTTCTCTCCAACCTTAACCAAAATCGGCAGCAGCCACCTCGACCGCCCACACATTCCTGGCCAATCAGCTCAGCTGTTTATTTACCAAATGTCTTCACAACAACTACAGCAGCAGCCTTCGGCTAACCAAAAAGCAGGAAAAATCCACAACACCCCCTTCGCCAACCAACTAAATCCAACGCAACATCTGGCAAAACCTTTTCAGCAAATTCTTCCTGGCCGTCAGTCCGGCAGCCTCACCTCACCATTTCTAGCTTGTTGAAACCCAAAACTAGTAAGTTTTTCCTGCTTATACAGTTTACTGCTGGTTAAAATAAGGAGTAAGCGGCTTAAAGTAATTCTTTTTCTGGATCAAAGGCTGGCTGTGCATAATTGAATGGTAACGTACATATATATTGCTTGAATAAAACTTTTAAGGGTGATAGGGAACTCATAATGTAACTAGACTTCCAAGTGAAACTTATTTGCATGCGTGAGATGCCAAACTAAAAATTTTAATATATCTAACCAGTAAGCTTACCTTTCTAGCAGAAATTTGTTGAATCCTTATCACCTTTAAATGGTTTTACTAACAGTTTTCAAAATTTAAAAACAATTTTTGGGGTAAAGTGGGCCGAGCAAGCTAAGGTAATTTGGATAAGCCTAAGTACACCCTTAAATGTGACAATCACAAATGCAGTTCTAATGTAGCACTGAATAAAGGCATCAGTATGTAAACAAGTAGCACGTTTTCACAAATTTACACCCTCCACCTGGTACCTAAGTCTTGTCATGGACTTGTGGGTTGCATGGGTTCCAAATACTGGCTTATGGTACTGTTTTGGAACTACTTGTGGGACTACATTTTGGTGTGGTGTTTGGGTAGTGAGTTTAGCTTGACCTGAAATTTTGCATTGGACAGATCTGCTGTGAAGCATTCTTGATTAAAGTGAATTCATGGTAGGAATTACCTGCCTTTTTCACTTTGAGCTTTTAGTTCTTGAACTTGGCCCCCCCCCTTTTAAAAAAATACTTTTCTTTCTGTTTTAAAGTTAATGAGTTTATATAGTTTTCTTTTATTATTATCTTTTACTTTTTTTTGGACAATGGGTGCCAGTTCTTTGGCACATTTCCTGGGTCCAACAGTGAGATTGAAAGTTGGGAAATGGCCTCTCGCCATCAGTAGTAATCGATGTGGCCTAATTTTCCCTTTTCTGCTTTTAGATCTCCTCGGAGGAGAAGCTTCTCTCGCAGCCGGAGCAGGTAAATAAAATTGCCTCCTGTGGGGGCTAGATTCCCAAAAAGAGCAGCTTTGCCTTTGTTCTTGGGGCATTGATAGGACTAATTGTGTAGGAGACCTTGAATCAGTGTGGCTGGCATATAAATCCTGGGTGGTTAATTTCAAAATGAATCAGCTTGGCGTATTTTAAAAACCTCGGTTAGAGACCATTTTGTTGCTGGCCCTAATTTTGGCTCCTTGTTTAGGTCCCTTTCTAGAGACCGGAGAAGAGAGAGATCACTGTCTCGGGAGAGAAATCACAAGCCGTCACGCTCCTTCTCAAGATCTCGTAGGTAAGAAAGATCTCTGATAATGTAGTAATGTAAATATAAAACGTCTCTCTCAAAAGAAGCTGTTTCGGTGACTTACTGTTTTGTTTTATTTCTTAGCCGATCTAGGTCAAATGAAAGAAAATGAGAAGATGGAGTTGCAGATGGAGCGTAGGATGTACAGGAAATGCATCATTTGACAGGAGTGTACAGACAAGTCACGTTGTGTTTGAGTCTTCAGAAGCCTTGGTGCGTTTTAAAGATATTTAGCAGTTGGAATTTTGTCTCCACACAAAATTGAATTTGCTTTGAACTTCAGTAAGTCTTGAATAAGACTGATAATAAACCTCTGAGTCTCGCCCAGCTAAAGTGTGATGCTTTAATGTTGAGGAAACAAGTGGCAACGTTGGCAGGTTGTGTTTTGTCGGTGGCTGGGAAAAGCAGGCAGCTGTCGTGGAAGGAGCAGTCTCTGAGCAGCTTAGAACATAGAAGCCACCAGATAAAAGTAAGTAGCTGCACCATTAAAGTAGGTTAGAGGTTTTAATAAATCCAACCTAGTCTTCAACAGTGTGCAGAAGTTACTCAGTTCATTTTGAATTTGATTCAAGTTTTAAGGAATTTTTTTTTACTCTTGCTTTAGGTCATAAAGTCTTTGTTATTGCTGTATACAAATAAGTATTTTGTAACATTTGGAAAACGGAGGCTATCTAAGGAGCCAATGTTCTGCCAATTTAATAGGGTACATTGTACAGCTAAACTTACAGTTACTGTGCAAGGTTTGTTTTCATGCTGTCATTTGTAATGTGTTTTGTGGATGTCTTTGGGATTAAAGTTTTGGTTTATACATTGTTTAATTTGGAAGCCTGTTTTTCCTTACAAAACTCCAATCTATGAGCTTGGTACCAAGTCCAAGTGTAACATTCCTATTGGAAGCCATACTTACATATTTCCTTGTAAAGTGCTTTTGAAGTAATAAAATGTTAGCATAATGTGTAAACTAGTCAGTTGAATCCACTGCCACAGTTCTTGTCTGTCAAAGATGATTACATTATTTTCTTTTTTTGGTTACATTATTTTCTAAGAAACAATGGAAGCATTGGATTAGTCTTTGAAATGAATTTTAGTTGTTACCAAGTAATTTAGTAGTTAACCATTTGTTAGTAGAAACCAGTTCAGAGTCCACTATACAGTGAACCACCATTATTTCTAAGCTTTTAGTGACTTATAGTACATTGTAACCAAGTAAGTTACGCATTACAGTCTCAAGTAGCATGAAAACTTTAGTTCTTTTTTAATTGCTTCAGAGCGTAATTTTGAGGTGCTGCATGGGAATTCTGAACTAATCCATCATGATGTAAAATTTCACATGGTTCAAATGTAAACGTGAAGAAACATAATATAATATTGGAGGCATGCATAATCTTCCTCTAAGAATCAGGAACTGTAATGTTCACATATGTGTGCAATTAGATTAAATGAAAATGCAACCGTTTTGTGGCTTAGTTTCCTTAAATGTGCTCTGTCAAGATAGTTTGGATTTATGCTCCTTTGACTGTCCTACGTAAGAGATAAGTCATTGCATTGCGTTCCCTTCATAAGGGCATTTTAAAACAAAACCTGCAAATCTCGGAGGAAAGTTGGTGTCAGATTGCTGATTTATTGGGGGCTCTGGCTTTTGGGGCCTCTGGTCTTCAGGTATTTTCTCATATCTCTATCCCTCATTTTAGGAGAAAGCCAAGGTGAGTAACTACAGAAAGGGTCATGGTATATTAAATTGATTCTTTGCTAGTATGAAATGTGAGTTTGAGGGGGTTTCTTCAGTATTCATTTCTCCATGAAAGGGCTGAGTTTGTAGGTTACTGAAAGCAGTCACAAATTCCGCCTAAAATTGTGATAATTTTTAAAAGACTAAGGGTTTTTTAATTTGTTTAAATATTAACAGGAGTGTTAATAATCAGTTAATTATGGGTGCTTCAGTTGAGCCAAGAGGGATTTTTTGAAAGCAAATTGGCCAGAAAAATTTTATGAGAGAAGGCCAGGGCTTCCATAGGTGGTAGAGGCCTATGTGTGGATGGGAAACCTTACATTGTAGAGCCCTGGGTCAAGAATAGTGTTTATCATAACAGTGAGCAGGACACAATTGCTCGTAAGCACATTGGCTCAGTTTTCTAGGGTGGTTTACCCTTCTACCTAGTGGTGGTGTAGTGGTTACTTGTTGGAGCTATATGGAAACCAGCATCTCCATGACGACAGCCAGTCTTGAAGGAGGGTGACATACCAAGAGAAAAAGACCCCACTCATAGGCTAGTTTACTGCATCACCAGATGTTTCGAACCAAGCCAGTAGGGCAGTTGGAGGACAGACAAGGCAATGTTTCTGTGAGGATATAAAAAATAACACCACTGGCTTATAGCCACCCTCTGTAGGTTCAGCTGTAGATTTTTAATGAGAGCACAAACATTCTCTGCTCTTGAGTGGCTGTTGACCTGCCATTTAGTGATTCACTACACCAGGGCTGCTCCTATAAAGATTACAATTAGGGAAATTCAATGACACTTTTATCATATACTGGAACTAAACGTGACTTTGGGTCATTAGTATGTAAAACACAGTTTGCTGATGAGCCTGGGTTGGCATTGATTTGGTCTATGTTCATTACCATGAGCATGATTTGAGACTGACTAGTGGGTATAGTTAAGGTCTTGACCCCATTGTAACGCATATTGAACTTCTGGTGAGTAGTGGGATGAAACTTGGCTTTTTAAAAATTAAAAGGCGTTCTAAAATTTATTTCATTAAACAGCAACATACTGGTTTGACATGGACGGTTCAGCAGCCTCGATCATGTTCAAATTCAGTTTACCCTTTTTAAGTCTTCTGAGTCATGCGTCCACAGAAATGTCTGGCCCTCATCGGTTCCTATTGAACCCTTGGAGTTGCTGTCTTTACACTTTAAAAGCATAATGTTCAAGGAAAACACTAAACTAGGTAAGCCCAGCTTATTTGATTTAAGATGTTGTCAGGGGATATAGTTTAAGATTTAAAGATCTCTCAGGGTCATTGTTTCCAGGGTTGATTGACCCTTCATGACTCCAGAAATTATGAAATTCTGTTGTGTGTTTGCCCCTTTTGATCAGGATTCAAAAGGTTCCCATAATATCTTTCTGTTACGTTTTAACAAAGACTCGAAACCACCTTACAAGAATTTTTTATCAAAATACTAATTGGGCACCATCAATTCTGCTAGCAAAGAGCCCATTCACAGACTCAATTGGCCACACATACTGCTTTCTGCTATTTTCACTGCAAGTGACTGACCGTATTGTGCCTTGGCTGGCAGCTTGCAAGCTTTTAGACCCAAGGACTGCACTGCTGAGTAGACCACCCCCCTCCCCCCACCTAGGTTTATTGACTGGGATGTGCCATGAAATCATGACATTAAGGCATTAATTTGCCCTAGAAGTAAGAAAATATTGGGACTAGCATTCAAGTCATTGCTACTAGGATCCCAGACATCTGCATCGGGGCTGTAGACACAAGTCCTCAGCAATCTACTTCATTTTATTAGAGTGCTGTAACTGATACTTTCTGTGCCTGGGGAACAGAGTTTATGGCACTGAGACCCCACATAAAACTGGACCCTGACTATGCCAGAATGTTGGGAAGGCTCCAAAGTTGATTTCAAGGTAAAGGGTCTGTCTCAGAAGGTTATGAAAACTCTGGGACTCCCAAGGAGGCAGAGGGTAATTGATCTTCATAGATGTTCTCAAAGCACACAACAGTCATGGGGGCTTGTTAATAGAAGTCTGCGTTGTTGAGAAGAGCGCCTCCTGTTCTTCCATGAATCAGAAGGTGATGTAGTGGGTTGTAGTAGGATCAGCTGTACCTTTTTTATGGGAGCACAAAAAGACTGAGTACAAGGTCAGCTTTTCAAACCCACCAACCACTCCTTGGGAGACAGCCAAGACATTTACTCCTGTGAAAAGTTGGGCCTCAAAAACCCACAGAGGCAGTTGTATCCTGTCATTGGCTGTGAGTCCCCCAAGAGCTTTATTGGGAATCCACCTCTTCTAACGCTGGTCTTGGCCCTGCAGACCTAATGTCCCAAGTTATGCATTTAAAATGGAATCCTGAAGGAAGATGCTAAAGCATGGATGGCTTGTAACCAAGAAGGGCTCTGGAATCATAGGGACCTGTGAAAGGAGATGGTTACATATCCTAGTTTGTGGGCTAGAGTACAAATGCTTTTAGTTACGGGGGCACAAAATTTTTTTTTGAGAAGGTAATGGTAGGGCAAAATAACTTTGGGAACCTAGTGGGTTAGAGAAATGGAAACCCCGTAAGAAGTATGCAGACTCACATGACAGAAACAAAAGGCTTCACATCATGATACCCTTAGTGCATAGAAAGTCTTAGCACCTACACTAGTGTCACAAATCACAGCCAGCCAGCCCAGCTTCTATTTTTAACTTAACCAACATTGACCGCTACTACAACAGTGAGCTGTGCGACCTTGCCCTTACTGTGGTTCAGCACCATTGTCTCCCCTCCTCCCCTCCACATTTTCCATTTCCACTTCCCTCCTGTCCCTGATAATTATTATTAAACTTTGATCTCTGTATATATGCCTTGTTTGGCTTTTGTTTTTGAACTACAAGGAAGCTTCAAAAGTTAATGGCTAAAAAGGAATGAAAGGTCTTTAAAACTTCCTCATGAGGTCATACGATAGTTTTCCTTTTTGTCATTAACTTATTTTTACTCTGCAGGTTTAGTGTGTATCAAGACTTCATTACTCCTAAAATTTTATAGGTTAAAAAAAACCAAGTTGATAGGTTTAACTACAGGTCTTTTTAAAAAAAAAATAATTTAAATGACATCGACACAAGGTAATTCTGTGTCCAGACAGATGGCTGCTGGGGCACATTTGCCCTTTGGTTTGAAAACACTCTACCCTGCCATTGAGTCCATTTTGCTTTGTAGCTACCTTGTAGAGCAGAGTAGACGCCCTTTTGTTCAGAGGGACTGGTGGGTGAGTTAGAACTGCTGAGCTTGGGTTTAGCAGCTTAATTCATAACTCACTGCACCAGAGCAGTAAGCCTGCATAAGATGCCGCCTTTAAAATGGAATTTCCAAATGAGATCATCTGGATTCAGCTATCCACATTTTTTGGTTATCTGTTATGGAACTGGACACCTACAGTTTTTCAGATAATCCCAATGAGCAATGCAGGTTAAGCTCTCTGCTCCCACAGTGGTCCTCCTGGCCACTTCAGGATTTTGTTTTTAAAAACATTTTTTAAAATTTAGAAAACCTATGGCACGTGATTTGTTTTCTTTAAAAGCCTCTGCTTCCAATAAAAGCAAGGTAAAAAAACATGAAGGCAACATGCTATCAGTTGCATTTGGTGTAAGTCTTGGGGTTGTAGGGGTGAAACGTCACCAGTCAGTGCTGGGTGATGCCAAGTTAGTAACTACCCCATCATGGCGGAGGCCCTGATACATAATCACAGGAAGATAATGGTGACACCAGCTTTTGGCTACTTTGGGCCTACTTATCCCAGTCCCTTCCTTGCCCAGTTCCCCAAGGGATTCCTGTGTGTGGAACCAGTCTGCCCCATGCCTGCTGAACATGCACCCTCTGCCCTGCCCTGTTCTTGCTGCTCAGCTGTGCCGGGAGAGGCAGCTCTAGTTGTGTTACCCAGGCTGTGGAGCTGGAGGGACAGGATGGTACTCCACAAGTTCTTCCCTCCCTCAGACCTCACATCAAGGGTGGGGCCTGGGAAGAGCAGGGAGCCACTGGCCCAGAAACTCTTAAGTATCCTCTGGACATCTTGGTGGCACTGAGCCTCCGGATAAAGGTGGTGGGTTTTTGTTTGTTCATTGAGCACCTTTGCAGTGCTCTCTTGGGAGAGAAGGTCTAAAGGCAGGAAGGGAGCCAAACCATATGCTGAACACATGCTTGGAGACAACCACACTACCACTGAGTCAGTTCTAAAGCTTAGCAGCCTCCTCGCAGAGGGCTTCCAGGGCTATCAATCTGTAGATCAGCCTTGCCTTTCTCCTTCAGAGTGGCGAGTGGGCTTGAAGCATCCACCTGTGCTTAGCAGTTCAGTGCTTGCCTGACGGCGCCATGATGTAAGATGGTGCTTTTTCATCAGTCCTGTCGCATGGGTTATCAAGAGGCTAGAGGAAAAAAGCACATGGGCTTGGGCCTTCTTGATTTAAAGCTAAAACACTAAGAAAAGGGCGTTGCAGTATGTATGACTGACTGCTAGAGACACCCAGATACCTGATCCTTTTGAAGCCATTCCTTACTTGGCCTCTGGGCAAATTACTTGTGAAGACTCAGGCAAACACCAGAATAAAGAAGGATTAGGAGGTAATAATAGACCCGACTTACTGGAATATGGTAAAGGATGGTGGGTGGGACAAATGGCATTGAAGCAGGGCTAACATGCCACAAAAAATAACTGCTGAATTGGAGAAAACTAGGAAATAGGTTTATACAAATTAGCTGGCTCTTATTTGTAAGTGTAATGTCAAAATTACTCCTGTTAACGGGGCAGGATGGTCATAAAATCCAGTAGTGTGATAGCAAGGGAGGCTGGGTGGGGGGGGGGGGTTGCTATGAGAGCGGTAAGTGAATAAATTAGGTTAAAATTATAAACCCGCTTAAGTAATACATTAAACCAGTTCCTGGCACGTCGTCATTGGTGTTAAATAGTTCATATCGTATGATAGAAGTGAAGTAAAAAGAACCAAATAGTGACCCTATAGGGCAGGGTAGATCTGTCCCTATGAGTTTCTAGGACTGCTTACGGGAACAGAAAGCCCTGTCTTTCGCCCACAGACCAGCTGGTAGTTTTGAATTGCTAAGCTCACAGCTTAGTGTTTTGGAAGTGGAATGGGATAGGAAAAAATCGAGTAGTCTGTTGATTCTAACACAGTAACCCGACCACTCCATAGGGTTTCTGAGACTGTCTTTTTGAGAGCAGACTGCTTCACCTCTCCCTTTAACCTTGAGGCTAGCAGTCCCACACCTAACCTGCAGCGTGCAGAGTTCTTCTGGCAGGAGACGGAGTAATACTTATTTCTCAACATTGCCTTTGTTCCATTTAAGCTCCACAATAGTCTTAAATATAAGACTTCTCGACAACCTTATATTTTAATCCCATGGTGAGCTCTAGTCTTGTGGCTAATGAGCAATTATTAGTTGCCTACTATCTCTGTCCATTTCTTCCAAAGTTTTGTTAGGCTCCCAGACCAGTGTGACAACCTCCAAACGCCATTCCCCCAACCGTCCACTAGGAGGCAGTACTGCCCTATTTGAGAACTGTTTGGTCAAAAACTTACCTGAAGGTCATACTTTACCTGTTGAGTAGATTTGAATCTTCTTTGACCCTAAAGTCGTCTCCACTAGGAGACTAATAAAAGAACAAAGACTATTTACCCCAAAAAGACTGTTTACCCTTCTTTGGACTCTCGTTTGCAAATGTTTTTGCTTAGCTCTGTACATGTACGTATATAGCACTAGCTAACTTAAACCTCCCCACCCATTTCAGGGAGTTCTGTTACCCTATTTGGCAAATGGAAACTGGGTTCAGACCCCAAACCATGCTCAGCGTTTTGTGGGGTTGCCCTTGTGTAAAGTGCTGACGAATCGGCTGGCTAGAAATTCTTCCGGGAGAAAATTATATTGAGAGAAGAGCCACCAAGGCAGGAAAGCTTTGTGTAGACCGACAAGTTTAAAAACTTAGGGATGTGTCCAGAATGGGGAATGGAGGATTAGTGTCATGCCAGGGCTATGTCATCAAGGATGGTGACCTTCCAGCTTCCAAAAGGAGCCAAGCCCAAGCTCCCTCCCCTGAGTGGGGCAAAGAGTTTGTGCTTAGCTGGTAACCCAAAGGGTGGCAGTTTGGATCAGGGCTCTAGGGGAGACCCTGGCTTGGAGTTCTGATTCTGTAAAGTTGGTTCTGCCTCAGTAATCCTGAAGGACAGTGTAGAATTGTTCCATGTGGCTTTCCCAGGCCAGGACCACATTTGCCAGATCTTTTTTTGACTCCCATGGCAGTTCAAAAAACTGCCAACTGAAAAAAAACAACCTGCCAACTGTTCAGTGACTGAGTGCTACTGTTGCCCCCCCCCCCTGTCTCCTTTGCAACAAGGTCACACTGGAGTCAAACATGGGGTGTTCTAAGTCACAAATCACATCAGCAAGCGCCACAAAAGTAGCAAACATTTTCTTGAAGGGAATGAAAGTATCTTTGTTGTACAGAGACGTCCTTATAAGTGGCTCTTTTTTTTGCAATCCCAGGACGCAAAGAGCCCAGCAGCCCCAAATTCATACCCACGGGGCCCTCTCCAGGTTCTCAGCCTCCTGACTCGTGGTCCAGTGCCCCTTCTGTGTGATCCGCCATGGCATGTGTGCCCCAGCCAGACTGGTCAACCTCTCCCCCAAGGGGCCCTGACCACTTGCCCCTCTCCCTGCCAGATAACGCTTCAACAGAATAGTTGACTCAAGGGGTCCCTGAAGGTCTGATTCACCCAGCAACTTGTGACCGGGCCATCCTCTAAGGCTGTGCCCTGCATCGAGGCCCTCCCTGGCTCAGCAGAGGCCTCTTGAGCAACAGGCATCTGAGCTTGAGAATGGCAGCAGCTCTCGGAGCGGCTCCTGTTGCCTCATCAGCCAAGCCTCGGTATCAGGGTGGGGCAGCATGGGTGGGTCGCGCAGCCATATCAGGGCTGGCCTCAGACATGTTGACAACAGGTGGTGGCTTGGGGCACAGGAGACTACCCACTCACAGGATTTCAGAAAGCCCATGAGTCTGCATTTGCCTTCCAAGGATCTAATTATAAAATGCCAGGACCTTAAAAAATGCACTGTGCTCTTTGCTTCTTTGAAGCAATCGTTGGGCGGAAATCATGATGAAAAGCTGTTTCTCACTACTGTAGAATTCGAATGTTTAAAGAACGAGTTGCGTTGCTACTGGATAGGAGAAAGCAAGTGGCCAACAAGATTTTTATGCAGAAGTAAGCTTTGCCATTTTAAAAATTCTATAAGTCTATAGCAAAACCCTGTCTCACTCAGTCCAGTAACATGTTCGACTTGGGTCGCCATCGGACTGTCCATTTCTACATTTTCCCACCACCCACCCCAGGAGCTCAGGGCCCCCTACACAAGTGACTGGAAGTTTATA
Source organism: Tenrec ecaudatus (assembly GCF_050624435.1). Lineage (NCBI taxonomy): Eukaryota > Metazoa > Chordata > Mammalia > Afrosoricida > Tenrecidae > Tenrec > Tenrec ecaudatus. The sequence continues at coordinate 136,316,456 of NC_134536.1, read as the reverse complement.
CATCTGAAATCTTCCTGGCCAAATTCTGCAATCCCATCATTTAATAATTGTCAGTGGTTTTAAATAATACCATAAGGAATCATCTATGGTATTAGATAATATCAGTTGTGGGATAAGAACAATAAAAAAACCCCAGCATAGGTCCTCTTGACGCAGGTTCTAGAATATGGTTCCCATGGTGGCGGCTTTTCTCGGGGACTGGTAATGTTTCCTGGGAAGGTCCTGCTTCCCCAGAGCTGCCTGCACACATTGGTGCAGGCTCTCCTGGCCCTCCACGTGGGTTCACAGTAGTGAAGCCTTCCTCCTCTTCAGGAAGCTAGGTCTCCTCAGCTGTCGGGTGGGAGCCACACCACTTCCCTTCCAGGCCTTTTGGGACAAAAAGATGAGGTCAGTGTGTATGTAAAGCACCGACAAACAACTGCACCTGGCAGAGACCCTCCACATGGTTGGCTCTACCCACCCTCTTCAGTACTCCTTCAGCCGAAAGTCATCCATGACCGTGGTAGAAAAAAAAATTACCAACAAAACTGGAAGAAAACCCAATTGCTTCAGCTTTTCTTAAGTTGTTTATCTTTTTTTCTTTATTAATTTTCATTAAAAATTCTGCGTGCTTAGGGTGGGAAGTTTCATCGTCTGTGCTTAGGTGCTGTTAGAGAGGTAGGTGGTATCGCAGCCTCAGATTACAAATGAGGAAACTGAATTCGGGAAAGAGGAAGTGCAGTAGAGGCCCGAGCCTGGCTTGCAACCCACAGCCTTGTGAGGCCAAACCCCGTACTTGTGTTCCACAACCACACAGCATTTCTCACTCCTGTCCCCAAGCCCCCCTGCGGGCTGGGAGCCTGGTGCCCATAGACCATACTCCCCTTATGATAGCTGACGAGGTGGCAACCAATTCCCACTGTGCCCAAACAGCTGCTTTATGGTCTGCCCCAAGCTGGAGTTGAACAGGTTGTGAAAAAGCCACTTGCTAGGGTTGGGGCTCCTAGGCCCCTCCGTTTGGCTTCCACAGGAATACATAACGGGTCAGCACTGCTCTAGGCCACTGAGTGTGGGCCCTATCTGTCGCCACACAAGTGCTGCCATTCCGGTCTTTGCCTTTGCTTTGAAGGATGCAGCTGTAATCTGTGACCGCTTTCTTCTGACACCCGGTTTCCTAGATGGCCGTCTTGGGGGAGCCCCTGCAAATATTTTTGTTTTCCCAAAGAAAAACAGACACGGGTTTGTTTCAAGGGCTGAAGCACATTCCGGTGGCGTTACAACTATGTACAGAGGAGGGTGAGGTCAAGTGGGCTGTGGGCTGTGCTCCGGGTTTGACGAAATCCTTTGGAATGGTTCCAAAGAATGCCAATGAGATAACGCTATCTACTAATGAACCCTGATTGCCATCCCCATAAGGAAGAACCCCGCTGATCCACTGCGCCCCACCCATCCTGTGCCAGCACGGTGTACCTGCTGCTCAAGCCTCCTGGCGGTCCTGGGGGGGCAGGGGAGGTGTTCACTTACTCAGTTTGCCCATCTGTAGCAGAGATGGCACATCCTTGCCAGGGCAGCCTGTCTTCTCCGTGCTGTGCATCCTGGGCCAAATCACCGTGTCCTTTTGCCGTGGCTCTGGCACAGCCTGGAACCACTGGTTAGGGAAGAACTTGCTCTGTCAGAGTTCCATGGCCTCTGGGATCCCTTCTAGTACTGGCATGGCATGCTTGGAGTCCAGCAAAACAATAAACAACACAGACACACATCAAGGCTGTTTCTTCCTAAGGGGGGTGGCAGGTCAGATGATCATTTTACTGGCTTGGAAAGGAAAAAAGATAATACCAAAACCAAACAGCCAAACTGGTTGCCAGTCGGTTGATTCCAAAGCATAGAGAGCGACTAGGACGGAGTAGAACTGCCCCCACGGGGTTTCCAAGGTGGCAGTCTTCCCAGCTTTGTCCCATGGGATGGCTGGTGGATTTGAACCTCTGACCTTTTCTTTAGCAGTCAAGCAGTTCATCACTGTGCCATCCAGTGCCTACTCCCTCCACAGGACCATTGAATTGATGCCAACGCAGAGCGATTGTACAGAACACAGTGTAACATCCTGTGAGACCTTAACTCCTCACAGGTGTAGACAGCCTCATCTCAGGAGTCTGGTGGATTTGAACTGCTGACCTTGTGGTTAGCAGCTCAGTGCATCACCCACTATACCAGGCGTCCTTAAACTGCGACCTGCTGAAGACATTTATCTGGCCCGCTGGGTGTTTTTGCCCCGTTTTGTTTTTTTACTTCAAAATAAGATGTGCAGTGTGCATAGGCATTTATTCATAGGGTTTTTTTTAAGCTATAGTCCGGCCCTCCGATGGGTCAGGGGGACAGAACTGTGGCCCCCTGTTTAAAAAGTTTGAAGAGCCCTGCACTACACCAACAGGGCTCCTTGTAATTGCATACACGTGACAATGGATCTAGAACGGCACCAGGTTATGCGAATCCAGATGTGCGAAGTTGGTATAAATCCTAGGAGAATATTCCAGTTCTGGTTGCATACCGACACGTATCTAATCCCTGTATATATAGCAGGGCAGGAAGCTTGTGTTAGAGTCATTACAGACGGGGACACTGAAGCAGCCAGGGGCCAAAACAGATCTAAGTGTGGGAGTGTGGGAATGCCACAGTCAGGACTGGACCCCAAGGCCTGTGTGCCAGTCGAGCCTGCATTCCTCCACACACGTGTCCGTCGCGAGGAGGGCTATTAGGCCCGACACAGGGATGGACTTGGTGAACATGGGTTCTGACGGAACCCCTGCAGCGCGTGGGTTCTTTGAAAGGCTCAGTGGGCACAGAGATGGAGGTGGCTGATGACTGAACTGAAGACTACCAGGACCAGGAGCTGGTGAGAGGTCCCTGGGCTGCTTCTCATCCTTCAGCTCAGGACAGGAAGGTTTGGAAGAGTCTCCAGGGCTCGTGGCAGGGATCAAGGTGGGGTCTTTGGTGGCAGGGCACAGCTTTCAGAGTCAGATCGCAAGCCTGGGCAAGTTCCTGTGCTCCCTGATCCTTGATCTCTTCTTCTGTAAAATGGTACCAGCTATGCTACTGCATCGGGCTATTGTGGGGTTTCAGTGGGAAACCAATAGCCTTGCTAAGCCCTCGGTGTCGGTGTGTATGACTGAGTCACTGAGCTTCACAGTAGCCCTCAGCGAAGGGACTGGTCCATGGCTATTTTAGGAACTAAGCACCAATCACTCAAAAAGCCATACACATGGCCACCATCAGGTCTAGTCCAACTCAGAGTACAACTGCCCTGTGGGGTTCAAGAAGTTCGCGGGGAAAAAATGGAATTAAAAGAAAATGAAAATTTTTAATGAACTTCTAATGTCACAATGGCGGGATGGGGTGGAGGTAAAAGTGGGTAACTGAGGGCGGGCGTTGGAACCCAGAGGATCTGGCCACAGAGCAGGTGTTTGAGACAAACGGATTAGATGAATGAATGAATTCTAGGCCTAGTGGTAGAGAATTCCAGATAACAAGCTTCTGAGGGTCACAAGGTATTCAAGGTGGTCTTAGTGTTTTAACCCACTGTTGAATGTGTGAGGGGCCAGAGGGGAAGGATCCACTGAGGCTTCGTTTTCTGATCAGTTGGTGGCAAAAGTGACGTGAGGGTGCAGACCTCCAGACTCGGGCCCAGTTTGGGGCACCCAGTTCCGCATTCCTGGGTTGGATTATAGAAAAGAAAACGGTGAAAAGTATAATCCTTTCCCTAAACATTAACACAAGGCATGTCACTTGTGAGGCCCTGTCACCCGCCGACCCTTTTTCATCATTAACCTAATGCACTCAATAACACGCTCAAGAGTGTCACACACGGTAAGAGAAACAACTGATGGCGATGCTTGTAAGACGCATCCGGCAACCATATGTGACGGAGGGGGGAAAGATTGTGCTTAGGGGCAGCTCACGGCACCTGTCTGCACTTAGGTCCCGTGAAAACCCATGGCCACACAGCGCTGCTCTTCAGGACACTGAGAACTACACCTAAGAAGCAAGTGGGATGCACGCCTCCACCACAGCCGAAGTGGCTGCCACCGACTCAATGTTGACTCCCTGTAGGACAGAACAAAACTGCCCCTGTGGGTCTCCGGGACCATCGAGTTTCACGGGCACGGAAAGCCTCTTACTCCCTTGAAGGGACTGGTAGGTTCGAACAGCTGATCTTGTGGCTAGCAGCCCAATGTGTTAACCCACTCCGTCGCTAGGGCTCCTCACCGAGGGCTAAGTGAAGGGTATTCTGTTAGCCAGTTAGTGGCAGAGGTCACTCGGTCCCCTTCAGTTGCTTCTACCCCACCCAGGGGAGCCATGTTCACTATTAAATGTCAAGAAAATACAGTTTAGGTCGTCAATCATCATGTGGGCTGTGGTCCTGAGGGTAAGCCTGTGAAATCATCGTCTTTTTTTTTGGGAAACCATAAGTTTTTGGTGACTCAAAGGGTCAGATGAGGGAAAGGAGATTTTAAAATCTTTTTTTTTTAATTCATCATTTTTATTAAAGGGCTCTTAAAAATATATAATTGTATTAAGCACATTTGCACATATGTTACCATCATCATTTCCAAAATATTTTCTTTCAACTTGAGCCATTGGTATAAGTTCCTCCATTTTCTCTTCCCCCACCATCATGAACCCTTGATCAATTATATTATTATTATTATTTTGTATCTTACACCATCCATTGTCTCCCTTCACCACATTTCTGCTATTTGTCCCCCTTGGGGTGGGAGGAGGGGCCTATATATCCAACCTTGTCATTGGTTCCCCTTTGTCCTCCTTACCCCCGCCCCCAACCCTAACCCTACTTTCTTTTTTTTTTTAATTTAATTTTTTAACAATTTATTGGGACTCATACAATTCTTATCACAGTTCATACATATACATACATCAGTTGTATAAAGCACATCTGTACAGTCTTTGCCCTAATCATTTTTTTCTCTTTTCTTTTTTTACATTTTATTAGGAACTCACAACTCATCACAATCCATACATATACATACATCAATTGTATAAAGCACATCCATACATTCCCTGCCCCAATCATTCTCAAAGCATTTGCTCTCCACTTAAGCCCCTTGCATCAGGTCCTCTCTTTTTTTTTTCCCTCCCTCCCCGAGATTTTAAATTCTTAACTTGCCCATTTGTAGAAGGGGCAGTTGGATGCAGACTTCATCTAACAGTACACTTGGCTCCCAGAACCCTCCTGGGGAGCGGGTAACCCCCTGGGCTCAGAGCCTGCCACTGCGAGCTCATGCCACAAGGTGGCAGCATGACTGGCGCAAAGTCCTGGGATCCGCTGCTGACTCCGGTTGAGTCTGGGGAGGCTGATGGTCCCTGTATTTATGGCTCCTTTATTCCTCAAGCCTGAAGTGGGGCAGAAACCAGTCTCTGCAATGGCTTGGGAAGGCCGGTCAGAGAGAGGCAAATGGGGTTTTCTAGAAAGTATCTTCAGGTCTGGCAGTCTTCCACACCACAGAGCCAGGTGAGAGTGTGTATGTGCATGTGTGACCGTGTGCGTGTGAACGTGTCTGCGTGACTACATATGTGTGGATGTCTCCGTGGGTGTGGCATGTGACAGTGTGAAGGAGAGTGATGGTGTGTGTGTGTGTGTGTGTGTGTGTGTGCACGCGCGCGCATGCTCGTGTGCGGGAGTGTGTGCAGAGGAGGAGTGGCAAGCTCAGGTGTCGCCAGAGAGGCTGGGAGGAGACCATAAACTGGGCAGTGTCTTCCTTATCAGCAAGCCCTTCTCCCGGGTCCATAGGACTAGAGAGCAAAGCTCACGCAGATAAGAGGCTCCAATCATGACCGCAGGGGACATGAGGATTTGACACCTCTTCCTGACTAGGTCGGAAATGACTTAATGGCAGTGAGGTTTTTTGGAGTTTTCCTGACCCGCTAATGGGTCTCAGTGAACTCTCTAGAGCTCTGGAAGGTGATTTGCCACCTCTTTCTGACAGGCTAGTAAGCCCCATTGAGCTCCCCAGGGCTGCCTTCAGACAGCCTCACCAACTCTCACCCTCTAGGGAGAACCAGTCTCTCTGATCCTCCGTTTCTGATCTGTAAAGTGGCCAAAATGATCAGGCCCACCTTCCTGGCTGGCAAACCGGGCTCCGAGCTGGGCCAGGCCAGCACTTGAAAACCACCAGCCACGCCGCCGAGAGAAAGACCAGACTTTCTACTCCCGGATAGAGTCACAGCCCCAGAAACCCCCAGGGCAGCTCTCCCCTTTCCTGTAGGGTCTGCTGGCTGGCAGTGAGTTTGGTTGAATTTGGTGTGTGAAAGGCTGAAGGCCCCGCCTGTGATGAGTGTTCGCTGATGACGGGAGTCCAGAGATTATGGATTCAGGCTGTGTAGAGGCCCCGCAGAATGCCTTGTTTGTGCTCTCTCTAAGGTCACGCCCATCTTCCAGAAGGACCTTTCTCAGGAAGTGCTGTGTGTGGAGTTGTGGAGGGGTGCTTGCCGGGGCATGCCTGCCTGGAGGGCGCTGCTGGACAGCTGGCCTTTGAGAGCAGTGATGACAAATACATAGATGTCATTTGACAGCTGAAGAAACTGACGTTGAAACTGAGGGTTGGTCTGATGACAAGCTCTGAGTCCAGGCTGGGGAGTGCTCCTTGGTTCCCAGTGGCCCTCATTCCCAGGAGAGAGTGCAGGGCCATGCCTGCCCCAGTGAGCTGGGAGGTGGCTGCACTTGGAGATGCACTGCAGCTTCCGACACTAGGGGCAGGACTCCGGGCCATTTATAGTACTGACTCATGCTCCAGCTCCCGCTGCTGCTGCTCAAGTCTCCCTTGTTTTCTTCTTTGTTTTTCTTGAAGCCTGGGTGGAGAGCGCTGGCTGTCATCTGAGATGACTTTTAAGCCACTGTCTCACATTGAAAGCTAGCAGGAGTCAACTGGTCACCATGGAATTTCTTTTTTTAGCATATAAACAGCCAAGGCCCAGGCAGCTGTTGCCCCGTCCCAGAGAGAGGGGTGGGGTGGGAGGGGTGGGGTGGCGGAAAGTGGCTTGGCTCCGACTTCTCCGGCAAACAGATGCTGCGTCTCTCAACCCGGTCCATTTGGAAGCCCAGGAAAGGCGGCTGGGCGACTGCATGTCTGGTTCTTCAGGTGGCTTCACCTGGGAAACCCTCTCTGAATGTCAAAACCACAAGAGAAAGGGCACGGATAAAGGAAACACTGTTTTGGAGCTCAAGCATTAAAAAACACACACACACACACCACCACCTCCCAGCCCATCCACAAACCGCTGCCGAGCCTTTCCTGAGCGCCTGTTTGGGGCAAGTTCCGAGCCCAGGGTGGGGAGCCCAGGGTGGGGCTCCCCAGGGGAGGGCAGGGGAAGCCGCAGCTGGGCGGTGAGGCTGTGGAGGGAGTGTGTGAGCAAGGCTCAGGGGCCCTTCGAGAGAGGACGGCATGGGCAACAGCACAGAGATGGGGATGTAGCATCATTTCCACCCCGTCTTTCTGGGTCTCTCGAGTCAGAACTGACTTGACAGCAGTGTGTGCATCGTGGTTCCTGTGTTAGGTGGTGTTCCGCCCACCAGGACACACTTGTGACCCAAATAGAAGTCTCCCCTGTACACAGTCTCATGATCAGCAGCAATGTAAATAATACCAGGATGGCCCGCATTACGCGCACTGCCCGACTCACAGTGACCCCAGAAGAGGGAGTAGACCTGGCTGGCATCGCTACAAAACAGGACGCGCCCTTCGCCCAAGGAGCAGCTGGTGGGTGAGCAGCCCTGACTTCTTTTGGGTGGCAGCTGAGTGCTTTAGCCGCTGCTCCACCAGAGCCCCCCTGTAAATAACACCAGCTAACGCTTGTTGAAAGCCGACTCCATGCCAAGCACCGCCCAGGCACGCCGTATTTCGTTACTCATCTGAAGGTCTCACGGAGCAGGTACCTGTACCCACTCTGTTTCATAGATCAGGAAGTCAAAGCACAGAGTCGACAGGGCCAGAATTCAAACTCAGACCCCGTGCTGGAACCCTGGCCCCGCACACAGCTCCACTGTTAGCAATGACCAGGACGGTGACTCTGGGGAGGTGTGTGGAGTTGGTCAGGAAGCAGAGGCAGGAGACTGGAGGGATTGGGGTGGGGGCACCCAGGGGACGGTGCAGGCCCACTGGACAGGGGCAGGGGTGAGTGTAGACAAAGAACCAGTCAGGTAGGGCTTAGAACGCTTCTTAGCCATCCCTTGTCTGGAATGACTGAACTGTGCGGACCCCGCTCCTTCCCTGGGGCGTCATCATACGGACTTTTTCTATTGCAGTTTGTGTGGCGGCAGAGCCTTTCCGGGGCGTCAGGTCCTGAGGACACAACGGGGAGCTCTAGGACTTCCCAGGCTCGGGTGGAAGACACGGCTTTGCTACCATCCATCTTGGTGGGCTTCCTGCATACCATCAGTGGAGACTCAGTGACTATGAAGTACTCACCGCGCCCCCCGCCCCCTGGCCCCTCTCCCCAGGCCAGATCGCAGAACCCGAACACATTTCGTCCTTGGTGGTCGAACTGCAGGCTGCCTTCATGCCACTGCCTCTGTCTGCCAGCCTGTCAGCCAGGGCCACGCCCCTGCCAGAGCCCGGCTCAGCCTCTTCCAGGGTTCCTCCGTGTTTCCTGAACGGATGCAGGCTCTCATTCTGGCCCGAGTTACAGCAGTTTTTGGCTGCTCCTGCCAGGCTGCTGCCAGTCCATCCTCACAGAGTGCTCCTCCCCACACCTGCACACTCTCCTGCTTTGCCACCAGGCTGCCAGACCTCCCCCTCTTCCTCTTCCTTCTCTGGCCTGTAGGGAAGGCCCTGCCCCTGCCAAGCCGCAACCCCTGCCATCCCAGAAGGCCCCATGCCCTTAGGCTCCTCTTGCCCCCAACCACAGGCTCATGCTCCCTCAATCTCTCTTGGCCTTCTGCTCTCCCTGCATCCCAGCTTTGCTTTGACCCTCAAAACTCCACTGGAACTCGGGGGCAGGGCAGGGCTTTGGGGTGGGGCCCAGTTGCCTCCCTGAACTGGGGGCAACAGAAGAATGAATTGCAAGATTTTCCTTTAAGAACTTCCTCAGCCTGGCATAGCCCTTGAGGGCTGGGAATTCCCGCCCCGGGAATTTTTCCAACAATCTGCCAGCTGGTTCTTCCCTTCCAGAGATTTTATTTATTTATTTTTTTCTCGCTTCCAACCCTTTCTTTCACTTTCGGTACGGCGGTGCTGGCAGACTGGCCTCGGAGGGTGGGGTGCTGGCACTCGCTGAGTGGGGCCCCGAGGCCGTGGGCAGCTGTGCCAAGCGAGTGGATGAGATGAAGGAGGAAATGGGGGTGGAGTAAAGGAAGTGAGACCAGCACCAGGGTGGCCTCTCTTTTTGGGGGGGCGGGAGAGGGCTCTCTGCTCAGCTCTGGACAAAAGACCTTGTCTGATAAAGATCCCCATCAGTGGAGCACATCTGCCCTTGGGAGGATGACGCATTCCCACATTAACCCAGTAACACGAATTCACTCTTGAGCCCTGGAAGCTGCTGGAGGAGCCCAGGAGGGAAGAGTAGACGCAGAACAGTAAGAAGGGTCTTCACGTGGAGCGCTTGCCTGGGGGAGGTGCCACGCAGACTGGGGGAGGGGACCAGCTGGAGGACAGCAAGGGGTGCCAGCTGAAAGAAGAGGCCCCCCAAGTCCCTGTGGACTCAGGACAACCAACCCATGTGTTACAAGCACTGATCCCACTTCCTGTCTGTGTTTCCTGTTTCCATTCTCCTTCCTTCCAAGCCCTCTGAGCGTTGTCTTTGGGGAATGATCGATTATTCTAACACAGGATTGGGTGTGTGCGTGTGCCCGAGGAGTTCGGTTCCATACTGAAGAGGAAGGGCCACAGGCTCAGGGGTCCCACTAGATTCTATTTGACCAATAAGCCTGATCTCCTTTATGATTTTGAATTTTGTTCCACAATTTTCTTCTCTCTCTTTCTAGAAACAGTGGTTCTCAATCATGCCGCAACCCTTTCATACAATTTCTCATGTGGTGGTGACCCCTCAACCATAACATTACTTTCATTGCTACATCATCACTGTCATTATGCTACTGTTGTGAATCAGGGGACCCCTGGGAAAGGGTCGTTCAACCCCCAAAGGATCAAAGGAGAAACTGCTGCCATAGGCCCCTCCTATTCCTGACTTTCCATCTTTCTCTCTGGCTTCAGGTGAATTGCTGTGCTTTGCTGTGCTTTGGATGTCCCCTTCCAAGCTTCGAAGACCTCAGGCTTGACACAATGAACTGGGAGGTGAGACAGAAGCACTAGCACTGTATTAGGTCCATTAACTGGAATGTCCCATGAAACTGCGACCCTAAACTTTCACACCAAAAAACCAAATCCCATAAGGTGTTTGGCTGTCCATAAGCAACCTCAGCAAGTGCTTTTTAAAAATCACTGTTTTCAATCTACTGTCACCTAAGTTTTCCCAACTCCACCTTTCTTAGGTGTACAATTTGACAGCAATGGCACTCATTGGCTATGTAACCCTACCGTTAAACAATGTGATTTGCCCATGACCTTTACCCCCTTCCCTCCTGATACTGGTGACCTCTAATAAACGTTGGTCTCTACACATTTGCCTTTTCTTGTCTTTCTAAGTAAACGAGCTTATACAGTGGTTAGACCTCTACGATGGATATTGCTCACGCCGCGCAGTGTTTCCAAGCTCCAGTCGGATGACATCTTGCATCAAGATTCCATTTCTTTCACTGGCTGAGTATGCGTGACTCACTGTATGTGCTATATTTTATGTACCCATTGGTGGGTAGCCACTTCGTTTGGTTCTACTTTTTCACTACTGTGCATAGTGTTGCATGCACATTGGTGTATGTCTTACTATGATGATTTCGTTGTCTCTGATTTCAAGGTGTTTGGGTGCATACTTAGGAGTGGAAATGCTGAGTCCTATGGTCATTGAGTTCAGTTCTTTACTTTAGAAAGTGCCACACTTGTTTTCCACGGTGCTACTGCCATTTTGTATCCCCACCAGCAATGGGCAAGGATTCCAGTGTTTCTCCACATCCTCACCAACATTTGTTATATCTTTTTGTTTGTTTGTTTTCTTTATTAAAAAAAAATCTTAGCCATGCTAGGGGAAGTGGAACGGTCTCTCATTGTGGTTTTGATTTGCATCTCTGATGGTTAACAGGAACCCTGGTGATGTTGTGGTTACACGTTGGGCTGTGATCCACATGGCCTGCAGTTTGAAATCACCAGCAGGAGAAAGACTGGGCTTTCTACTCCCTTCAACAGTTACAGACTCGGAAACCTACAGGGGTCGCTATGAGTCAGCATGGACTCGGTGGCAACAAGTTGGCTTTTTTTTATGGCTAATAATGCTTTAATAGTTTTGTCCATTGGTTATTAGATTCTTGTTGAAGATGCGAATTCTGGAAATAGTCTCCCAGTTGGTAGCTTGTCTCTTCACTCTTTATGGTAATGTCTCTTGATGGACAAAAGTTTTTCATTCTCCCTCAATGTAAGAACACTTTGTTCTATTAAACTGGCATTCCATGATGCTCACCTTCCCAACACGATAGCTGAAGACAAAGCGGATGCATAAGCAAATGTGGTGAAGAAAGCTGATGGTGCCTGGCTATCAAAAGATATAACATCCAGGGTCTTAAAAGCTTGAAGATAGACAAGCGACCATCTAGCTCAGAAGCAACAAAGCCCACATGGAAGAAGCACAATAGCTTGTGTGATCACGAGGTGTCGATAGGATCAGCTATCAGGCATCAAAGACCCAGATCAAAAAATCATATCAATGTGAATGAGGTGCAGAGTGGAGACCCAAAACCCATCTCTAGGCAACTGGATATCCCCTTACAGAAGGGTCTCCGGAAGGAGACAAGCCAGCCAGGGTGCAGTATAGCACCGATGAAACATACAACTTTCCTCTAGTTCTTTAATGCTTCCTCCCCCCACTTATCATGACCCCAATTCTACTTTACAAATACAGCTAGACCAGAGCATGTACACTAGCACAGATAAAAATTGGTAACACAGGGAATCCAGGACAGATAAACCCCTCAGGACCAATAACGAGAGTAGTGATACTAGGAGGGTCAGGGAAATGTAGGGGATAAATGGGGAACCCATCACAATGATCTACATATAACTCCCTCCCTGGGGGACAGACAACAGAAAAGTGGGTGAAGGGAGACATCAGTCAATGTAAGACATGAAAAAATAATAATAATTTATAAATTATCAAGGGTTCATGAGGGAAGGAGTGCAGGGGAGGGAGGGGGAAAATGAGGAGCTATACCAAGGGCTCAAGTAGAAAGAAAATGTTTTGAGAATGATGATGGCAGCAAATGTACTAATATGCTTGACACAATGGATGGATGGATGGATTGTGATGAGTTATACGAACCCCAAGAAAATGATTTAAAAAAAAAGTTTTTTCATCTTGATGAAGTCCCATTTGTTCCTTTCTGTCATTTGTTGTTGGTACTTTTGTTACTATATTAGATAATCCATTGTTCAAAACCAAACATGCGCTATGATAATGAACTGCCGCAGCCCACCCCCAAGCTTTCCGTGTTTTCTCCCACAGTCACTGGCCTTGCAGGTTGCCTCCCTTATCCCAGTATCTACTGTGGAATTCCCACAGCTCTGACTTTCTCTGCAGGGATGTACAAGTTCTGAGATAACGGGTCTCCCCGTGCCTGCACTTGGCCCTAGATAGCCAAAGAGCCAGTGTGGTTGCTAGAGGCCACTGACTCAGTTCTGACTCACAGTTGACCTCGTGATAGGCTGAAATTAAAAGCTAAGTCTGGCAGTGTTCCCCTACTTTTTTTCCTAAGATCTCCCAGTTTGCATGAGCTCATTTAGATCTTTAATCCATCTTGCGTGTGTGTGTGCGTGCGCGCATGTGTGTGTGTGTGCGCGCGTGTGTGTTCTGAGGCATGGAGCCTAGTAAGCTTTTCTGCATGTGGATGCCTAGGGTTTTCCATGGGTGATTATTTCCATGCAGATTGGCAGGCCTTTCCTTTGAGGTGCCTCTGGGTGACTGCGAAATTTGGATCTCTTGGTTAGCAGTCAGTGCGCTCACCGTTTGTACCCAGGGACACCAGTCAACCTGAGGGTTTGGGTGAAGAGAACAACCCTCGATTTAGGATGGCGTTTTCCCTGAAGAGTTAGGCTTCAGGAAGGTGAATAATGGGCGTAGTGGCCCTCCTGCTGCCTGACTGTGACGTCGGGTCACCAGGGTGGGTCTCACAGCCAAGTCCTGGTGAGCAAGCCCCTGGCCTCCAGAGTCAGGTAAGAACCGCGCTCGCAGTGTGCGACAGGAAAGCAGCCGAAGTGACTTAGCCAGAGGAAGCGTCTCCTTCCACATCAGAAGTCCAGGGGCAGACGGGCCTAGGAATTTTTAAAGCAAGAGACCTGAGTACCACATGCCTTTCTGCCTCACATCCAGCCATTTCCCAGCATGCCGCTCACTCTGAGAGGAGCTGGTTGGCTGTAACCTGAGGGGCTTCCTTCCTGCCCTGGCTCACTCGGCTGGGCCCCCGTCTCAGACCCTAGACTGGAGGGCAGCTTCTGGGGGAATCTGATCCTGCCTGCTACCTTTACTGAGCCCAACTGCATGCCGGGCACCTCACAGGCAGTCTGACTTCCTCCCCTGCCCCGTGCTGTGCGGTCTTATTATTAGGAAGCCCCATTTGAAGGACAAGGCCGCAACTTGAAGTCCAAGTCCCATTTGAAGTCCAAGGCCACGCAGCATTGGCACTGAGAGTCAGACCAGGCTGCTCACTGAGATGTCCTGTGGGAAGATGGTGGGGGACAGTCCCCTATCTCTTCCTAGTCAGGTGTTGGAGGAGCCAGGAGAGATTCCTAGACCCAAATCTCTGGGTCAGAGCATGCACGTTTTTCAGGTTCTTGACTCATTCTGAGAGCCTCAGGAAAGTCAAACCCACGTGCCAAGCTAGCAGTGCTGGGAGGACCCCTTATAGCCGCTCTCTCGCATACATACATTATAGATGTACACACATTATATATTAGATCTAATGGATCTGTAGTTTAAAATTATTACTATAAGCTAGCCTGATACAAAATCATTGTTACATTATCCAACAAGCATAGTAAACATGGGCTTATCCGTGCTTCCTTGCTAATCCGTGGTCAACAGTTTCCCATTCGCTCACCACATCAAAGATTCATCTTCCAAGCCTGGCTGGCATCGTTTCTTTCCCAAGCCCACAGCACCTTCCTTACAGAGTCAAAGCCACACTCCCTGACAGCGATGGAGTTCCTAGTGTGCAAGGTAAGCACGGGCTCACCTGTGCTTCTTTAATCGTTGCAGGGAATAGTTTCACCTGGGTGTCTTTGATGTGGTGCAAAACATGTTTCAAAGATGCAGTGACCCGGCTGACTGCAGCTCAGTAAGCAAGCACTTATCAGCCCGAGCTTACCTTGCTTTATTGGGCAATCCGATCCTGATACCGGCAGACATGCAATCTACCAAGGGGCTTCAAACATTTGGGGGATATTTCCACGAGCCCTTCATTCCATTTGCCCACACACTTTCTGAAGCCCCTGGGCTGCCTGGGCTGAGCTGGGAAGGGTTGGCTATAAAGCAAGCTGAGCAACCCCCCCACCCCCCAGCAGAACAGTAGCTGCTCCTTCATGGGCCTCTGGGCTCCCTCAGAGCCAGGAGGGGTGTGTGGGTGGGTGGCTGGGTGGGCAGGCAGATGAAGGGGTGGTGTGGGAAAGGCAGTCAATGCGGAACACTCAGAATGGAAAACGGGTGGCAAGACCCTGGGGAGGAAATCTGATTTCACAATTTTGGTCACTTCGCTTCCAGTTCCTTTTCCCCTAGGGAAGGTGGCAGGGGCCAATCCCCCATCTCTTCAGTGTAAGGTGTTTAAAGAGCCAGCTAGCTACTCCCCTGGCCCAGGCGTGCCAATCTGGCATTCCAAACTCCTGAGGACAGCTGGGAGGGGGAGGGGCAGGGCTAGGAATTCCCTCCTCCCAGAATGTCCAATGTCCCCAGAGCAGGAGAGCAAGCCCTGTTGCTCAGGGCCTCAGGCTGGGCCCCTGCACCTGTCTGACCCCTTTCTAGCTAAACAGCCCCCCACCGGGCTTCACAGCTTTCCAAACACTTCCCCCGCAGGGACCCTTTGATCTTTCCACAGCCTGTGAAGGGGGGTGAGCCAGGCTGTCAGTATCTCTATTTTACAGATGAGGATGCGAGGAGACATTGGTTACAAAGTCACATGTTAGAACACAAGCTTTGTAAGGGCTGATCCATCCGTTCTCCGACTCATAAAAGTAACAGGAGTGGGTAATGTTCAGGAGCCCTGGTGGCGCGGTGGTTACACCATTGGGCTGTTCATTGTAAGGTCCCCAGTTGGAAACCACCAGCCTCTCCGGCGGAGAAAGATGGGGTTTTGGACTCCCCTAACAAGTTAGGGTCTCAGAAACACGGTGGGCAGTCCTATCCTGCCCCATGGTGGGGGGGGCGCTCTGGCTATGAGTTGGTGGTGTGTTGATTTGACCCTTGTGGGGATGTAGTTCTTTGGGCTGTGACTTTCAGTTCTCATTAAACCTTCTCAGGTAGATACCCCCCCCACCCCACCCCACTGCCCCCGAGCTGATTCTAACGGACTCACAGAAGCTCTCTCTTGGGCAGAGGGAGACAAAGGCCTCCCTTGTCTGTATATCCTTACGGGGGGCCTTGACATTTTGCTGGGCTCTGAGAGACTTCAGTGACAAGAGACATTCCATTTCCACGGAATACTCAGTTCGCAGCCCAACAGCAGCCAATGCCTCGGTTGTTATGAATCCGTGTGTTTACATCTGCACCACACTTGGTTGATTGTTATTGGTATACGATTGAAGCATTGGGCTGCTTTACCGAAAGGCGATGGTTCAAACCCACCAGTTGCTCAGTGGGAGAAATGGGTGGCAGTCTGCTTTCCTAAAGCTTCACTGTCTTGCCAACCCCGTGGAGCGGGTCCACTGCATCCAGGCTCTGCTATGTGTCGCAGTCAGTTAAGGACCGCGGGTCTGGTGTTTGGGTTATTGTTTGGCTGAAAGTCGAACCACAGGGGGCGTTCAGTTCTAGGCCTGACGGGGGTCTCAGGGCCATAGTCTCGGGGTCATATCCGTCTCTCAGACGGGAAGCCTGGTCCTTGTCTGTGACTTTGAGTTTTGTTCTGGGTTCTCCGCCCCCTCACACACTCGTTCATCCTGGTGGATTGGGGGCCTGACAGCACGGTGGGCCCACATGAGAAGCTCGAATAGAGACTGATGCTAGGTCAGGGAGGGGCTCAGACAGCAGTCTTGCTGAAAGGGCCAGAGGAATTCTGTGTGCACGCAAGAGCCTCTGATATGCACTGGGAGAGGTAAGCCCTTAGAGGCTCCAAGTTTAACAGAAAGTTCTAGAGTAGGTGGGAGGGCAGGCGGTTTCCAGAGAGCCCTGAAAGACGAGGGTGCTGATGCCTCAGGGTTGCCCAGGAAGGAGAAAGTCTGGGGGCTGGGGGCGGGGTGGGGGCAGGTGTAGGCCCAGGAAGCCGGCTGTCCCGGTCAGGACTACTGCATAGCAGCTGTTTGTCTTGGCATTTGTCCAAAAGCTCTGGGTGGGGCTGGGCTCCTTTCTTTGTGTGGTTTAACTGCTGGTCCAGTTTTTCCAGGGCTGCTTAACTATTCCTGTGTGCAGAGCATCCGTCTCTGGGCCAAAGGATTCCCAACTGAGCTTTTAAGTTGATGTTTCTCAGAGAGTCCAGGCAAGGCCAGAGCAGGGGGGCCACCTCCTCCTTCTAACCCGGTCACACTGAGCCTCAGGGTTGACGGTTTGATTCACCGCCATCAAGCCAATTCTGACTCACAGCAACCCTCTGGGGCAGGGGAGAACTGCTCCTGGGGGCTTCAGAGATGGCAACTCTTTTTAAAAATATATCATTTTATTGGGGGCTCGGACAGCTCATCCATCCATCCATCCATCCATCCATCCATCCATCCATCCATCCATCCATAGTGTCAAGCACATCTGTATATTTGTTGCCTTCATCGTTCTCAAAACATTTGCTTTCTACTTGAGCCCTTGGTATCAGCTTCTCATTTTCCCCTTACTTCCCTCCCTCCTGAACCCTTTATAATTTTTTTTCATGTGTTGTATTATCTGATGTCTCCCTTCACCCACTTTTCTGTTGTCTGTCCTCCATAGAGGACATCATTGTGATCGGTTCCCCCTTTCTATCCCACCTTCCCCTTCTCCTCCTGGTATCTCTACTCTCATTATTGGTCTTGAGGGGTTTATCTGTCTTGGATTCCCTGTGTTTCCAGCTCTTATCTGTACCCATGTACATGCTCTGGTCTAGCGGATTTGTAAGGTAAAATTGGGGTCATGATAGTGGCAGGGGTGGGGGAGCATTACAGAACTAGAGGAAAGTTGTATGTTTTGTTGGTGCTAGACTACACCCTAACTGGCTCATCTCATCCCTCCGACCCTTCTGTAAGGGGATGTCCAGTTGCCTACAGAGGGGCTTTGAGAGAGATGCAACTCTTTATAGGAGTAGAAAGCCTCATCTTTTTCCCATGGAGCAGCTGGTGGTTTCAAACTGCTGACCTTGTGGTTAGTATCCCAACATGTTACCACTACACCCCTAGGATTTTTCAGAAGACAGAACTCACCCCAGTTATTTTAGTAGAGAGAATCAAGCATAAATATACCCTATCAACCAGGTTAGGTGTCAGGGGAGACGGCCTCTAACAAATCATCACAGGCCTGGCAGGCGCAATTGTACAGCGATAATAAGTAAAGGTTATTGTAAACTCACAGAGAATAAGAGAGACAGAAGGGAGAGTGAAATAAAGGAGTCAGACACATTTCATGGTAGCAGGCTCACCTCAGCTCCTCTTGGTGGTCCACATGGAGATGGGAGACGAGAGGGCAGGAGAGAGAGGGATTTGTTGCTAACCAAGGCTTATATATCTTCAGGGGCGTGCATGCCCTTAATTACAGGTAAAGACATACATCACAGGAAGGGGCTGTACAATGGGCAATACATGCAGTAGGAGGGGGATATACAATGGGCATAGGCAAAACAGGAAGGGGATGAGCTAGGGGTGTGCACGTGATAGGAAGGGGAGGAGCTAGAGGCATACACGTGACAAGGGCAGACCTAGATTCATGATGACAGCCTAACCTTGGTCACTCTTGAGTGTGCTTGAGCTCCCTGGGCTCTCCTTCCGGGAGACAATCTACTACTCTCCTTATCAGAAGGGAGTGGGCCCTACTTAGGGTGGGATAGACTACACAGTCTGATTGCTCTAGACGACTGATAACCCTTAGGGAGAATAGTCTCTGACCTACTTTCATTGACTTCCAAGTGTACAACGTGTAGCAAGCAGCTAAATTTGGCATATATTTGGAGGACACAGCTTAGGAGAAATCTTTGTGTTTCCCACAGTTAGGTTCCAAATTGGTGTTTTGTGAAAATGGAGAGTGACCGTATGTGTTAGCCTGGGTAGAGAAACAAAGTCATAAACACTCTCATGTGTATAAGAAAGAACTTTATATACAAGAGCACTTAAATATTGAGAAAACATCCCTGCCCAGTTCAGATCAAGTCCTTAAGTCCGATATAAGCCCATATGTCCCATGCCAGTCTGCAAATTCCCCATTAGACTCACCCAACATTTGCAATGATGCTGGATGCAGGAAGATCACAGGCCAGGGGGTGGAAGATCTTGTGGATCTAGTGGCGGTGGAAGTATCACAGAGCTGGCATGGGTCTCCACGTGGCTCCTCCAGGTCCAGGGCTCTGGCTCTATCAGCATGGCTCCATGTGGCTTCTCCGCAGGAAGTCGAAGCAGAGAGAGCGCGTCTGGCCTCCAGTGAGCTATTTATCTTCCTCAGGCCTCCAAATGAGGTCACTGAGTCATGACCTGGTTCACAGGCTAGACTCCACCCTTTGCAAGTTGACAGATTATGTAACTGCCACAACAACCCTGGAAAGAATGGGAATTTCAGAACGCTTAATTGTGCTCCTGAGGCACCTGTATATGGATTAAGAGCTAGTTGTGTGACCCCAACAAGGGAATATAGCAAGGTTTAAAATCCAGAAAGGTTTTGTTGCTTGTTTTTGTGCATGTTATTAACTCCGCAGCTCTGTCTAAATAAGATAGGCTGGAAGAACAATCTGGAGGAGAAAACAACGGGAATGACAGTTCTGGGGGCACATGGGAGAGGGGGAGGTGGGGGGAAGGGAAGTGGTGTTAACAAACCCAGGGACAAGGGAACAACAAGTGATCCAAATCGGTTGTGAGGAGGGTGTAGGAGGCCTGGTAGGGCATGACCAAGGAAAATGTAACCAAGAGGAATTACTGAAACCCAAATGAAGGCTGAACATGATAGTGGGACAAGAGGAAAGTGAAAGGATATGGAGGAAAGAGCTAGAAGGGAAAGGGCATTTATAGAGGTCTAAATACAGGCATGTACATATGTAAATATATTTATATAGGAGGATGTAGAAATAGGCCTATGCGCATATATGTATAGATTTAGTATTAAGGTAGCAGATGGACATTAGGCTTCCACTCAAGTACTCCCTCAATGCAAGAATACTTTATTATATTAAACTGGGATTCCATAATGCTCACCTTCCTAACACAATCACTGAAGACTAAGTGGGTGCATAAGCAAATGTGGTGAAGAAAGCTGATGGTGCCCGGCTATCAAAAGATATAGCGTCTGGGGTCTTAAAGGCTTGAAGGTAAACAAGTAGCTATCTAGCTCAGAAGCAACAAAGCCCACATGGAAGAAGCACAACAACAGCCTGTGCAATCACGAGGTGTCGAAGGGATCAGGTATCAGTCATCATCAGAACAAAAAATCATATTGTGAATGAGGGGGAGTGCAGATCCAAAGCCCATCTGTAGGCAATTAGACATCCCCTTACAAAAGGGTCATGGGGAGATGAGTCAGTCAGGGTGAAGTGTAGCAATGATGAAACATACGACTTTCCTTCTAGTTCTTAAATACTTCCTCTCCCCGCCACTATCATGATTCCAGTTCTACCTTACAAAACTGGCTAGACCAGGGGATGTACACTGGTGCAGATAGGATCTGGAGGCATAGGGAAGCCAGGGCGGATGATCCCTTCAGGACCAGTGGTGTGAGTGGCAATACTGGGAGGATAGAGGGAGGGAGGGTTGGAAAGGGGGAACTGATTACAAGGCTCTACATGTGACCTCCTCCCTGGGGGACGGACAACAGAAAAGTGGGTGAAGGGAGACGTTGGACAGGGCAAGATATGACAAAATAAAATTTATAAATTATCAAGGGTTCATGAGGGAGGGGGAGCAGGGAGGGAGGGGAAAAATGAGGAGCTGATGCTAGGGGCTTAGGTGGAGAGCAACTGATTTGAGAATGATGAGGGCAATGAATGTACAAATGTGCTTTACACAATTGATGTATGTATGGATTGTGATAAGAGTTGTACGAGCCCCTAATAAAATGATTTAAATAAATAAACAAACAAATAAATTACCCACTGATTTAAAAATAAATGAATAAAAATAAAATCCAGAAAATACATCAGGGTTGTATCCTCTCATCGTACTCTCTGTATACTTGGCACATCATCAGAGAAGCTGCATTCTGTGAAGAAGAATGTAGCAACAGTATTGGAGGCAGGCTTATTAACAACCTGCGATATGCAGATGACACCACCTTATTTGCTGTAAGTGAGGAGGACTTGAAGCACTTGCTGATGAAGATCAAGGACTGCAGCCCGAGGATGGATTGCAACTCAATGCAGAGAAGACCAAAACCTTCGCAACTGGACCGAGAGTTAGCTCATGATCCATGGAGACAAGGTTAAGCTGTCCAGGATTTCCCCTTGCTTGCATCCACGATCAGTGCTCATGGAAGCAGCAGGCAAGAGATCAAATAGCATATTCATTGGGTAAATCTGCTGCATATGAACTCTTTAGAGTACTGAAAATCAAGGATGTTGCTTATGCTGCAGGTCTTGGGATCTGGGTGCTAGAGATACAGATAGAGTTATAACACCAACACTGGAGCCCTTACGGGCCTGCCCTTGCTCCAAGTATGTCGCATGCATTAACTCACTTCCTATTTCCTCTGTGATGGTTAAGACTGTGTATCAATGTAATGTGGCTGGCCATGATTTTCAGTGGTTTCACAGTTAGGATATTGTTTGGTAATTATATAATGATGACAGCTCATATGAGGTGATCACTTCTCTAATGAGACCTCCTATCAGTAGCTGTGTTAGGCCGGGTGGACTAGAGAAACAAATTCAGTGATGCTCACATATGTGTAAGAAAGAGCTTTCTATCAAGGAGTACTTGTATATCAAGAAAACATCCCAGCCCAGTCCAACTCATGTCCCTAAGTCTGATACTAGTCCATAAGTCCCTCTTTAGACTCACACAGCCACATGCAATGATGCAGAATGCAGGAGGATCACAAGACAGTGGGTACAGAGTCTTGTGGATCCAATGGCATTGGATGTATCTCCAGGGGTCTGTCAGATCTCCCGCAGGTCTCCTAGTGGCTTGCTAGTACGAAGGTGAAGCAGAGAGAGTGGGGGGAGGTTCCCAAAACCCTCCTTATGAGACGGTCACCCCCAAAGGAGGCACCATCAGGCTGTGACCTGATTGAGGGGCTAGACTCCACCCCTCCACTTCAAGTTGACGTGAAATTATGTAACTACCAGAGTAACCAACCAATCGAAAGGGAGTTTTCTCAGGTTTGGTATCATTTCTGGCAAAGTTCTCTGGCCCTTTCTGGCATGATCTGAATCTCGCATCTGGCTTGTCATCATCTGACTTCTGGTTCTGGGGATTAGAGCCAGCAGCCTGTTGTCGTTGTCTGCCAAGCTTGAGATTTATGGGCCTCCCCGGCTCTGAGAGTTAGAAGAAGCTTCCAGGCTGACCTCTAATCCATGGACTTAGAACTTGCCAGCCTCTACAACTATGTGAACCATTTGCCTCTGAGATACTGCTGGTTCAGATCCGGACCACTACAAGACAGCTAGTTAATAGGACTTGAGCCTTTTTTTGTGGCTTGCCAGTGATGATACGAGCTAGTTCATCATGCAGCGTCGAAGCTGTGCACTTTGGAGAGATTGTGAGAATCACTGAAATGTGACAGGTACTTGGAGCACAGGGCAGAGGATTGACTAATAGGAAAGCGAGAGCACAGACAAGAAAGTGAAGCAGAGCACAGCACATACTCACGTAATGTCGGCCGACATGCACACATCAGCTGCCCTGCTTTGGCTGCTCTGGAGAACTCAACTGAAGATATTCTCCTTGTCCTTATGGGGAAGCTGGGGCACCGAGACGTTCAGAAACTTGCCCAAGGTTATTATTTAAATGAGTAAGGGCCTCCACTACCTGTACTCTGCCACACCTTCCTCAGTCCTAGAGACACACGGCAACAGAGCCCTACAGCTCAGGCTGGAAAATGCGATGCGTGGTGCGCTGAAAAACTCACTGCCATCGAGTCAATGCCGACTCATAGGGACCCCCTGGGCGTCTGAGACTGTGACTGTTTATGGGAGTAGAGAGCCCGGTCTTTCTCCTGAGGGGCTGCTGATAGTTTCAAACTGCCGACCCTGTGGGTATCAGTCCAAAGCATAACAGCCATACTACCAGGACTCTCTCTCTCTCTCTCTCTCTCTCTCTCTCTCTCTCTCTCTCTCTCTCTCTCTCTCTGCCTCCCTTATCCCACTCTTTGTCCCTACATGGCTCATACGGCTCTTATCATAATCCATCCATCCATCCATGTGTCAAGCACATTTGCATATATGTTGCCATCATCGTTTTCAAAGCATTTTCTTTCTACTTGAGCCCTTGGTATCAGCTCCTCATTTTTCACCTCCTTCCCCCACCTTCTCTCCTTCATGAACCCTTGATAATTTATCATTTTTTGTCATGTCTTACACTGACTGATGTCTCCCTTCACCTACTTTTCTGTTGTCCATCCTCCTGGGAGGGGGGTTTAGGTAGATCATTTCTCCCCCCACCTTCCCCTGACCCTCCCGGTATCACTACTCTCAATATTGGTCCTGGGGGGAAGCCCCCTACCACATTCCAGCGACCTTGGGTCCACGCGGGTCTGCACTCATCGGCCTTACTTCCCACGTCCCCTTTTGGCATCAGCTACTCAAGTGTGAAGAGGGTCTGAGCTTGCACTGGACCTGTGGGCTTGAGGTGGAAGTGCCTGGGGCGCCTTCTTGCTGTCATGTTGCTTCCTGATAGAAAGTTCTTTCTTGTACATAGATGAGTGTCGCTGGACTCCCACGGGAGGCTTGATAAAGCTCGCAGCTGGAGGCTGGTCTCAGGGACCTTCAGGAAGAGCCACGTGGGGACAAAGAGTGGGATAAGGGAGGCGTTACTCCAGGTGGTCACTGTAAAAAGCACCCTCGGTGGAGAAAGGAGCCATGCCACCCCGCCATCCCCAGAGCCTTACCTGGGAGCTCAGCACACACCAATGAAGTCCACTCTTTTACTGCCCGGCAGGCCATGGTGAAGCCATTTTACAGGGCAGGGATAGGGGCGGGGGAAGGCGAGGCCGGAGTGGAGTATTGCTGTTTTTTGGGGGGCTCTTCAGCCTAACCTTTTGAGGGTGCAGATGACCTTTGGAGGAGTGAGGGTCTGTGGGTGTGTAAAGGAGGCTTTGGATCAGAGGGCCAGATCCTGGGCTCCTAATGGGTCAGGAAGTGAGGAGAGCCAGAGACTGCCTCATCCTGCTCCCTTGAGCCACCTTGCCGCTCTGTTTGTAGAAAACAAAGTGTC
Source organism: Tenrec ecaudatus (assembly GCF_050624435.1). Lineage (NCBI taxonomy): Eukaryota > Metazoa > Chordata > Mammalia > Afrosoricida > Tenrecidae > Tenrec > Tenrec ecaudatus. The sequence continues at coordinate 136,292,640 of NC_134536.1, read as the reverse complement.
TTTGCTGATGCTGGGTCTATGGCCTCCAAAGCAATTAGAGGAACCATGTTCATGCTCCAAGAACATCCCTCCTCCCCATCCTGCCCTGTTGAACCCCCACTCCCTGCCAGAGCATCAGAAGGGCCCTGTGCTGTGGGACTCTGCCTGCCTGACCTGTCCCCACCTCCCCTCCCCTCTCCAGCCAACATGAAGAGACCCCCAGAGGCCATCCACGCACCCATGCGCCCCACCTAATGAAGCACGAGGGCCGGCTCCCCGTGGAAACACCTCATTAGGAGCGACACTGATGAATAGAGCCCTCTGATTTCTGATGGGAAAATGAGCCCCCGCCTCTTGACCCCCATGCCTGAGGGGACCTTTCAGCAGAACCACCCATGCGGGTGGCTGTGTGACCAGAGGCTCTAGACAAAGATGATCTGGATTCTCTGAGCTTCCCTTTTGTGGCTGGCAGAGGGTGTGTGCACAAAGCCTGCTATGTCCTGTCCAGTGGGGGTCCTGCAGGATGTCCTCACCCCATCTGTCACCCTGATGGGGCCTGGGGCTCCTGGAGGACAGGGGGGTCCCCTGAGGGGAGGCATGAGTGGCTGACAAAGGGAATGTCCCTGGCCCTCTCCTATGGATTGGCTGGGGCCCAGAAGGTTCCTTCCCCTGCAGTACACTCTCATGCCATCTTTTCCACCAGTGGGTAACTGTTTGGGTGGCAGAGTGGGGAGTTTCTGGCCCCCTCTGATTTGTTCCCATCCTCCTCACCCCAGCGGGGCAGGTCTCAGGAGGGCTAGAGCTGACTCTTAGAGACGTGTGCAAGCATTTCGTCACTTTGCCTTGCCAGGCCTCAGTCTCCTCCCCGGTGAAAAGGCAGGGGGACAGGGGGGCTCTTCCTGCTCCTGCCACCCTTGCCTCGAAAGCGTCTCTCCTTTCTTCCCCCTGAACTCAGTCCATTGCCCATCCACCTGGCAGGCAGCCTTTCACAACTCAGCCCAGCTCCATCTGCCTCTCCCACGAAAGGCGATAGGGGCAGGGACCAAGCGAGCGTGGACGGTCAGGGATGCTGGGCCAGCTGGCAGGCGGGGAACCATGACCAGCCCAGGAAACAACAGAAATAAGCCCCCATCCCCCACACCCCCAGCATCCCAGCCCGGGTGAAGAGGCATGTACAAATGTGCACTTCAATTACAACTATGGCCTCCCGAGGCTGTACCTCTGTGTAGAAGCTGACTGCCTCACCATTCTCCCATGGAGTGGCCAGAGGGCTTGAACCCCCAGCCTTTTGGGTTAGCTGCAAATGTTTTAATCACACAGCCACCAGGGCTCCTGCTGTGCACACAGTAGGTTTTTAAAAGGCATAGTAGCTTCTTCCTGCCTTTAACTTTGCATCAGTCTTGTTTGGTGTCTAAGGAGGTTTGTTCCCTGCTTGTGAACAATGTGAGGGAGAGACCCACGCAGGCGCATCTTCCCGGTACAGCCTTACCGGCAGCTTCCACGCACCTGTTGACAGGGTGTCACGGTGTGAGTGGGGGGACCACCCTCGCTGCCGCTCACCAAGGTGCTTTCCCAACTGCGAGTGTGGCCTCGCAATCCTTCTTTGGGCGCCACATGACCACTATTTAAAAGGCAGCGGAACAGCAAAGCTGAGGGTAGAGTGAGCAGATCTCAGGCAGTCGGACTGCTCCTTCACAACACTTGGTTTTTGGTTTTAAAACCCGAACCGAACTCACTGCCATCGAGTCCATTTCTACTCGCGGAGGTCCAACAGCACAGAGTGGGACTGCTGCTTAGCGTTTCCAAGGCTGTCCGACAATCTGTCCGAGGGCGCTCAGCCCCACCGTCTGTCAGGGGAGAGGCCTTCCAGTCAGCAGCCCAGTGCTCACCCCACAGTGCCAGCCGGGCTCCTTTGTTTGGACTTTTCCTATTTGTAAATAAATACAAGACGTAGACGTTATTACAAGGCCTGGAGCCGTTTATGTGTGGGTCCAGTAGGAGTCCTGCTGGCTCAGCGGTTACGAGTTGGGTGGCCAACTTAAAGGTCAGCGGTCAGAAACCACCTGCCACTCCACGGGAGCAAAATGGGGTTTTCTACTCAGGTAAAGCCTTGCGGTCTCAGAAACCCGCAGGGGCAGTTCTACCTTGTCCGATGGGGTCGCAGCATCCGCTGGATGGCAGTCAGGTGTGTGTTTGGGGTTTTTTCCGTTACTGCGCTTTGATGTTCCATGCATTTTTTCACCCTGGCGTCTTTCTTCTTGTGACTATCAACGCGGCTTTTGCGCTTCTGAGGTGGAATTCGCATCCTCACTCAAGACCCTGAACTTGCTCCACGGCCAGTGCTGTTAGGAGCGCAGCCGCCGCCTGGCCTGTCAACGGAGGGTCACATGTCCCTGTGTGGCTCCACCCCTTTCAGTGGTGTTTCCAGGCTGAAAGACTAGGAAGAAAGGCCTGGCGATCGCCTGCTTTCCCCGCAATGAAAAAAAACCAGCAAGTGAAAACTGTATGAATCACAACAGTTCGATTTCGTTGTACATGGGGGCGGGGGCTGACTCAACGACGCGTTTTTAAATCTCTGTCTGAGTAAGTTTACGATTGAGAAGCCTGCCAGGCTAGAGCAAGGCCGGGGAGTGGGAGGGTGGGGAAGCCCGGCCCACAGGCGAGAACTTGCAACTGACAGGTGTCACCTGGCGCAGGTAAGCACCCACCATGCCCTACCCTTGACCTCTTTCCTTTTGGGCCCTGGGGGGCATGACTTCCCTGGGCCTCCCTGTCCGCATCTATCAAAGGAGGCCAAGGCCGAGATGGCAGCACCTGCTGCCGGCAGCAGCAGTTTGCTATTTCATCATTCCGTGCAAGTCAGGCCACAGAGGACAGAAACACGGTGCCTCCGCTCCTCCAGAATCCCTGGCAGAGGGTGGGGGGCGGGGCGCTGGGGGCGGGGTATTCAGGGGAGACCAGGAAAAGATCCTTCAAAGGTTAAATCCCCGAAGGAGGCTCTCCCAAGGACTTGGGTAGGTGAAGTTAGGTTCCAGTCAACCTTTGATTCAGCGCCTAAAGGAAAGCACATGGAGGAGGAAGAGCCATTCTCTAACCTTTGTCCAGGGAGCAGGGGCCCCTGGGTCAGCTGCCACTCTTCCCCACTCTGGCGGGGTTTCCAGGAGTGCCCCCTGTCACTGCCCAGCTGATGACTATAATCTGGGTCCCCTCCCTCCGTCTAGCCGCTCCTCTCTGCCCACACCCCCCTTTTCTGGACAGATGCCTCTCTGAAGCTCAGGCCCCCAAAGCTACTTCCAAATACGGAGTGTGGCCAAGAGTGGAATATCAGGAATTCCAGGAGGATTTATAAGCCAGCAACTGGGACAGATGTAGGTAGATGACCCTTCTCTGACCCCTCATCACCCACCCGTCCCTCTCTGACCCTGCCTCCAGTTGAGGCTTTGCCCTACCCTCTCCAGAGCCCTCTCCGGAGCCGAGCAGCTCCCCATCCTGAGCGTGAGCTCCTAGGCTTCCCAAAACTACAAAGCTACATGCGAGCAGGCATCTCATTTTTCAAAGGAGAGGCTGGTGAGTTTGAACTGCCTGTATTTCAGTTAGCAAGCCAGCAGGGCTCCCCGGTTTGGGTTTTACGTTCATGTTGAGCTGCTAACCAAAAGGTCAGCAGTTTGAAACCCCCAGCTGCTCTATGGGCCGAAGATGAGGCTTTCTACTCCCCTAAAGCTTTATAGTCCATGAAGCTCATAGGGGCATTTCTACCCCATCCTATAGGATCACTATGTGTCGGCATCGACTCGATAGCAGCGAGTTTCAATAAATACAAGAATTACAAATGCAGGAGCCCCGTTTCTATACCCAGCTCCAACTCTCCCTCTCTGGGGACTTCTCCCGACCAAGGTCTGGGCCTCAGTTTCTTCCTCTGTAAAATAAGGTGGACTATGGTGGGGATGAATTGGCACTTGATCTTCTGTAAGGGTCAGATCTTTTTTGGGGGACTTGCCTTTCTAGAACTCTATGGGAGCCCAAAGCACACTGGCTTCCTTGCCCCCAGTAGAGAGACCGGCCCGTGCTGCTGCAGGTTCAGCTGTGCACGGGGAGCTTTGAAGCCATCAGACCGGTTACCAGGGTGTGGACTCCAGTTGTTGTTGGTGGTGGCTGTGGTTAGGCATGCCTTCAAAAGCCTTCACCGGGAAGGTGGGGACGCTGAGCAGCGCTGGGTGCACCCACGCCTGGGGCGGGTGGTCACTCCCTACACTGAGGCTGTCTTCCGTGGGGGAAATAGGCAAGTCTTTGACAGTTTCTTTGTTTCAGCTCAGAGACTCCGCGGGAGCTGTCCACACAGGGCTGAGCAGCGGGACCCCACAGCGCCCACCCTTTCAGAGCCTTCTTAAGTTGAGCCCTCCTTTGCCGATCAAACTGCCTTTTGTTGAGTCAGTAGGTCGAGAAATAGCCTGTGTCCCTTGGACCTAGGATTTCACTTGGAGAAACGAAGCCTTCGAAACAGTCCCGGCTAGGTGACGCCTGCCCTGCGCCCCCGCCCTGCCCGTGCCCGGACCGAGGACCAGAGTACTGAGATGGTGTAGATGCCCTGTGCTCCAGGCTCCTGGGAGACGCAGTAACAACAGGCCTGGTGGGCAGGACTAGGGACTTTTTCCTGGCCCACTCACAACCGGATGCCCTGGCCGTGAGTTTGGTTTTGGGATTAGTTCGATTTTATTTTTTTAAATTGCGACCTGTATTGGTGAGAAGAACGCCAGGAGAGCTGTGCCCAGTCATTTTTTTTTCTCCGCCATCATGGCGATGCACCCATTCAGTTTTCAGAGGTAGCAGAGGCCGGCCTATGAGAATTTCCTTGGGAAACCTTACCTCTCTCCAGCCTTGATCTGGCCTCTCTGCTCTTCAAACTCGAAGAACACTGGAGAGGCACAGAATTTCAGTCCGATGGGACGCCTGAACTGCAGTGCGACGTGGTGTGACTGGAAGAGCACAGAATTCGTTGGGAGAGAGTTAGAGACATGGAAACACCACCATCAGATGTGTATAGACCAGAGGTTCTCAACCTGTGTGTCGCGACCCCTCTGGGAGTTGAATAACCCTTTCACAGGGGTCACCTGATTCATAACTAGCAAAATTTGCAGTGATGAAGTAGGAACAAAAATAATGTTATGGTTGGGGAGGGGGGGTCACCACACATGAGGAACTGTGTTAAAGGGCTGCGGCATTAGGAAGGTTGAGAACCACTGGTCTAGACCCTGAGGGAACTGTATTAGAGTGCCAATGATGAGCATCCGGTGTGAAGAACATTGCGTATGACAGTGAGCGCCCACAATTCTTGGGCAGGGTCCCTATGTGAATGAAGCAGCCCATGAACCTGCCCACTGACCATTGCCCAGGGATGTGACTAGCCTTCCTATCAGACGGGAGTGTTGGGAAGTGGACACGTGCACAGGGAGCTAGGTTAACACCTATCATTTGTTCTCCCTTTTGGCTCATTTTAAATTTGTTCTAGTTCTTATTAATTTCTGTTCTCTTTTCTATTCAGGTTTCTCTCTCTCTTTTTGGTGATTGCCGTTTGGTATTTTTGCTTCTTGTTTTTGTCTATTTGTCTTTATACGGAATTGAGGCTAGGTAAATCTACAGAGACAGTAACTGGATTAATAGTTTCTTGAGGTACGGCCGGGGAGGTTGGGAGAGAAATGGGGGAACTAATCGTAACAAACATAAGAAAGAAGAAAATGTTCTAAAATTGTTTTGTGACGACACAACTCTTTTTAATACAGTTGGACTACTGAATTGTATGGTATGTAAATTACATGTCAATAACTCTATTTAAAAAATGAAAGAATCTCAACACATGAAATTCACGACAGATAATCCCCTTGGGAACAATAGTGGGAGGAGCGATATCATGAGGGTAGAGAGATGGTTGGGGCAGGGGAAGAAGGAGAAAGGGGGACCCCGTCACAGCTACCCTGTGGTAGTTACATAATATGGTGTCAATTTGAGACTATTAAGAGTGTAGGGGTGGAGTTTAGCCTATTAACCCGGTTGCAGCTTGATGACCTCATTTGGAAGTGCAACAGAGATAAAGAGCTCACTGGAGGCCAGATACACTCACTTCTTGCGAGATATTACTGTTGACAAGAGACATGGAGCTGTGCTGACGGCAGCCAGAGCTTTGGAGCTGGAGGGCCCACGTGGAGTCCCAGGCCAGTGCTAAGATGCTTCCACCACCACTGGATCCACAAGACTTCCCGCCCACTGGCCTGTGATCTTCCTGCATTTGGCGTCATTGCATGTGTTGCCTGAGTCTGAAGAGGACTTTATCGATTGGTATCAGACATATGGACTAATATCGGACTTATGGACTTGATCTGGACTGGGCTGGGATGGCTTCTAAATATTTAACTGCTCTTGTGTATAAACCTCTATCTTTTTTTTTTTTTAAATTTTAACAATTTATTGGGGCTCATACAATTCTTTTCACAGTTCATATATATACATACATCAATTGTATAAAGCACATCTGTACAGTCTTTGCCCTAATCATTTTTTTCTCTTTTCTTCTTTTACATTTTATTAGGGACTCATACAACTCTTACCACAATCCATACATATACATACATCAATTGTATAAAGCACATCCATACATTCCCTGCCCCAATCATTCTCAAGGCATTTGCTCTCCACTTAAGCCCCTTGCATCAGGTCCTCTTTTTTTCCCCCTCCTCCCTCCCCATTCCCCCCTCCCTCATATGCCCTTGGTAATTTATACATCGTTGTTTTGTCATATCTTGCCCTATCCGGAGTCTCCCTTCCCCCCTTCTCTGCTGTCCCTCTCCCAGGGAAGAGGTCACATGTGGATCCTTGTAATCAGTTCCCCCTTTCCAACCCACTCACCCTCCACTCTCCCAGCATCGTCCCTCACACCCTTGGTCCTGAAGGTATCATCCACCCTGGATTCCCTGTACCTCCAACCCTCATATGTACCAGTGTACAGCCTCTGTCCTATCCAGCCCTGCAAGGTAGAATTCGGATCATGGTAGTTGGGGGGAGGAAGCATCCAGGATCCGGGGTAAACCTCTATCTTATACATATATGTTTTTATGAATTTGTTTCTCTATTCTACCAGGACTACCATACTATTCCTTTGATGTTTTGGTTCATCAAGGTTTCTATGATTCTGTGGAACCATCCCTCTTCCTTCATGCCCCCCAGCCTCAGTGGCGGCCTCTTTGTTCCCAGCACCTCGCAGAGCGCCAGTCATTGAACAGACTCTATACACACTGCACATGACCAAGAAAACTGGCTCGTGCCCCAAACGGGGGCCTTACCTTTGTTTGTTTAGGGATCCGGGCAGTCAGCTAAGGCCTAGCCGCGGAGCTAAATAGCCTGCACCAGCTACAGTGAGCTATCTTACAGCGGACGATTTGGCTGTCCTTAGTAAAACCCAACAGTTCCACTCCAAGGACTGTTTCTAGTGAATGGATGTTCAGCCATGTGACATGATACTCTGAGGTGATACTCTTGTATGTAGAAGCCCTGTTTGCACCAAATTGGGAGTCACTCACAGCATTCATCGACAGACACAAAAACCCATGCTGCTGCTATACACAGTTTCCTCGCTGAGGCGCCTCTGTTACAGAACAGGGCTGGTTCCAGAGCACTAACCCACCCAAGGGGAGGGGATTGTTTATATCGCTGCAGAGCAAGAGGGACCCGACTTCAACCCGCTGCTCCAGGATGTGAATGCAGCATGCTGCTGCAAAGCAGGGAGCCAGTGGAGAGGTCTGGGGGGCCGGCCCAATCCCACTATGGGGACACCTGCCCCTCCCCCCAGACGAATTTATTTCAGAGGACAGCACAGAATCTGCACCTCTGGGAGAGGGACATGTCTGATCAGAGCACATGGGAGCAAATGAAGGGGGAGGAAGAGAGAGTGGAACACATCCTGGCCCACCAAGCCCTGAGGACAATATTCCTACTCAGAGCAGCCAAAGCACACAGAGGACCATAGGGCTGGCCCCACTATGAGACACAATGTCCCTCACTGACCCATAGCGCTACAGGGGACAACAGTGGAGACACAGTGTGGGAATTGTGCCCGATCTGAACCCACCACACTGAGGCGAAACACTGAGGGTGTGCAACAGAACAGTAAGGAGAACAGAGCAGAGAAGTCCCAGGGATACCAAAAATAGACTTTGGGGCCAGGCTGTGGCACCCCATCAGACTTGACTGGAAAACACTCCTAAAGGTCAACAAACAGACACAACTATTTTTTTGATGATTTATTCTTTTGTTTGTTTGTTTTTTAAACAATTTATTAGGGGCTCATAACTCTTATCACAATCCATACATATACATACATCAATTGTATAAAGCACAACCATACATTCCCTGCCCCAATCATTCTCAAAGCATTTGCTCTCCACTTACAGACACAACTATTTACAGGCTTTGTTGTTGTTGTTTTGTTTTGCTCTGTCTTGTATTTTGCATATTATTATCTCTGCAGGTATATCTAGATAAGATAAGGAGGATAAACAATCTGGAGGAGAAAACAAGGGACAGACAGATGGTTCCAGAGGCCATAGGAGAAGGGGGAGGGTGGGAGAAAGGAAGTGGTGTTAACAAACCCAGGGACAAGGGAACAACAGTGATCTAAAATTGGTGGTGAAGAGAGTATAGGAGTCCTGGCAAGGCTAGATCAAGGGCAATATAACTGAGAGGAATTATTGAAACCCAAATGAAGGCTGAACATGATAGTGGGACAAGAGGAAAGTAAAAGGAAATAGAGGAAAGAACTAGGAGGCAAAGCACATTACATATGTAAATATATTTATATATGACGATGGGAAAATAGATCTATGTGCATATATTTATAGGATTAGTATTAAGGTAGCAGATGGACATTGGGCCTCCACTTAAGGACTCCCTCAATGCAAGAACATTTTGTTCTATTAACCTGGCATTCCATGATGATCACCTTCCTGACACGATTGCTGAAGTCATAAGCAAATGTGGTGGAGAAAGCTGATGATGCCTGGCTATCAAAAGATACAGCATCTGGGGTCTTAAAGGCTCGAAGGTAAACAAGCGGCCATCTAGCTGAGAAGCAACAAAACCCACAGGGAAGGAGCACACCAGTCTGTGTCACCATGAGGAGCCGATAGGATCAGGTATCAGGCATCAAAGAAGGAAAACTCCTATCATTGTGAATCTTGTTCCATTATCATGTTCAGCCTTCATTTGACTGAGGGGGAGGGTGGAGTGGGGACCCAAAGTCCATCTGCAGGCAACTGGACATCCCTTTACAGAAGGGTCTGGGGTAGGAGATGAGCCAGTCAGGGTGCAGTGTAGCACCGATGAAACATACAATTTTCCTCTAGTTCTTTAATGCTTCCTCCCCCGCCCCCACTATCATGACCCCAATTCTACCTTACAAATCTGGCAAGACCAGAGCATGTACACGGATACAGATAAGAGCTGGAAACACAGGGAATCCAGGACAGATGAACCCCTTGGGGCCAATATTGAGAGTAGTAGTACCAGGAGGGTAAGGGAAGGGAGGGGATAAAGGGGGAACCGATCACAGGGATCTACATATAGCCCCCTCCCTGGGGGACAGACAACAGAAAAGCAGGTGAAGGGAGACCTCTGACAGTGTAACACATGAAAAAATAATAATTTATAAATTATCAAGGTTTCGTGAGGGAGGGAGGGGAAAAATGAGGAGCTGATACCAAGGGCTCAATTAGAAAGAAAATGTTTTGAGAATGATGAGGGCAACAAATGTACAAATGTGCTTGACATAATGGATAGATGGATTGTGATAAGAGTTGTAGGCGTCCCCAATAAAATGATTAAACAAAAATAAGACTGGTTCCATAAAATTTTCTTGACCTCTTTTTTAAGTATAGTTTCCATAAAAGTTGTTTTTTCTTCAGCCTTTCAAGACTCCAGTCTTTTACATGGGGTTTGGTGGCGATCAGGCGGCAGCAGTGCAGTGGGGTGTCCTGCCTTTCCTGGTCTCACAAGGCCAGTCCCTTACCACCTTGCAGTGAACAACACAGTCCACGCACCGAGGTTTCCATGACAGCGCGGGAAGCACAGAAGCTTCAGAGATGCGCGCTTGGGACGTGAAAGCCCTAACGGCCGGGCGTCTAGCATATTTCAATGCTCGAACTCTGTAGTGGCCTTGTCTCTGGGCACTCTGGGGCCCCGCTGCTGCACACGACCGACCCTGTTCTTTCGGACCAGACCAGAGCTTTGGGAGAGGCTGGCTGCCATCTGTATAGGGGCAGACCAGGCCTTTCTTCCATGGGTGGGTTCCAACCACCAACCTGTAGGGTAGTAGCGGAGCACCAACCACTTGCGCCGCCCGCCCCGCCCCGGGACTTCACCTGGGGACCTGGTGTGATGAGTGCTGGGACACCCACCGAGAGCAGATCCTGTGCTGCTTGGGGGCGGGAGGGGGCGGGGTGGGAATGAACCCAGCGCTAGAATGAGGAAGCCGTCTTTGACCATAAATGGAAGGACTTCTGTGTGTGCTCAGTTAAAAAGGAAGGTGAGGGAGAATGGAAATAGTTCATTACTGGGTGGGAAGAAATGGAGGAGGGGCGCGGGAAGAGGCATTTGAGCCCGCATCTGTTTGTTGAGATATGCGTGGAGGGATCCTTTCCGAAGGAAACTCAAGACGCTGCTCTCAGTAGATGCCTGTGCCTCCCCCTCCCCCCCTGAACTGGGCAAATGGGGGAAGGGAAATCCCAAAATATTGTTCTATGTTAATGTGCTACCCATTAAAAATTAAACTGAATTATAAAGGCTTATTCGGCAGCATGGAAAGTGCCTACAATGCTCAGGTGGGAAAACGAAGATTAAAACTGTTTGTTCAGTGGGGGTCATGACGACCTAAAATAGACGCCTGTTACACTATCCATCTATGGAAGGGACATTTCTATTTATTTATTTAAAACAGTTTTATGGGCACTTTGTCCACATACCATACAATTCAGTAGTTCAGTTATATCAAGAATTGCACCATCATTACCATAATCAATTTTAAAACATTTTCTTTTCTCCATACTTATTGTCATGTAACCAACCCCTCACCCCACCCCCATTTTGGCAAAAATAAACAGAAAAAAACTTTCACCAATTCAACAATTTTTACACGTATCTTCAGTGCCATGTTGTCCAATCATTATTGTTCTCCCTCTCCAAATGGTCCATCACCATTAAAATGAACCTAGTGCCCCAAAGCAAAAACTCTTTCTGGAGGGAACACTTCTTGGTAATGTTTGCTTTCTTTTTCTTAAGTGGTTGTTTTCCATTCACTTTTTTTTTTTCCCCAAGAGCCCCGCATCCACTTCTATAATAAACCTGCACTGCTTTTCTGACGAGAAGGACTGCTATAAGAAAATGCATATAGGTTGTAAGAGAACTATGTATTCTGTATAGTCTCCACTTTGTAATGAGATCTTTTAAAAGACTGGAAGGAAATATGCAAAATATTTACAGTGCTTCTGGGTGTGGGATACTAGAGGATTTTAAAAACATTACCATGATCTTGTGCGACTTTCGTGACTAAGAGAAAGAAAGGAAGGCAAGAGAGAAGGTACAAAGAAAGAGGGAAAAAAGGGAGAAAATTTAGTGGAAAAGAACTATCAAAAATAACCATTGTGGAGGCTAGTAAAACGACAGGCAATTTAAAATATTTTTCTCGTCAATTCTAATTGGAAACATCTGTAAGTACAAGCCATCAAAGGAAACACCAAAGACAAGCTTGTGGCCTCGAGTCGTAGGACAGGACAGAACTTGAGGTTTCCAAGACTATATATCTTTGCAGAAGTCGACTGGCCTGTCTCTCCTCCACAGAGCGGCTGTTGGATCTGAACTATCAACCTTTAGGTTAGCAGTCGAGTGCTTTAACCACCACAACAATAGGGTTCCTCAAGTACAAGTGACAGCTATTATTCAATTAAATACTCTCTTGTGTACACAAGTGGCAGTCAGTGAGGTAAGCAGGTAAATAGTTGCGGAGTCTGGGTGAAGACTACCAACCTTGAGTAAATCAGACGAACTTTATGGAAGAGGAGGGACCCGGCGGTGTAAGGGTGCACCAGAAAACTAGGTGCTTGAACTTCAACAGCACTGGAAAAGGCCTCTTTCAATAACTGCATCTTACTCAGCTTTCCTGTCATGAACAAGTTCCCTCCCCTCCCCCGCCCACTAATTTTTTTATTAGAATCAGCCCTGCCAGCACAATTGCTCTCTCTCTGCCAGTCAGTCCTAGCGAATGCATGATTCACCATAAGACTCCAGAGGAAACATAGCCAATTTCGTGGGTGCTTCCCCTTCTGAAATTTATTTATTTAGTTGTGGCTGAGACTCCACACAGCAAAATAGACACTGATTCAACAGTCCCCTCCCCACAATTTGGTGACATTAATTTGCTTTCTTCAAGTTGTGCAAACCCTCTCCTCCTCCTCTCTGATGAGCAAAAACACAGCTCCTGAAGGTTCCTGTCCAGTCATTCGGTTTACTGTTGTCATATTTGATTCAAATAAACAAATAAGCCCACTATCATCAATTTCATTCTATTTCATAACAACCCTTAAGAGAGCACAATGCTCAAAGCAGACCTTTTTAAAAAATTTTTTTAACTAGTTCAGTTAAACCACCATTTGTTTTTTTTTTAATTTTAACAATTTATTAGGGGCTCATACAATTCTTATCACAGTTCATACATATACATACATCAATTGTATAAAGCACATCTGTACAGTCCCTGCCCTAATCATTTTTTTCTCCTCTTTTCTTTTTTTACATTTTATTAGGGACCCATACAACTCTTATCACCATCCATACATATACATACATCAATTGTATAAAGCACATCCATACATTCCCTGCCCCAATCATTCTCAAAGCATTTGCTCTCCACTTAAGCCCCTTGCATCAGGTCCTCTTTTTTTTTTTTTACCACCATTTGGTTTTAAGATAACTTCAGGGGCTGTTGTTGGTGTAAGGTGTAAAGATCATCTCAAGACAATTGTTTCAGAGTTTCATCCAGCCTTCACGGTTCCAGGAAGATGAAAGGCCATGAAGATTTGAAATTCTCTATATCCCTTTAATCAAGACTCTCCTGTGGACTCTTCGAATCAATGCTCAGTCATGGTAGCCGGGCACCATCCAGTTCTTCTGGTCTCCCGCAAAGGAGGCAGCTGTTCATGGAGGCAATTGGCCTCTTTCCCTTCCTGACTTTTGCTTGGATGTCAGCTTGCAGGCTTTTAAGATCCCAGACTGCTGGGAGGGTGAAGGGAAGGTGAGGGAGAAAGGGGGAACAGATTGTAAGGATCTACATATAACCTCCTCCTTGGGGAACAGACAGCAGAGAAGTGGGTGAAGGGGGATATTGGATGGTGTGAGATATGACAAAATAATAATTTATAAATTATAAAGGGTTCATGGGGGAGGGGGGCAGGGAAGGAGGGGAAAATGAGTAGCTGCTACCAAGGGCTCAAGTAGAAAGCAAATGTTTTGAGAATGATGAGGGAAACAAATGTATAAATGTGCTTGACACAATGGATGTATGTGTGGATTGTGATAAGAGTTGTACGAGCCCCCAGTAAAATGATTTTACAAAGATACCCCAGACTGTCTGTACAATGAACTACAAGGTAGAAGAAAAATGTTAAACATTCTTAGGTCTACTTTAGCTGGGATGTCCCATGAAACCAAACTCAGGAATCAACTCACCTGAGGTATTTGGCTGTAAATAAGTAGCCTCAACAGTTATTCTTTTCTGTTGTCTTTATTGGAACTCTTTTTGGAAAAGTTGTGTAACTTTTGCCAATTCAACTTTTTAGTGGTGCACAACTTTTTAACAACAATTCCACTCATGAAAGTAGGGCAACCTTACTGTGGTAGTTACATAGTCTGGTGTCAATTTGAGAGGATTCAGAGTGAAGGGGTGGAGTCTAGCCTGTCGATCAGGTGGTAGCTTGATGACCTCCTTTGGAAGCATGAAGGAGATAAATAGCTCACTAGAGGTGGGACACAGGCAAGACATTTCTGAGACACAAGACATGAAGCTACATTGATGCCACCAGTGCCCTGAGCTGGAGGAGCCACGTGGAGACCCCTGCCAGTGCTGAGATGCTTACACCACCACTGAATCCACAAGACTTTCCACCCACTGGCCTATAATTGTCCTGCATTTGGCATCATTACATGTGTTTCATGAGTCTGAAGAGGAATTTACAGATTGGTATTGGACATCTGGGCTAATAGTGGACTTATGGTCTTGATCTGGACTGGACTTGGATGTTTTCTCAATATTCAATTGCTCCTGTATCTAAAGCTCTTTCTGATACACACATGTGTGTTTATGAATTTGTTTCTCTAGTTGGCCCGGCCTAATACACTTAAACTTAATGTGATTTTTCCATCACTGTGACCTCTTCTTTCCTCCCTCCTTCCTACCCTTACTAACCACAAATAAAATCTGGCCTTGACACATTTGCCTTTCCTTGTATTTTTATATTAGTAAGGTTATACACTATTTAAAAACCCTGGTGGTGTAGTGTTATGGTTTTGGCTGCTAGCCCCAAGGTCAGCAGTTCAAAACCACCAGCTTCTTCTTTGGAGAAAGAGGAGGCTTTCCACTCCCATATAGAGTTGCAGACTCGGAAACTCACAGGGGCAGATCTACTCTGCCCTTTGGGTCCTTGTGAGTCAGACTCGATGGCAATGAACCTGGTTTTGGTTTATACAACATTTTTCCTTTTGTAATTGACTTATTTTGCTCAGCATTATGTTTTTCCAGCCCTGCTCCACCCCCTATACCATAGCATGCCTATTTATTGTGAACTGGGTGCAGTTCTACAGAGCAAACAGTTTTCTATTCCCCAATTCATACACATGCTGTTTCGTGCCATTGATTGCAATTCCCGCAATGTATATTCCCCAATTCATACACATGCTGTTTCGTGCCATTGATTGCAATCCCGCAATGTAACATCACTTAGCCCACTTCCCCGTGTCTCCGCGTCCTTTCTTCTTTCTTTCCTGATCCTTCTGAACTCTGTCTTTGGATGGATCCTTCCCGTTTGATCTCCAATGGTTGATGATTCTCCGGAGTGTGTGCCTCACTCTCTAGTGTATGACTGGCCCCACGTGGATGAGTTCAGGTCCAGACCTGAAGGGTGACTAAGGGCCACAGTCTCAGAGGTTCCAGCAGTGAGCTGGGTTCGTTATATGAGTTTTCGTTTTGTTCTGCATTTTTTCTCTCACTTTGTCCAGGACCTTATAATGTTGTGATCTCTCTCAGAGTGGTTGGTAGTGGGAAGGGCACCATCTAGTTCTTCTAGTCTCAGGATGGTGGAAGCTGAGGTTGAGAGGAGCCTTCAAGTGAGTTTGAGCAGGGACCTGTTAAGATTAGGCCTTGCAGATAACAGCCGACTTCACCAATGGGGAGAAAAAAAAATCAAGCCTATGCACCGGTTGAATCCTGGCTCTACCTGCTTTGCCATACTGAACCCACATCCACACAGAATCATCTTAGTGGAGGGATACCATAACACTCACAAAGCAAACTGTTAAACAAGGATTTTAATCACCCCAAATCAGGAGACTTGGACTCTGGGTCTGCCATTATCCAGCTGTGGAAACTTGGACCAACCATTCTGCCTTTTCCACTCTATCTCTTCAGCTGTAATACTGTATTAGAAGAATTAGCAGCAGCATCATGAATGCTGAGGACCTCCCAGAGTTTTCTGAGAATCAGCTGACACACTATATGTAAAAGCACTTTGATGGATAAAGAAAACATTATAAATGCATACAATGGAATATACAAGGGGGTACTCAAATGGATTTTTTCAAAGCTAGGTATTTAATTTTTTATTAACTACTTTTATTGGGGGCTCTTAAATCTCTTATCCCAATCCATACATTCATCCATTGTGTCGAGCATATTTGTACATATGTTGCCATCATCATTTTCAAAGCATTTTCTTTCCTCTTTCTACTAGAGCCCTTGATATCAGCTCCTCATATTTATTTTTTTTAAAAACAAAACAACCTTATCACCTTCAAAGTACTCTCCATTACAATGAATGCATTTGTCAAATCTGCAATTCCATTCTTGGAAACAGTTTTCAAACTTATCTGTTGGATGGCTGACAGCATCTCCCTCACTATTTTCTTCTCTTTGAAGTCATTAAATCATTGTATTTTCATGTCCCTCTGCTTTCACAAAACAAAAAGAAGTCTCACAGAGTGAGATCACATGAGTCAGGTGCGTGGGGCCAGAGAGGCATGCTGGTTGTTGCCAAAAACTGGCGCACTGAGATGGCTGCGTGCGCAGGTGCATTGTGTGAGCAGGTGTATTGTGTGAGCATTCTCTCCCTTCTGCCCCAAATCAGACCTTTTTTTTGTCTCACACTGTTACATAGTCTTTTCAGAACCTCTAAATTGAAAGTTTGATTAGCAGTCTGACCTGATGGAACGAACTCCAAATGCACTACAAATCGACATTTTTGTCCATTTGGGAAGTTGATGGTTGTCCAGACTAAAGTTGATCATCATTCGACGTATCACCTTTTTTGCAATAAGAAAACCACTCGTACATTTGAGTTTTCCCCATAGTGCTGTCCTTGTAAGGTATGTTCAACATCACAACAATTTCTGCAGCATTTTTCCTCAGCAGGAAACAAACATTTCATAGCTTCACACTGTTCTCTTAAATCAGCCATCATACAGAAAAAGAGGTTTGAACGAAACTGCTTTTTAGAATTCACTGTGACCAGAGAGAACCTTCCCAGGTGACAACACTGGTGCACTGACTCAGAGAGGGTTGTTAGATTCTCCCTTAGGGGGAAATGTTAGTACTACGAAAGCTCCGCCCAGCGGAGGTTTTTAACCCCATTTTTTGGTACCCTCTCGTAATCCAGCCATAAAAAGGAGTATCATTTTAATACATGTATTAGGTTAGGTTTCTTTTCTATATTTTTAGCTTAGGTTTCTTGGGGAAGCAAAACTGTTGGCACACACACATACACACACAGAGAACTTAATTTGTGTTTTAACTCTGAGCCATCCTGGTGGGAGTGAAATGGTATCCCACTGTAGTTTTGATTTGCAGATCAATGAAATGGCTCACAAAGCTGTAGAAATTGATTTCAATGTTGTGGGTCAGATGTTAAACGAGAGACTTCTTGTGACTCATGTAGCTTCAGGGGCCAATGAGCCCAGGGTGGCAGGAACACCACAGGCTGCAGAGGCCGGTGAATCCAAGGTACGCAGGTGAGGCTTGTGACAGGAGAGGCGAGTGTCTCCAAGGGCGGCAGGTCAGATGGAGCCGTGGGCAATATGGCAGGCTATTGGCACATCTCCAGATAACCGGAAGTTGACCAGCCAAATGCAGGATCCACAGTCAGTCCAAAGCAGGTAAGCTTGGAAACCTCCTTTTGATCGTATCGGGTCTATAACCTGAGTAAGGGGGTGCTTACTCCACCCTGAGCCTCCCATAATAACTGGGTTTCTCAGAGCAGGTCGCATCATGCAGTTGATTGCATTATATTAAGTTACACGATTGGGGAGGACTAGGCCTCAGTTGACAAATAACTGGGACGCCTGGCCCAGCCAAGTTGACACAAAACCTAACCCGCCATAACATGAATGAACCCTGGGACCGACATGCTAAGAGAAAGAAGTCGGTGTCAAAGACCACGTATCACACAATCCCATTTACATGGAATAGAGTAGACCAAACCAGGAAGCGGATTAGTGGCTGCCAGGGACTGCGGGGGAGGGGGGATAGAAAGATTGAGAAGTGACCACTTAAGAGGTCTGAGACTCTGGGGGTGTGATAAGGACATTTGGAAACCAGATGGGGATGATGATGGCACAATATTGTGAAGTTCTAAATGCTTTATATTATGGGTATTTTGCACACACCCCGCATACATGTCACTCCCCCCCAAAAAACAAAGCAAAACCCAAACCTAAAGGACCATTAAAATCTCAGTTAAAAAAAAAAAATCTCAGTTTATTACGGTGATGTTTTTCATTAAAAAAAAATAATGGATGTCAGAGTTCTTCATCTGTACCAAGGAAGGTTGAGACATTACTAGAAAGAGAAATAAGTTAAAAAAAAGGGGGGGAATTCTACCCAGAAAGTGTGCAGAGCCCCAGGAATACACACCCTTCAGCCCAGAGACCATGTGACCGAGGGGAAACTCAATGGTCAAGCTAGGGGACCACCCAGAGCTGAGAATTTCAAAACCCATCTTGTGTGGGCTCACCTTTTCATTTGGTGGCTGTGGGGTCCCTGAGGGAGTGAGTTTATCTGCAGCCTGCCCTTGCACACAGCTCCCCAAGCCGACTGGAGGCGAGCAATCTGCTTACTGCCCTCAGGAAGAGGGGCAGCCTCCTTAACCCCCAGGGACCCAGATCTGACTTAGATTTTGCACGACCCCAGCCAGACCTCTAAAGCTAGAGACCTAGAGAGACTTAGATGGTGACCTTTGATAATGTTTATGAGGTAACCCTGTAAGAGTAACCGGTCCTTCACAGAACACTGGGATGTGCAAATGAATAGGCTTCTTTCTTTTGTCCCCCCTTCCTGATCTAAGTGGTCTCCGGAGCTCGACCTTGGGGAGTGGGGGCTGGAGAGGGAGGGAGGGAGAGAATAATTTGCAATTAGGCACCTGGGCCTCTCCTCTTTAAAACTGCAACTAGCAGCCAGTTCCCTCATTAATAAGGCCATTTCTGTCTTTTTCTCTCCTTCCCCCAGGCAGCCTTGAAGGAGGTCCTGAGAGGCAGGCATGCATTCTGTGGCAGCTCTCCAGACTTCTCTAACCATAAGCAGCAATCAGGGGGTCCCTTTTAAATGCTCACCCCCAAGATTCCCTTTTCTATAGTTTGGTCAGGATTTGGGATGGGGCCCTCAAATCCTAGTTCTTCTCTCAGGAAAGTTAGAGGAACACGGCTGTGGGGCATCTTCTGAATTCTCAGGAGCTTGGCTTGCGACGACTTCACCAGTCAGCTTTTCCAGGCCGCTTGTTAAGGAGAGGGAGAATCAAAGCCTGAAAGTCTTCTCCCCCAAACTTTCAAGATGACTGTCTTGCAAAGAAGACCCCTTTCCTACCCACTCCTGCCCCTCTCTTCCCCAAACGGAATCTTAATTAGTTACAGGTGAGCAATGACTGTCCTACCAGCTGCCCGATGCAGATTCTCTGATTCTGGGCTGAGGAGTCCCGTGGGTCACCATGATGAATGGAGGACATTATGATTTTGAGCTAGTCTTTAAAAATTCTCTCTCTCCCTCTTCCTCCCCCCCCCCCCCCTTCTCTCCACCTTCCTGCTTGATGAAACCCTGTGCCTGCCTCCAGGGGCAGTTTCTTGTGGGCCTCGGGACCTATCATGTTTCCACTGCCCTTGGATCGACTGTCTCTGTGGCCTTCCTACATCCAGCTTCACCTTTCCGTGTCATTAGCCTGCCGCTAAAGGAGCCTGAGGGGCCTGGCAAACGTGGGGCGAAGGGACTGGTCTGGGGTGCCCTTTTGATAGAAAGCTTTTTCTTACACTTCTATGACTGTCATTGGCTTTGTCTCGTTGCTAGTCAACCCAACCCCAGTACAAGACTCCTGCTTTGTCATCACCCTCCACTTTACCAAGCACAGACTGGAAAAAATAAACCAAATAAATAAATAAAAATTCCCACCCAATAACAATAATAGTTAACATCCATTGAGAGGATACTATGAAATAAGGCACTTTGTTGATCCTCACAGTACCTTGGCAATATAATTCTCTCCACGTTGGAGATGAAGAAACGAGGGTTCCCCCTCCCCCCAGAAGAATTCACTTCAGAGCACAGCACTGAAGCTGCCCCTCAGGGAGAGGGGGGAGTCTAATTAGAGCACACTGGAGCAAATGAAGGGGGAGGAAGAGAGAGTGGAGCACATCCTGACCCACCAAGTCCTGAGGACGATATTCCTACTCAGAGCAGCCAGTCCACAGAGAGGACCATCGGGCAGGTCCCGCTATGAGACAGGACATCCCTCACTGACCCATAGCACTACGGGGACAACACTGATTGTGCCCTATCTGACACCACCACACCAAGGCGAAACACTAAGGGCGTGCAACAGAACAGCAAGGCAGCAGAGCAATGCAGTCCTCAGGGAATACCAAAAATAGACTTTGGGGCCAGGGCATGGCATACCATCAGAAAACACTCCTAAAGGTCAACAAACAGACCTCAAACTATTTATAGGCTTTTCTTTCTTTTGTCATTGTTTTTTCTTTTATTGCTTTCTTTTGCTGTCTTGTGCAAATTATTATCTTTTTTGGGTAAATTATTATCTTTGTGCATATTATTATCTCTGCATGTCTAGCTAGATAAGATAGACTGGATAAACAATCTGGAGGAGAAAACAACGGACCGACAATTCTGGGGGTACATGGGAGAGGAGGAGGTGGGGGAAAGGAAGTGGTGTTAACAAACCCAGGGACAAGCGAACAACAGTGATCTAAAATCCGTGGTGAAGAGATTGTAGGAGGCCTGGTAAGGCTAGATCAAGGGTAATGTAACCGAGAGGAATTACTGAAACCCAAATGAAGGCTGAGTATGATAGTGGGACAAGAGGAAAGTAAAAGGAACTAGAGGAAAGAACTAGGAGGCAAAGGGAAGTTATAGAGGTCTAAATAAAGGCATGTACATATGTAAATATATTTAATATATTATGATGGGGAAATAGATCTATGTACATATATTTATAGGGTTAGCATTAAGCTAGCAGATGGACATTGGGCCTCTACTCAAGTTCTCCCTCAATGCAAGAACACTTTGTTCTATTAACCTGGCATTCCATGATGCACACCTTCCCAACACCATCGCTGAAGACAAAGTGGGTACATAAGCAAATGTGGTGAAGAAAGCTGATGGTGCCCAGCTATCGAAAGATATAGTGTCTGGGGTCTTAAAGGCTTGAAGATAAACAA
This sequence comes from Tenrec ecaudatus, assembly GCF_050624435.1. Taxonomy (NCBI): domain Eukaryota; kingdom Metazoa; phylum Chordata; class Mammalia; order Afrosoricida; family Tenrecidae; genus Tenrec; species Tenrec ecaudatus. The sequence continues at coordinate 136,271,646 of NC_134536.1, read as the reverse complement.
GCGGCCCTCTAGCTGAGAAGCAACAAAGTCCACATGGAAGAAACACACCAGCCTGTGTGATCATGAGGGGTAGATAGGATCAGGTATCAGGCATCAAAGACTCATTCACAAAAAAAATTGTGAATGGGGGCATGGTGCAGAGTGGAGACCCAAAACCCATCTGTAGGCAACTGGACATCCCCTTACAGAAGGGCCATGGCGAGGAGATGAGCCAGTTGGGGTGCAGTATAGCACCAATGAAACATAAATTTTCCTTACTTCTTTTTTCCCCTTACTTCTTTAATACTTCCTGTCCCCTACTATCATGATCCCAAGTCTACCTTACATATCTGGCTAGACTAGAGCATGTACACGGGGATACAGATCAGAGCTAGAAACACAGGGAATCCAGGACAGGTAAACCCCTCAGGACCAATATTGATAGTGATACCAGGAGGGTAAGGGGAAGGTGGGGGACAAAAGAGGAACCTATCACAATGATATACATATAACTTGCTCCCAGGGGGATGGACAACAAAAATGTGGGTGAGGGGAGACATCGGTCTGTGTAAGACTTGAAAAAAAAATTATCAAGGGTTCATAAGGGAGGGAGGGGAAAAATGAGAAGCTGATACCAAGGGCTCAAGTAGAAAGCAAATGTTTTGAGAATGATGATAGCAACAAATGTACAAATGTGCTTAACACAATGGATGGATTTTGATAAGAGCTGTACGGGTCCCCAATAAAATGGTTTAAAAATCAAAGAAAGATAAAGAAATGAGGGCACAGACATAGGTCCAGGGTCACACCATGGCGAAGTGGAAGCGAACAGATGGAAGCTGAGAACTTGGTAAGTCAACCCTAAATTATTAAGATACCTTTTCCCTATTTGGATTTGATAGCTCTTGGAAAACATCTAGTCCACCCTACTTATTCCATAGCTGGAGACCTAGACTCTGAGAGGCCACATGATTTGTTCCAGGACAAGTCAGCAGCAAAGCATGGAACCAACTCCAGACCTGGGGCTCTTGTTGGCTTCATGCTGCTTCTTTCAGCTCAGTGACTAGGTCTTGAAATTTGATGTCCCTTTCTCAACATTCATCATCCCATGGCAATCTTGTCGCACAGGGTAAAACTGCCCCTGTGGGTTCCCAAGGCAAAAATATGTAGGGGAGTAGAAAGCCTTGTCTTTCTCCTGAGAAGTGCCTGGGGGTTTTGAACTTTAGACTGTGCACATCGCAGCCCAACACGGAACCACTATGCCATGAGTTAGAATCAACTTGATGGCAATGAGGTTTTTTTGGGGGGGGTGGGGGGTGGGGCTGCTGAACTGCCCCCTAAGGGGCACTGAGGCCTTCCAAAAGGCTTCGTTGCTTTCTTAAAATGAGTTATGATTGAATTGTGTTTCCCCAAAGTAGGTGTTGTAAATGCTAAGCACGACAGTGTGGTTATAAACCCATTAGGGAATAGGGTTTCTTATGTGAGTGAGTCAGTATTAGTGCAGGGCATGTCCCAGGTCAATCTTTTTGTGAGATAAAAACGGGCAGATGAGGCAAGCGGAGATGGGGAAAGAGAGATGCCAGGCCCCATGACGATCACAAGGAACCCAAGAGCAGAAACTGAAAGGAGACAAGGACCTACCTCCAGAGCCACCAGGCTGAGCAAACCTTCCTGTGGCCCCAATTCCATCTTCTAGCCTCCTCCACGGTGAGAAATCAGGCTCTCTTTGTTAGGCATTACGAGATAACTCAGACGAGGAACCCATTCGAACGTATTGCTTCCATAGTGTCGTACCAGGAATTTCTATGGATCCCTAATGTACACATTTCTGGGTTCCGAAGAGAAACCTCTGTGAGCTCATTCTGTTTGGCACAATTTGGGGAATTGAAAACTGGGTGCGGCCTCTCTGGACTCCCTCGGGCTTGTCTCACCTTTTGTAAGATGCAAAGCCCTCGGGTGGGGAACCCCTTTGAGGGGTGAGTAATCGGAGCGAGAGGCCTTTTGACCTCCAGCAAGTTCTTGTTCCAGCAAATTTCATAACCTGCAAGAGGCACTTCCAGCTCCCGAGTCGGGGGCGAAAAAAGCAGCTCACAAATGTTCAGCGAGTGGACGGGAGAGGTTAGTCTCTGTGTTAAAGGTGCACACAGTTATTTCGTGTAGTCTTGCCCCTACCTGTTCAGGTGGGTGTTATTGTCACCAAGTTCATAGATGAAGAAATCAAGGTTCAGGGAGGGCAACTTGGCCTGTGGTCTTCACGGACCTTGGATGTGCGGGCAGAGTGTGCTGGCCTTCTAAGATTGTGTTCCGGTCACCGTGGAGCCTTCAAGAGCCTGCAAGATGTCACCTGCAGGCTAGATGGAGCTCTGAACCAACGCTAGGAGTTGCCCGGCGGCAGACTGTGTATTTGATTATTAGGCTAAAATGTTAGCTGCTCAATCTTATAAAACTGCCCTTTCTGTAGATCAAAAAGGGCCAAATACTGGCAGCTTCTGTGCGTTCTCATATACCCATTTTGGAAAGTTCTTTTATGATTTTCAACACTCAAGGGAACTGGTAGTGTTTGGTTTGAGTTTCGACAGTCCTGAGCTATTGCATGATTGGATCAGCGGCACACACTCATAGTCTGGGGCCTCTAGCTTGGATCCCTACTGACCGGCCGAAGCATTTGCTGCTCCCAATCCTTTCCTGCTTGTGACCCTCTGCAGTGTTGGCAGTGCCTGATTCTGGAGCTTAGGTATCTGCCCATCTCAGCAGCTACCTGAGAGATCATCAATGCCTTCCTTTCCTCTCCAGGTGTCAACCTATCGCTGCATGCCCTCTCCAAGGCCACCGCTGTTCAGGTGTCATTAGCCCGGCAACGTGTACTCTTGCTCGGCAAAGATGCACTATTTCAATAGGATGCCTTTTCAGGAATTTGAAACCCGAAGCCTGCGATAGAGTAAGGGCACTAGGACGTGGAGAGAGGCAGGATGACCTGTGGCTGAATTGATGAATAAATACACCAAATCCGAGTCAGGAAGAAAATAGTCGAGCACAAATGCAGGGAGTAGCAGAAAAGCTATAAATAAATCTCCAGTTTCCACGAGGCCATGCTGTGCAGTAGCTTCTGTTCTGGGATTCCCGAGAGCCCCCTGGGATCCTATCACGACACCCTTCCTTTCATTTATTATTTCCCTGAGGTACATTGAATGGCTTTCTCCTCTTCCTTGAAACCAAAGACGCTGTCTGGAGGAGAAGAACACTTGAAATAATGTATTCGCTTTCAGTTCCCTTACAGTTGGCGAAAGGACCCCTCTGGCTTGAGATCTCCCGAAGGGCTCCCACCAACGTGTCAGCTTTGAAGCAGCGAGTGCTCAGATAACTTTTCAGTGCTCTATGTCTGATGCCACCCCAAACATAGAGGCTGACACCAGTAACAATGACCTCTTTTTGCTCAAGAATTCATCAGGTAGGCAGGGCTTGGCAGCGATAGCTTATTTCTGCTCCATTTGCCCTCAGCTGCGGGGGCTCAAAGGCTGGAGAGGGGAACTGGCTGAAGGCCCACATGTCTGGGGGTTGCTGCCAGCTGTCAGCTGCACCTCAGCTGGGACCGTCTGTCTGAATACCATGGTGGGTCCATGTGGCTCCTCCTTTTCCTTGTACCATGGCCATTGGCTCCCAAGGACACACGCCTCTAGAGGACCAGGTGGAAGCTGTATGGCACACGGCATCGCCATAATCTGGGGCCCACTCTGGACTCTGGTCCAGGGGCTGGTCCACATAGGGTGGGCGGAGTGCCAATGTTGTTTGGTAAGGAGAACCTGACCAGTGGATATGAGAGTTCTCTTTGGCGATGAAAATTTGGGCCATATAGTTAATGAACTAGGTGTGGATGCATCCCTTATTCAGACAGCTGTGTGTAAAATGCAAGCACTCATGAAGCGCTTTTGATAAAGCTACTGTGGTAACCAGGACACAGAACTTAAAATGAAGCATAGAGCCATTTGAAACACAGCCTTTCACGCAGGTACAAACCACCCAGCAAACCTCAGCAAGCCCTGGTAGTCTCAGCACCCAATAGCATGCTAATAGTGAACTGGAACTCTCTGTTACGAAAGAAGGGACAAAGTAAGGTGTTTTTTCAATTATCTCCATCAAAAATCATTGAAATGATGCTTTGGTTTGTACATGAATCGCTTCAGTACCAGAGATTAACTTTGCCTCTTGAAGACAAATAAACGTACTACTCATTCCAGAATAACAAAACACAAAACACACTGCGGTCATAGAATTTCTGAAACGGTAGATAGTTTTTTTTTTAAATGGTCAATCTTGATCATTTCTTTCTCAAATGGAGCAGCTGGTAGATTTGAACCATTGACCCTGTGGTTAGCAGCCCAACTCCTAATCCACAGCACCAACAGAGCTCCTTATAATTGTTCTATGTTTTGCCTCCCAATAAGAAACACTCGGGAAGATACCAGTACTATTGTGTAAGACTGCTGCTACCCGTTTCAGTTCCTTTGTAGGTCAAGCTTGACAGTCAAGTGGCACTTAAGCATTTTTCTCTGTCTTTGGTGTCTGCAGTGGCTCCCATGTATGTTTTTGTGGATTAAAAAAAAAATCTGCTGAGGGCTCAATATGATTCTTCAATCTGATAGCACATGTCTTTGACATGAAACTGATTACTGTTAGATCAGCTGTTCTCAACCTGTGGGTCGAGACCCCTTTGGGGGGTCAAACAACCCTTTCACAGGGGTCGCCTAAGATCCTCGGAAAACATTATTTCCGATGGTCTTAGGATCTGAGACACCGCTCCTCTATCCGTCTCCAGGTGGGTCCGCCCACATGTAGATACGCCCACACCATGCTTCAAGCCATCATTTCATTTATTTGTCATTAGAAATAAATATTTCACAATATCTAATTACATAGGTTTTAGTGATTCATCACTATGCTTTAATGATGTTCAGTTTGTAACAATGAAAATATATCTTGCCCATCGGATATTTACATGACAATTCATAACAGTAGCTAAATGACAGTTATGAAGTAGCAACGGAAATAATTTTATAGTTGGGGGGGAGTCACTACCACATGAGGAACTGCATGAAAGGGTCGCAGCATTGGAAAGGTTGAGACCCACTGTGTTAGATGGTCTTACTCATCATGAGTACTGTCTGCGGGTTCAGTATGGCCATGGCCATGCGTTATTGAACCCCGCAGAGCAGAGTGCTGGGAGGGGACCGTTGGCGTCAGAATGGAGGTGTGTCTGACTTCCACTTCAAAGCATTCTGTAGTCTGCTGCTGATGGTTATTCGCTCCTCCTTCATGAAATTAAGGGACTTCCCACTGTTGGGTTTCCCGGTGGTGTACCTTGGTGCTTGCTTCTCCACGTGGAAAGAATTCACGCGGCTGAAGCACTTTTGTGAGTCCAAGTAGCTGATATGAGGGAGGGGAAGTTCAGGTGGGACAGTCTCGGGAAGAGCACCCTATCCCTGGGAAGTGGGCGAGGCCGCATGGCAGGGGGCCCTGAGAAGGTTCCCACAGATGGCCGCTTCAGGGGAGCCGGGAAAAGCACATGAAAACAGTACCAGAACAGGGACGCGAAACCAAGTGTGCGGAACCAAGAGCAGGACCCAAGAAGGTCTGCAGGTGCTCACGGACACGCAGATTTTCCCACAGTGCCCTGGCAGAGCGCACCTGAAAGAGAAGCGAGAGGGTGGCAGCCTGCCCTCAGCCGGCTTCTATCCTGGCACTCCCCACTGGCTGGGAGGGGTGGTTGAGGCTATTGCAGACCTTAGTGGGTGAGTGTAGGCACACCTGTGTGATGTCACATTGCTGGTGCCTGAGATGGTGTATCCAGGTTGGTTACCTCTGGGGCCTAGTTGGCCTGGGTCTGCGCATGCTCAGTTTGGGATTTCCCATAGGTGTCTAATTCGTGTGCCTGATTTCTTTCCAACCCCTTTATTGTGGTGTGGCCAGCTAATTTCCGTTTAGCGTGGACATTCGGGAAGGCAATGTTGTGGTGTCTGGCGCCTCTGCGCAGGGATCTCACGTGTGCTCTGCTCGTGGCTCCTCTTTCCCAGTGGTTATAGGGTTCACCTTCCTGCTTCTGAAATTGCTCTTATACCTAGAAGGACGGTGAAACTGACCAAGCCCTTCTTTAGAATCTTCAACACTTTATTTGCATGAAAAAGATTATGGCTAGAGGAGCCGTATCGAGTAATTTCACTTCACCACAAATACGAATATTGAATGTTTTCCCTATCTTTTGTCAAGCACACCTAATATATTGTGGGTACAAATAGTACATGTTATAGATAACAGAGAGAGAGAGAGCAGCTCTGCCTTCAGTTAATACTTGATTGGAGATATTAAAAGGGGAACTAGAATTTACTCGAAAGAAGCATGGGCTGGGGAGGGAGGGGAAAATGAGGAGCTGATACCAAGGACTCAAGTAGAGAGAAAATGTTTTGAGAATGATGATGGCAACAAATGTACAAATGTGCTTGACACATGGATGGATGTATGGATGGTGATAAGAGTTGATGAGCCCCCACTAAAATGATTTTAAAAGGAAAAACAAAATAACTATTGGTGTATGTACACTATGTAGGTTCTCAACAAAATAAAACCCAAGGGGGGTGGGTAGATAACATTAAAAAAAAAAAAGAAACATGGACTGTTGGTTTGAAGCAACATAAACATACAGCTATGGCCTTAGGTTCCCACACCAGAATCCTTCCAGTCAGTAAGTTTGTACTTGAAAAGACAGGCCAGGGCCACCCAGAACTGTTGAGAGAACAGATTTGCAGGGGTGGGGATTTTTTAACATCTTGAATTTTGAGTAAGTGGTTTGCTATTATAGGGCTGCATCAAGGCAGGAAAAGTGAGTGGCCGTCAGAAGAGCCTCCTTCAAAGACTGGACGTGAAAGGGAGATGTGGAGTGGACAGCCTACTATGCTTGCTTGAGATGGAAGCAGAGCAGGTGCAGCGATGAAACCATGGGCTGAGTTTGGACATGTTCCACTGACACCCACTGACTAAGCACAGGGAGGCTAAAGAGGAGAGAGAGAGAGAGAGAAAGGATCAGCTGCTCTCAAGTGCAGTTGTGTGGACTCCCATGGCCACAGCTGCGACCTCTTGACCTCGCCCACAGGGACAGGCTGAGCTGACAAGAACCCAACCAAATGAAGAGAGAGAGAGATGTTTGATACTGTGAGCTAATATGAATTGCTGAAATTGGATAGCTTGCTCTGCACTGGACCTGGCTTATGGCTTTAGATGCTCAACCTTCCAGTCGGAACAGAAGGGTCTTCAGATCAAGGAATATGCCTGTATCCTCAGAGTACTGGTTTCGTCTGGACAGGAATTTCAACAAGGAATGGGAAGGACATAAAAGCATCAAGCAGCTGACTTACACACTGTTATGAGTGCTTTCAACAGGGGAGACGCGCCCTGAATAGATTCTTCTCTTTCTGGTGCGTCTAGGGGAAAGGTGGTAGGTGAAGCTCTTGATAGAATATGATTCAGTTACGAGTGTTGATTGTTCACAAGGTTGTGACCATAAAAACTGCAAGTGCAGAAGCTGTACATGTGAAAGAGTGTGGGGAGCCACTTCTGGACTGAAGTCATGTAGCTGAACTGAAGGTCCCTTACGGGTTTTGCTTGCTGATACCTTCTGAGGCTCAGGGCAAGGGACTATTATTCTATCAGATTAATTTTAGTAGCTACCAGCAAGGGTGAAGCTGAGATAACTTTGGGGGAGCCTGACCAGATGGGAAGACCTGCCACAGAGCCGAATGGCAAGTGTCTGAGTCACTTCCCTGGGTGCACTCGTAGTCCTTATGAAAAACTCATTGGTGGCCATTGTTTGGACTGGTAAAATGGTTGGGAAGAAAAGTTACCCTCAAGTAGGACAGAACCACAGGTAGGAAACCGCAGATAGTGTGCGGTGTGATGAGTTGTTTTATTTTGGATGGGTTGTTTTTACTATGGCCTTTCTCACCAAGATCTTATCAAGCCCACCAAAATGCGTGGGTGTGACCATAGGAATAAGGTAAATGGAATCCTACAGAGGGGTTGGGTCCACGTGGCCGCTCTGTGACAATGAGCCAGCTCAGAGGCCAGAAGCAGGGACTCCACTACCACCAAGAAAAAGAGATGGAAGCACAGCCCACTCGGACTCGGGAAACAGGGCCAGAGAGTTGTAACGCTAGAGACAGCAAGAAGCATATTTAGAGAATGGCAGCAGCGAAGCAGGAGAGCAGCACCAGGCAGCACAGCAGGTTTCCAGGTCCATGGAGCAGAAAGCCAAGGGCCTTAAGGGAAGAGGTGAGCTGGAAAAGCGGGTCTCAACCTTCCCAATGCCACCACCCTTTCATACAGTTCCTCATGTGATGGTGACGGCCCCCCCCCAACCATAAAATGACTTTTGTTGCTACTTCATCATTGTCATTTTGCTACAATTACGAATCGGGCGGCCCCTGTGAAAGGGTCCTTCAACCCTCAAAGGGGTCACGAGCCACAGGTTGAGAACCACTGCACTAGGCACTTGGTACAACTAGATTCAATGACCCAATGAGCAAGAGAGCTGAATGTCTCTCAATCGAGGCTTATTGGCAGAGTGGGGTACCTCTGGGCACTTGTTGATGGAATGAAAGAACTTTTTAACACTTGCCAAAAACAGGGCAGAAACCCCGCTAGCCCAAGAAGTTGAGGGGCTGAGGGCCAGTGGGCCTAGTCAAGCTGTCCTGACTGAATTATAGCCTCAGTTGTCCTAGATCCTGAATTGTAACCTCTGACTTCCCTAATGAACCCCATGCTCATGAGTGCTGTTTGTGGGTTCTGTGTGGCCGCTGAGATGGAGGACTGAATCCGGCAGAGAAGTAGAATGTTGTGGGAGGACTGCTGGTGTCAGGACTGGTAAACAAAGACTGGAGAGAGCGTATGTCAGACTTCCGCTTCAGAGGACTCAGCCGTGGGCTGATGCTGACGTTGATTATTTCTCTCTCAGGAAGTCAGGGGACCTCTGATACCACTATTCCACTCTGCATCTGGACATTTTTCATGATTGATGCGGTGGCTCCATGGATGGGCTCAGGCACAGGAGCAATTGAGGGTGGTGCAGGATTGTGCAGTGTTGTTTTTGTTGTGCAGAAGGTCTCTATGAGTTGGAGTCATGACCCCCAGGTTGAGAACCCTGCCCCAGTGTAATCCTTAGCCATTGACTTATAGCTATGGAAATATGGCAGCCCCACTTCCTTGTCTTGTCTCTGGATAAACTCTGTGACATAGTTTATGCTCGAGAAAATCTTGAGACTCTGCCTGAAGTTCTCTCCTTACTTGGTGTGTTGGACAGGGTTCTCTGGAGAGACAAACCAGATTGCTAGTAATTATATATAAATATATTTATAAAGATAGATATATAATACAAGAAATGAACCATTAAATTATATAGATAATACAAGAAATTAACAGTTAAATTATAAAGCAGTGAGATACTAGCAGTCCTTTAAGGCTTGAGAGCCGCCAGTTGCAGGTCCCTTTCTGTAGAGAGACCTGGGCTAATACCCAGGCAGCAAACAGCAAGGCAAGTCACCAACTGTCACCAACTGTCGGTCCCCAACTCCAGAGACGAACATTCCAATCCTGTGGGATTAAAGGGACCCCAACTTACAGCGACACAGTCCACAGGCTAGGCATCCCACAGGTAGTGTACCCCTTTAAATTGAGGCACAGAACAAGCAAGGCGAGGCCCACTGAGCCATTTATCCCTCCGCCCTTCAATTAATCCTACTTGTGTTATATGCTGGCACAATAAACTATCGCACTTGGATTCATCTCATTCCTGCCTTCCCCACCGCCCCCCACACTCCTTTTCTCATTTCTCCTAGAAAAATTTTCTTAGTGAATCACTTGCTCACAAATCCTTGTCTCAGGATCTGCTTCTAGGAACCTGACCCAAGACCATTCCCAATTACCCATTGCTCAGTAGCTTGCCATGTGGCTTGAGCCCAGCTTGGCTTCCTGGTAGACTTTGACACCTAGAGTATGACTGGAAGTAATGTGATGGATGCCATACCTCAGTAAAATCGTTTTTCCTTCTGAGTCTTGTTGCTTTTGCTGTTGTTGAGCATATACAGACATACATTCACAACTCAGGGACACCGATGACAGCCTTCGACGGCCAGTTGTCCTCTCTCTTTCTCTCAACTGTTCCGCCCTCATGAACATAAACATGTCCCAGAAGGTTCCAATCTAATCTTCCAAGACTCCCCTGCCTCCAATTTGATCCCTTTGGATAGGTCTTAAAAACACGAAGTGCTCAAGGAAGATTTAAAAAAAATTAGTTACACTCCATTACTGTTTAGTTTTAAGAGGACTTCAGGGGATATTGTTGGTTTAAGGTTTAATGATTATCTCAGGGTAATCATTTAAAGGATTTATTCACTTTCCATAGTTCCACAAAGTGTAGAGTCTATGAACATTTGAAATTCTGTTCTGAGCTTCCCCCATTTGATCAGGGTTCTTCCATGTACTCTCTGATCAAAGTGCCCACTCATGGTAGCCGGGCACCATCCAGGTCTTCTGGTCTCATGGCAAAGGAGGCAGTTGTCCAAGGAGGTCTTCCAGATTGCCTTCTTTTCCTGACTCCCATTCTTCCTCTGTTGCTCCAGGGGGGTAGAAACAAAGTATGTGCCTTGGTTTAGGAGCCCTGGTTATGTGCTGCAGTGCTAACCTCAAGGTTGGCACCCCGAACTACTAGTCACTCCAAGGGAGAAAGTTGAGGCTTTCAACTCCTATAAAAACGTACAGTCTCAGAAACCCACAGGAGTACTGATTTCCATGGTCCATCAGGGTCACGGTGAGTGGGAACTGACCCGACTGAGGGCAGCGAGTTCGGTTTTTAGTTCTTGATGACCACTTGCAAGATTTTAAGATTTCAGGCATGACACACCAACTTAGGAGGTAGGACAGAGGCAATGAACACATTACTAGGCCAGTTAACTGGAGCGCCCCAGAAACCATGACCCCAAACCTTCAAACCAAGGAAGCAAATCCCAGGAAGTATTTGGTTGTGGATAAGCAGCTCTAGCAGCTCCTCTTCTGTGTTGTTGTTCTAGTCAATTTATTTAGCAAAAAACTTCTGCCCTTTCAACTTTTTACAGGTGTACAACTTAAACAATCACAATACTTGCTGGGCTACTCAGAATTCTTCAGGAAATGCTTAGAGAGATGGAAACAACGTACCGTATATACTCGTGTACTGAAAATCTGGGGTTCGGCTTATACACACACGGGTCAGTGATACCCCAGCGAGGTCTAACATCTCGCGGGTGATTGCCATTCTTCCACTGTTCATTCAAAGCCCCGCTGACACTGCAGGGCTTTGAATGTTTGTTTACTCACATCTAACCAATCAGAGCCGTCCTATGACGTGGACAGCTCCAATTCACAGAAGCACCCGTACTGATTCACTTATGCCGGCAGCTGAACTGGTAAGGATGTGTCTGTGGCTGCGCTCCGTCTCTCCCCTCTGGTCTCTGTGTTAATTCACATCCTCATTTCCCACCCTAGGCTTATACTCGAGTCAATCAGTTTTTCTGGTTTCCCAGGTAATAATTAGGTACCTCGGCTTATACTTGGGTCGGGTTATATTGGAATATATACGGTATATAGAAAATATCAAACTGTGAAGCCATTGCTGCTCAACATTCCCTCCATTAAGGCCCATACACTTCAGAAGGCGGCGTTCCCATCTCTCCCCCAAAGACTTCTTCCCTCTTTGATTTTCTTTTTTTTTTTCCCCTCTTTGATTTTCAATGCAACCAAATGGCAGTTTGGGAATCTTTGAGGAACTCAAGTACTGTTTCTTTTCAATGTACTTTAAGAGTTCTTTGGGGGACAAAAAGAAGTCTGAAGGGGCCAGAGTAGGGCTATAGGTGGATGGGGGAGGAGTCCCAATGCAGTGCTCACGGGAGTACCCGTGTGACCCTTGAAGAAAGAGCAGGTACATTGTTGTGATGGGGACAAAATAACACAACCTTCCTGATCTTTTCATCACTAATGTAATTTGAAGTTCTTTAAAGAATTGCTCTTTGTGATGGTTGTGTGTCCTCTGAGAAAATGCTATCAAGATTATCCCCTGGGAATCCTAGGAAACAACTTCCATCCTCTCTGCCTCTAATTTCACTGGCCCAGCAGATCCCTTCAGACTGTTCACCAACTTCTGGACTCCGGCTAGTTTCTTCACTCACTGGGATTACTGGTCTTCCTTCTCTGGGCTCATCCTTGATGGTCTTCTCAACCTGCCTTCACCCTCATCCATCAAAAAGCTGTTGCTTTGTGTGAGACAGCAGTCCTGAAGCATGATGCAAAGTTTCCATGATGTGGGAAGATGTTCCCATGAGTTCTGTTAAAGTTTGATATATATTTTTTAAAGTTTGCTATTAGACCTGAGCTCAAAATAAATGTTTCCCATAGCACACGAAGTAGCCTTTTCTTTGAAGGAACCCTAGCAAGATTACATCAGGAGGGAACTTGTCTGCAGCCACCGACTGAGCAGAGACATGTTTGAACATGTTTTGATTAGGATAGACCTGTGCATGCGTGGGCTGGAAGCCAGGAACAAGGCTTCCTTTACTTTCCCTCGTACTCGTTTGCTTATCCATGAATCTGTTGGTGGGTATTTGCTTCCACCTTTCACACAGTGCTGCAAAGAACATTGGGGTACAAGTCTCTTTTGGAGTCTCTGCTTTCAAGTCTTTTGGGTAGATATTTATGAGTGAAATTTGCTCGGTCATATAGTGCTCTATTTTTGGCTGTTTAAGGAACAACCACAGCATTTGCTACTGGGGTCTACCACATTTCATTCCTGCCAGCAGCGGGTAAGGGCTCCTATTTCTCCATATTCTGAAGAACACATTTGCTTATATAATACACACGCACACAGATACATATGTATACATCCCAGTGGAAATAAAATGGCGTCTCATTGTGATTTTGATGGCCACATCGAAGCATCTTAAGAATCATCACATGGTTCTGAAATGTCTCGTTTCTCTGGGGGAAGGCCAACATTGGAGCTGCTTTGTGGCCTAGAAGCCAGAATAGAGCACATAAGGCAGAAACACAGTGGAAGGTACATCACATGGCAACACTGAACATGAGCAAAAGAAAGTAATTATTGTACGACACTGAGATTTGGGGGCTGCGATTGCAGGTCACACAGATGGTCAGGTACTCGGCCACTCGTGAAAGACCGTAGGCTGACTCTACCCAGAGCACGTTGGACAGCAGGTCTGGCGATTCGTCCACAGGAGGCCACCACGAGTTGGAAAAGACTCAAGAGCATCTAACAGCGGCAGCAGCAGCCCCACAACCACCTCATCTAGTGAATCCAGTATCTACTGTGCAGCCAGGAATAACAGCAGACAGCCCACCTCTACCACATCCTAGCTGAATAACTTCGGCCAAGTTACTCAGCCTCTCTGAACTTCGATGTTTCCATTTGTAACAGTGTTCTGTATTTCCTAAGGTTACTTTAGGAATCAACTGAATGATCACAGATAAAGTGTTTCAAACACTATAGACACATGGTAAAAGTTTAATAAATAGTAACCAAAAGTGCGCTATGATAAGGAACTGCCACAGCCCACCCCCAAGCTTTCCGTGTTTTCTCCCAGTCACTGGCCTTGCAGGTTGCCTCCCTTATCCCAGTATCTACTGTGGAATTCCCACAGCTCTGACTTTCTCTGCAGGGATGTAGGGGTCCTGAGATAACGGGTCTCCCCGTGCCTGCACTTGGCCCTAGATAGCCAAAGAGCCATTGTGGTTGCTAGGTGCCATGACTCAGTTCTGACTGACAGCTGACCTCGTGATAGACTGAAATTGTCCTGTTGTGGCTGTTTTTGGTTCTGTTTTGTTGTGCTTTAGGAAGAAATGTACACAGCAAATTCCTTTTCCATTCAGTAATTCATAAATTGTTTTGGGATAATATGTCAGAGGTCTCCTTGTTTCCATCCTGGGCTGTTTCCATTCCTCCAGTTGCCCTGTCCTTGATGTCTCATCTTTGTTTGGGGGCAATTGTTGCCCTTGTGGTCTCCTGTGCTTACTTCTTCTAAGAGCGTATTTCTCACGAGTGTCTACTATTTTGTTGCGAGGGCTCTCCAGGAGGTGCTTCAGCTCCACATTAGCAAGGTGACTTAGGGTGATTGTCCCAGTCTCCATCAGATCGGTAAGTCTTGTTGCTTTTATGAATCTGAGTTTTGCCTTACATGTCTCTCCCATGCTAACAGAGAGCTTCTATTGCAGCGGTTCTCAACCTTCCTCAGGCCGTGACCCTTTCATACAGTTCCTCATGTGGTGGTGACCCCCCCAACCATAAAATGACTTTCGTTCTTATGTCATCACTGTCATTTTGCTGCTGTTATGAATCAGGAGACCCCTGTGAAAAGGTTGTTCAACCTCCAAAGGGGTCGCAGCCCACAGGTTGAGAACCGCTGTTCTGTTGCGTCCCTGGTCAGAGCACGCAGCAATAGCAGCCAGGCATCGTCCTCTGGCCTCAGGTAGTAGAGGCTGTGGTTCACCTGGGCCATTAGTCTTGAGGGCTAACTGCTTCCTTGAAGCCTAGGTTTTCTTAACGCTCTTTTCCAACTTTGCTGCCCTCCATTCATGTCCTTGCCTTAGTGCTCGAGCTAGGACTTCCAGTACAATACTGAAAGAGTCCTGATAATGGGCACCTTATCTTGTTTCTGTTCTTCAGAAAGCTTCATTGTTGACTCCCCGGGAGACATTGAAGCTGGCAAGACACACGGAACTACCAGAGTGCCCGAGCTGGAGAAGCCACATGGACCTACCCGGATGCAGCCAGATCTCTGAAGTTGGAGAAACCAGAGAGACCCCTGCCAGCGCTCAGACGCTTCCAACGCCACTGGATCCAAAGACTTTCTACCCACTGGCCCGTGATCATCCTGCATTCGGCGCCATTGCATGTGTTTCGTGAGTCAGAAGAGGACTTTATAGATTGGTATTACACATATGGGCTAATATTGGATTTATGGGCTTGGACTGGACTGGACTGGGTTGGGA
This sequence comes from Tenrec ecaudatus, assembly GCF_050624435.1. Taxonomy (NCBI): domain Eukaryota; kingdom Metazoa; phylum Chordata; class Mammalia; order Afrosoricida; family Tenrecidae; genus Tenrec; species Tenrec ecaudatus. The sequence continues at coordinate 136,256,592 of NC_134536.1, read as the reverse complement.
TGCGTTCTTAATGTACAATTACCCTTTATATAAAACTCTCTCTTATCTTTCTCCCAGTGGCTGGTTGTTTAGAATCCTGGGCCATGTAGTTAGCAGTCCAGTGACAGGAGCCATGGGGAGGTGCCTTAAATAGCTAGTAGTGAGCCGATCATCTCTTTTCCAGAATGACGGACAGGAAAGGTGATTTCCATGCAGTAAGATACTCCCTCCATGGCCAATTTCAGCCACCTATGGTTTAACCACCAACTTGCAAAATTCCTGAAGATTTAACAATACTAGCTAGCTCCAGTACACCACAGTCATTTACTATGTGACTGAATGCAAGTTGGCCCAATTACTGCCTATGTCAGGCTTTTAAAAACAGGACACAAACAATTCCCCTGAATGTTGGACAAAAGAACTTCCCCAGCAGAAAGAACTTACCTAATGTGAGGTTGAAGGTCGGAAGTTGCCAAAATTTGATCAGTTTTGATCTTCATAAAGGGCAATTTTATGCGGCTTAGCCTAAGCATCAAACACACAGAACCATAGAGCTACAAGAACCAGGCAATGAGGGCTGGGAGAAAGAAGGGAGGGAGGTCGACGCTACTAGAAGCAAATCTTTAAGCATAACCACTTGAGGCTTAAGAAGATGCTAAGCCTTTACCCCGTAATGGGATCTTAACTATAATTCTTTAATTCGGGGCAATTCGTTACCTGTTTAATTCAGCTAGATGGCCTCTGGGAAAGCCACTTGTACGTGCTTATCTAAACCTCTTCATTTTTCCGGCCGTCTACATCAATAAACCTAGATTCCCTTTCCATCGGGCGAGAGGTATTTAGAAAGCTCTAATGGAAAGACTGTGGCAAGCACCCTGCGACACGGTTGGGGACCCTGGGGTCCCGTTTCTGGGGCCGTCAATTCCTGGATGGAGTTTGGGCGGGGCGGCTTCCGGGGGCACCCCAGGGAGAAGGTCCCATTCCCCCGGGCGGGCGGGCCGCCTGGCACCAGGCCCCCACGGAACGGGCACGGCGCCCTGACTGGTAGGAAAGGCGGCCCGCGGGCGACTCGGCCGGGGCCCGACCCCCGAGGAGGGCTGCGCGCCCGCGGGCCGGAGCGCTGGACTTGGGCGCGAGCCCGGTGCCCGCCGGACGCGGTCGGCTCCTCTGCGCGCGCTCTGCGCCCGCCGCCAAGGCGCCACGGCGGGAGAGCCGCTGCCCGCGCGCCCAGCGGGGCCTCTCCTCGCGCCGCTTCCCGGAGGCCTCCGCGGTGGGCGTGGCCCCGCCCGGAACGCCCCGCCCCGCTCCCCGCCGCGGGCCTTGTCTGGGCGGGCGGCGGCCGCGGCCTCGGACCAGCCCGGGCATGTCCGCCGGCTGGACCTCGGCGCTGTTCCAGCTCGCACTAAGCCACTTCCCTCTGGCCAGTGGGGGAGGGGTGGTGTGCACGTGGACACTACACACCGGACACGGTACTTTCAGCTGCACACAGGACACCACCATATTGGGCGCGCACACACGCACACGACGGCACGCCTCATCACATCGTGCACCGCACACGGAGCATGCACAAGGTACGACAGAGATGGTTCTGCACACAAATGACAAGGGCATCTTACCCTCACCCCCAACACAGCACCCACACCATAGCCCGCATCCACTCCGCCTGCGAAAAACATGACTGCATCATGGCAATGCAAGCACACAACACAGGCATGTGAGTGCCCTCTTAGGCAAGCACACATGGCAGAGCATGCGTTTGGCCAACAGACTACACAAGTCATCCCCTACTGAGTTACACTTCAGACATATACGGAACACAAGGTGCCAGCCATCCTCCCACAAATGACCTACACGCAGACCACACCGCTCCGGAACCAAATAATACAACTGATTATGCCTAGATGCAGCATCAAACACAAAGAGTATGTGTACATAACTCATATCACACCAAATCCAACACACCATCCAAGCCCCACATGGTGTGCATGTGCTTGTCTCCCTGCTTCCCTGAACCAGCTTTCCCCTCCAGCCAACACGCCTCACATCACTGCACGCACTGCACACACTCTGTACAGATACATTCTCCACACACAGCAACAAAAGCCCAACAACGCAGAACCCACCTCCCATGAGCACACACTCGTGTCCGTGCCACACCAAATGAAACTGGTCGGCAGCCAGGATAGGAATAGAAGGGATGTCCCTCCCATACCTGCTCAGGCCCCACAAAGGAGGTTGGGAAGGAATCAGGCAAGCATGAAACACCTGTGAAGACACGAACTGGGCAAGCTCCAATTCTCCATCCAGTCTTTACAGGAGCAGAGAGCATCCTCTTTCTCCTGAACCCTGCCTCGGCCCCACAGCAGCGATCTCCGCGACAAGGCCCCGTCCGCTGCTCTGGGAGAGGAGAAATAGGGGTGGCAGCAATCCAGATCTAAGGGCAGCTAGAGCCCACTCTTGAGCCTCAAGTCCTCTCGAGGGCCCTCCCCACCTTGCCTCGAGCAGGGAATGCAGCTCAAGGTGAGGCCTTGAAAATACCTGTCAGTACTTTCTAAGAAAAAGACAGATGCCAGCAGGCCCAACCACCTCTGATTTTTGGGTTTTACTCTTGGCAAAATAGGTTGGCTGACCTCCTCTCACCCGATCTTTGAAAGACCCGTGAGGTCTGTAGGGTAGGAACTGTCAAGACAGCGATGCCACAGGGGCCATAGGCACACCTGCCTGAGGTCACACAGCCAAAGACAAGGTAGAGCCGGCCAGGTAAGATCTTGTCTCTCTGCTTCCCCCAACCAGGCTTTCCTCTCCAGCCAGCTGTCTGCCCCACGTCCCCATCCCCCATCCTCCAGGAGACGCTTTGGCTGGAATCTAAAAGGCACCTGTCTTGAGCCACCGCCTCCAAAAGCCTTTCATTCCATCCTAATGGGGCAAGGTGCCCAGCTTGCCCCACCCTTGGGATGGGTTAGGCCTCCGCCTCCCTGTTGGGGTTTCAGGTGCACACATCAAAAGAGTCCCCGGCACCAAAAGAACTCTCACAGGCTCTACTTGGGAGCCTGACATCACACCAGGAATGCCCACCCTGGGACTGAGGCATTGTGTCTGGAAGGTCCCCATTGGGAAGGTCCCTGTGGTCCTAGAAGGGGCTCCCACGCCACAGCCTCCAGCCTCCTAGCCAGACTTCTGTCTCCTGTCACTTTATGCATTGCAATAGGTGTTGCCTAATGCCAGCTTGCTGATGGAGCTGGACTGTCCCCTGTGGGAATGGGGCAAAGAATGGGCATGTGGGTGCTGGGTGCAGGCGGGGTGGCAGGGGACCAGAGGGAATGGAAGGGACATAAGATAGTCGAGGTAGGGAAGAGCTAGGAGAATGACACATGCCCTCTTGGCAGGGCGAGAGGAGACCCCGGCCCTGAAGAGGGCAGAGGGAATGACACGAACATTCTAGAAAAGAAAGAAGGAGGTCCAATGTAGAGAGCAGGCGAATTTGTGGCTGGGTCTGCGCCTGGGAAGGGGGCTGCCTGTTGGTTTACGGGGGATCTCTGCTTCATACCTGGCAGCCCCTTGAGTAGGGCACCCGGGCAAAGTGGACACTTCTGTGGAAACTGCAGATGAGACGGGAATGGCCTGGGTCAATGTTTGTGATCTGTTGATAAGTGAGGGGAAAGCAAAGATGTTACGAAACGGAACACAAAGTGGGGTTCCTATTTAGCAAGAGTGGTTGGCAAGGCACCAGGCGGCAGCCATGGTTCTCAGTGCGACCGCGCGGGTGACTTGCACTCCTCCCCGGAGCCTTTCTCTTTTTCTCTGGGAATAGGAGTCTTGTCAGTATCAGAAAAGAGCTGGTTTTGGAAAAGGACTAGTTGACAATGTGTTGTTTGAAAGACTCTACCGCGTGGGGACCGTGGGAGATGCAGACAGATGAATGCCAGACCTGCTCACCGTGTTCAGTGTATAAGAACATCATGCACCGTGTTCGCTAAATAAGAACCTGGCCGTAGAACCCAGGCTGCCTAGGTTCAAATCCCTCTTCTACAGCTTCCTAGCTGTGTGACCTGGGCACGTGGCTTGCCCTTTCTGTGTCTCGGTTACCTCACCTGTACAATGGGAATAAGAACACCACCTGTAAGGATCAGGTGAACCGATGCATGGAAACACACAGAAAAGCAGAGGGGAATCACAATGTAAGTGTTAGCTGCTATTGTTAATAGTGATTAAGAGCTTTGCTTTTGGAGCCAGCCTGTCTGGGTTCAAATCTGCACTCTGTCTCTGTCTGGTTTGGGTAAATCCTTGGAAGTCTCTCTGCCTTGATGTGCTAATCTGTAAAATGGGGAGGAAAGCAATGGGTCTCATTAACCCAGGAACTGTGGATAAAGCACTTTGAACAACGCCGGGCACATAGACACACACACATGCACACACACACACACACACACACACACACCTCATACACACTGCTGTCGAGTGGATTCTGACTCATAGGAGAGAACACTACCGCCCATAGGGTTTCTGAGACTGTAAATCTTTAGGAGGGAGTCTAAAACTCTCACTTGCATGGGAGGTGCCCTGGCAATTAAATTGATAAATATGTTTCTTTTTCTTAAAGAGAATTCCCATCTAAAGACGACATCCATATGACATGGCCAAAAACCATATGCAGAAATGTTTGGGTTCGTTAGCAATAAGAGAGGTGCACATTAAAACAATAATGAGAGATACCATCTCACGCGGACACTCTGGCAAAATTTTAAAACAAACAAACCAAGCAGAAAACAATAAATACTGGAGAGGATATGGAGAGATTGGAATATTTATACCTTGCTGGTGGGATTGTAGACTTGTACCACCACGATGGAAGTCAGTATGACACACACTCCTTTAAACAGTTGCAAATGCAATTTCCTTATGATCCTGCACTCTCTCTGTTAGTCTGGGTACTTTAGAGACACAAATCCACAGAAACACATGTATAAGAGAGAGTTGTGTATAAAGATTAAGTGTGCATCAAGAAAGCATCCCAACCCAGTGCTGCCCAAGCCCACAAGTCCAACATTAACCCATATGTCTGACACCAATCCACAAAGCCCTCCTCCATCTCACAAAACACACGCAATGATGCCAACTGCAGAAGGAAAGCCAAATCAGTGAATGTGTGTAAGCATCTCAGTGCTGGCAGGGGTGCTTCAGGACCCAGGGCTGCATCGGGGTAGGTCCATGGGGCTTCTCCTTGGTGATGGCTTGCAGGTAGTGAACATTGCCAGCTGAAGCAGGGAACTGGCTAAGGCAGCTGCACCCTGGTCCGACCATCAGAAAACAAGAGACCCAGGAACTAGAAAGGCAAGGCTCACCCAGCCATTTATCCCTCCGCCCTTCAATTAACCCCACATGTGCCAGGTTGGCACAATAAACTAACTATCTCAGACCTCAAAAAACGAAAGAGCAAAGCACGAGCAGATGGAGGCACACCTGTTTATTGCAGCAATTTCCATGACAGCAAAAAGATTGAAACAACCAGAAACTTTAATTATCGAGGAATGGATAAACAAATCCTGGTATATTCATACCACGGAATATTACACATCTTTAAAACACAGTGGCAAGTCTGTTGAACACCTAAGACATGGACAAAATTAAAGCACATTATGCTTAGCAAAGTTTGTCAATCACATGAAGACTGGTATTGTATGACAACATTATTATAAAGAAAAATGGTTTTCACACCAGAGGCTAAGACTTAGAGACTATAAGGAAGCATGGAGCAGGGGTGGGAAGGGGAAGAGGGAAGAGTCAGGAAACTATGGAGACACGTGTGGTGGTGGGAAGAACTACCTTTAGGGGGGAGTGTTAGATGGGATGGGATACTGCTATTGATTTGATTTGATGAGAGAAGTTGTGCAACTGCATAGGATATATTTTTCTTTGTAACTATTATATCCCACAAACAAAATGGAAAAAGGATATAAATAAATACAATCAAAATAAAATAGATAAAATTGAAAAGAAAAACGGTCACAGTCTTAAAAATCCCTGCAGATTCCTTACCCCACAGTTCCAAACATTGGTCCGTGTGGCTCTAAAAGGGAAAAGTAAAAATGAAGCAGACTTGGATTCTTTAGGGACATACAAAAAAAGAGAGAACTTCTGTGTGAGTCTGGGGAGGCTAGGGAAACAAATCTATAGATACTCGTGTGTATAGGAAAGAGCTTTATATACAAGAGCAATTGAATACTGAGAAACCATCCCAGCCCAGTCCAGATCAAGTCCAGAAGTCCGATATTAGCCCACATGTCTGATACCAGTCTATTAAGTCCTCCTCATATTCAAGAAGCACATGCAATGAGGCCGAATGCAGGAAGATCGCAGTCCAGCGGGTGGGAAGTCTTGTGGATCCAGTGGTCTTGTAAACATCTCAGTGCTGGCAGGGGTCTCAGCGTGGCTTCTCTGGCTCCAGAGGTCTGGCTCCATCAGCCTCTCTCCAGGTGTCTGTCTTCTCCCCAGGGATGTCGTAGGGAGTGAGCAGAGAGAGAAGTGTCTCCTGCCTCCAAGGATGAAATCCCAGAATTCCCAGAATCCTCAGGAGAAGGCCATGCCCACACAGAGGCCTCATGGGCTATATCCCGATTGACAAGCTAGACTCCACCCCTACACTCTGAATCCTTTTATTGACACCAGATGATGTAACTACCACAACTCCCATCATTGCATAAACTTTTGGCCCCACCAAACCAGGATCCTCTCCTGGGTTTATGAAGAGAATTCAGACTTCCAAGGTCCCATCTGCTAAAGTTCAGCCCCTTCCTTAACCTGGGCCTGGTCACCAGAGACCTGTCTGGGTAGTTCTGTTGTTCCAGTGAGTCTGTTTAAGCTTTGTGACCCTTCTTGTGGCTACCAGCCCTACCTATCTGGGCTGGGCCTTAAGCTTGGAGGAGTAAAGGAATAAAGACAGGTGCTGTGGGTCCATTTTGTCCTGGCCAGAAGAAGAAATGGCTGATTCCTGGGGCAGAGCAAAGCCCTGAGCCGGCAGGAAAAGCTGGAAGCCCTTCTGAATATGCTCATGGAAAACTCACTGCCACTGAATCCATGCAGACTCCTAGTGACCCTCCAGGACAGGGTCAAACGGCGCCCGCGAGTTTCTGAGAGAGTACAAAGCCTTGTCTTTCTCCCTCAGAGCAGCTGGTGGTTTTGAGCTGCTGACCTGGCAGTTAGTAGCCCGACTAGTAACCACTACCCTACCAGGGCTCCGCAGGCATACATAGGAGACAAGAGACATCTGGAATCCCAGGGTGGTTGGCAGCTCAGGAACTCAACTGCAAGGCTCGTTGGGAAAAGGTGCTGCTCTGGGGACTTGATGAAGGAGGAGCTAAAATCGAACACCGGCAGGTCAGGGAGAAAAGGCCCAGTTGTGGATCCATGTTCCATATTGAGACCCGCTTTCTTCTTAGTTAGAAGTGCCTTAAGACTGCCTCGTTGGCCTGCTTTGATTAAACATACGTGTTGCTGAAAACATCTTATTCAGTTTGGCATGGAAGTTTACCCAGTAAGTTAGGTGCCTATTGAAGAACTTCTCGATCTAATGTGCTCTTCAGTGATGTTGGTACATTGTCCACTTGGTGCCAGCCTCCTCGGTATTGTAATCCCATTGTAGTTGTTCCACGTTCCTTCATTCATTCTCCCTGTATCCTCCCCAACCCACTCCCATTCTTGTCTTGACTTTAGAACAAATGTTGACCATTTAGTAGCCTATAGATTTTTTTTAAGGAGCATGGTATTTATGTGTGATATTGTTTATTTCATGAGCCAGTCTATTACTAGATTAGTAGAGTTGAAAGGTCTATCCTTGGATAGACATAATTTCAGTTCTCAGTTTAAAGGGTTTCTTTTTTTAAAAAATATCATTTTATTGGGGGCTCATACAATTCTTATCACTATCCATACATCCATCCATATGACAACCGCATATGTACATTTGTTGTCTTCATCATTCTCAAAACATTTGCCTTCCACTTGAGCCCTTAATATCAGCTGCTCGTTTTCCCCCACCCCCCATTCCCCCCACCTCATGAACCCTTCATAATTCACAAATTATTATTATTGTGTCATAGGTTACACTGTCCGACGTCTCCCCCTGCCCACTTCTTTGCTGTACATCCCCCAGGGAGGAGGCTCTATGTAGATTCTAGTAATCAGTTCCCCCTTTCTAGCCCACGTTTCCGCCACCCTCCAAGCATTGGTCCTGGAGGAGTCATCTGTCCTGGATTCCCGGTGTTTCCAGTTGCTTATCTGTACCAGTGTACATCCTCTGGTCTAGCCAGGTTGGTAAGGTAGAATTGGGATCATGATGGTGGGGGAGGGGAGGAAGTATTTAAGAACTAGAAGAAAGTTATATGTTTCTTTGTTGCTACCCTGCACCCTGACTGGGTCATCTCCTCCCCACAACCTTAAAGGGTTTCTTAAGGTGTCAGTCTTAATCTCTAGCAACCTATTAAGTCTGGCTTAAAAAAAAGAGATCTTGAGTTTGGGTCTCCAATTTCTTCCTATTCTACTGAGACAATCTCTTGTGTCCCTGGTCAGAACAGTTGGGCTTAGTAGCTAGGAGCCTACTAATTCTGGTCTCTGAATAGAGAATCTGTGGCCCACTTAGGTCATTAGACTTGTAGCTTAGTTTCTTCTGTACGTCTTTGCTTTTCTGCTTTCTCTTTTGCTCCAGTTGAGTAGGAACCAATCTATGTGTCATAAGTGCCTGCTAGCAATTTCCCAAGACCCTAGTATTCAACCTTTATAGACCAGGTTGTGCCAATTGACGGACTTGTCTCATGAGACTATGATCATAAGACTTTACACACAGAAAACCAAACCTGAGAGGCGATTGGTTAGGTCTGGGACGTATCCACAACTGTGTCTACTGTTTGACTATATGCACAGTTTACACACACATGTATCTGTCTGTAAACATTTAGGTTTCTAATTTGAAATGGATGAAATTGGGCAGAGGGGATGCCTGCTTGTCTCAATGACTGGCCTGAATTTTCAGGGTCTCTCAGGACTATCCTTCAGGGGACTTTTCTCGAGTCTGCTCAGAACCGCACGGTGCACTCCACACTAGATGTTTCCTGGACCTCTTTGTGACTGTTTTGTGTGTTTCAGTTTTATTCCCTTTGTGGGATTGTTAACTTTAGGTTGGCAGGGACTTTCCCAGCCGTGCCCAGGGCAGATAGATACTCAAGGCTGGATAGAGTTGAAGATGGAGGCTTTAAGCAGATTTGATGGAAGCCATTTCATGTTTAGAAAAATCATTCTTATTTTTAATCGTTTTATTAGGGGCCCATACAACTTATCACAATCCATACATACCTCAATTGAGTAAAGCACATTTCTACATTCATTGCCCTCATTATTCTCAAAACATTTGCTCTCCACTTAAGCCCCTGGCATCAGGTCCTCATTTTTTCCCCCTCCCTCCCCGCTCTCCCTCCCTCATGAACCCTTGATAATTTATAAATTATTATTTTGTTATATCTTGTCCTGTGCAACGTCTCCCTCCACTCACTTTTCTGTTGTCCGTCCCCCAGGGAGGAGGTCACATGTAGATCCTTGTAACCCGTTCCCCCTTTCCAACTCACTCTCCCTCCACCCTCCCAGTACTCACACCACTGGTCCTGAAGGGATCATCCACCCTGGATTCCCTGTGTTTCCAGTTCATATCTGTACCAGTGTACATCCTCTGGTCTAGCCAGTCTTGCAAGGTAGAATTGGGATCATGATAGTGGGGGAGGAGGAAGCATTTAGGAACTAGAGGAAAGTTGTATTTTGCATCGTTGCTACATTGCATCCTGACTGACTCATCAATCATTCTTAATGGCTGCTGGAGATCCAATACCTCTCCACTGGCTTCTGATCTACCCACCCCACCCCACCCCCACTTCTAAGCAGGCTTGGACTAGACTTTCAGTTACAAATAAGTACTGGCAATGAAGATCCATTTCCTCTGGGCTCTCTGCATGTGATGCTCACTGCCAATGAGTCGACGCCAACATTTAGTGACTCTACAGGACAGGGTAGAACCGCTCCTGTGAGTTTCTGAGACTCACTCTTTATGGGAGTAGAAAGCGCCTTCTTTCTCTTGTGGAGCAGGTGGGTGGTTTTGAACTTGCGGATTCCAGCCCTATGTGTAACCACTCTGCCACCAGGGCTCCATTCCAGGTGGCTAGCTGCATCCAAAACACTGTGTGTTTATACTAGGAAACAATATGGAACAGTGGAGTTCTGTGCAGAAGCGAAAAGCTTGGGCGAAGGACCTTGTACATCGTGATGTAGAACAGCTCTAAGATAAATTAAGTGGGAACAACAACAAAAACCGAGGTGCCCAATACTGTTTGCATGTATGTCATAAGAATATATACATATTTGTTTCCAAACTCAAATTCACTGCCATCAAGTGGATTCAGTGACCCTATGAATAATGTAGAACTGTCCATGTGGGGTTCTGCGACTATGGTTTTAACGGGAGTAGAAAGCCTCGTCCTTCTCCAGCAAAGCGGTTGGTGGTTTTGAACTGCTGACTTTTAGGTTAGCAGTCCAACACATAACCACTACACCATCCACAATTCTAAAAAACACTGAAGGCCAAAAATCTTACCCTGGGTGTATGGCAAATTAATTTGGTAGCAAAACCTGAGCTGAAAGGCTATGAACCCACTTACGGTTTTTATTCATTTCCATGAGTATGAATACATTAAGGGGGGCTGCCCTAGACCTAGGGACTAATGGTCCTGGTTTTCCTGGGACTAATGGGGTTCCCAGACATGGGACTTACACCAGGACATTTGTCGGGGACAAATGGAGATGCTGGGTCCTGTTTGGTTGGGTTGTCAAAAATTATACGCTTAACTTGTTAATTAGGTGACACGAAGTAGGTTCCAACTTAAAGGGGTCTTATGCTCAACTGAGGCAGAGCCCTGGTGACACAGTGGTTACACATTGGGCTGGGATCTGTAAGGTCCGCAGTTCAGAACCACCAGTGGCTCCAAGCAAAAAAACTGACCTTTCTATTCCCATAAAGAGTGACAGTCACAAAATAACAATCTATAAATTATCAAGGGCTCATGAGGGAGGGGGGAGCGGGGAGGGAGGGGAAAAAAAAGAGGACCTGATGCAAAGGGCTTAAGTGGAGAGCAAATGCTTTGAAAATGATTAAGGCAAAGAATGTACAGATGTGTTTTATACAATTGATGTATGTATATGTATGGATTGTGATAAGAGTTGTATGAGCCCCTAATAAAATGTAAAAAAAAAAAAAAGAGTGACAGTCTCTGAAATTCACAGGGGCAGTTCTACCGTGTCCTACAGGGTCACTATCAGTTGGCATGGAGACAATGGCGGTGGGCTTTTTGTTAGTTGGCTTCAGTGCTCAATAGAACGAAACACTGGCTGCTCCTGGCCCTCCTCCCAGTCTCTTCCATGGCATGACTTTGTCAATCCTGCTGGTTGAGTGGCTTTGTCTCTTCCACTGACCTTCTACTTATCAAGCATGACATGTCCTGTTCCAGGGTCCGGTCCCTCCTGATGACATGTCCAAAGTAAACGAGTCCAAGTCTTGAGGCCTTGGGTCCTTAGTAGCACTCATACCCATCCTTCTTCCAACACAGATTTGTTTGTTCTTTGGCTGTCCCCAGCATATTGAAATCGCCTTCCCCAGCATCACAGTTCAAAGCCATTGATGCCAGACTCACCTGGCTATCTTTCTGAAATCTGAAATGTCTGCTTTCTGAAACCCATCTGGCCTCAAGGTGGGCCTGGGCTCACCTGAACAAGCCAGGGAGGAGAGAGCCCACTAGCCCTGGCCTTGACCTCCAGGAAGGGGAAGGAGGTGGCTGGAAGGCAGTGTTCCCAGCATCCCCCTACCCCCATCCCCGGTCGGCATCTTTGGACCATGTGCCATCTGAATGCATTATCTCCTCAAAGAAATAAATACAGGAAATGATTGAAAAAACAAGACTCTGCACTTTTGACGATGCTACACATAGAAGTTTTTAAATGACTGGAAAAATAAACAAATGCTGTGAGTCGCCGTTGGAGATGCCTTTATTTCTCAAAGCAGTATTTGTCTGTCTGTCGCATTCTGTTGATTCCATTGTATCTTGCTCTCTGAGCCACAGCGCAGCTCAGACCCCCCCATCCCCTCCCCTCCCACAGCCCGTTTTAGTTCTCTGAAGCTGGTCTCCCTGAACTTGACCAGCAGGTGAGCCCAGAGGCGCTGGCTTCAGCAGCAGGCTCCAGACTGCTCTGGACAAATTTTCTTAGTTGATTGTTAGTATATATATATGTATATTTTTAAATCAAGAACAATCATGAAAGGCAAGTAGGAACAGGCCGGGCCAGCTGAAAATGCCTGCATGGCTCTGCCCTGGGTCTCGGGTGATATAATTAGCTGGTTTTATCCAGCGGTGAGTGGGCGGCTCCCCGGCACCCAGCAAGTCCACTGCAGAGGCCCCAGGATGTTGCAATGCGAGGCAAGCCCGGGCAAGGAGCGGAGTTTCAGGGCTGCGTGGGGTGTGGAGGGGGTAGGGGACTGGGGTGGGGGTAGGGGCCAGGGGGCGACTGCTCAGGAGGCAAAGCTGTCCTCTAGAGTACTCAGCTCCTGGGACAGCCTCCTACCCCACCCCCCTGGAAATCCAATGCCCCTCTCTCCTTCCCCATACCCCTACAGACAGAACCTATTCCTAGTTACCTACTGGGCACTGACCGCTTCCAGAGATGAGAAAGGGGATTGCTGGGCTTGGGCAGATGGAATCAGGGTGCCCAAAGCAGGGAAGCTGGGGATGGGGAGATGCCAAATACCTGAGGAGAATTTTTCAAAAATTGCCCGACGTGCCCTCAATGAACCCTCAACCAATTTTGATTCAGTGGCTCGAGAACTAATCCAGTAGGCAGAAATTTAGATCCTGGTTTTATTTTATATGTCCCAGTCTAGATACTCATTGCATTGGGTCAACAAGGTACAACCTGTCGGTTCCAGAGACTAACTCTTTAGGGAGTAGAAAGCCTTGCCTTTCTCCTGTGGAGTGGCTGGTGGTTTTGAACTACTGACCTTGAAGTTAAACAGCCCAATGCGTAACTCACTATGCCACCAGGGTTAATACATATGAGTATGTATGTGTGCACATATAGACATATTTCTAGTGAATAGATTTATCTGTATGGATATGTGTATTTAAATAACCATTTTGGGGATGGAAATATACCAATTCAACAAATTTAGCAAAACTTACACTTGCAATTCAGTGATATTGGTTACATTCTTCAAGATGTGGGGTCTATGTCTAAATCTATTTTATTTTAAAATATATTATTATTTTACAATGGTCTTAACTCTTTACAAATGTTAAGAACATGTGTACTTCTAGGTAGTTGGTGCGCAGCACACCTCCAGGGGCCACTGTCCTCTCGGATGACGTCAATGGCGTCCCTGGAGGTGGACCAGCTCCTCTCCCAGGGCAATCATTCTTATGGTCTCTCCTGTCTTCTTCCAGAGAGGGTCAGTGTGATCCAGGAGCGGGGCATTTCTCAAAATGAGGTTCACTCTCCTCCCATGGCCATTGTTGAAAGTCACTGAGCTAGAGGGATGGAAGGACTGGAAGGATTTCAGGCATTTTCGTTGTCAGAGAAGTGTTGGACTGCTAGCCACAAGGTTGGTAGTTCAAACCGGAGAGTCCCTCTGCTGGAGAAAGTGGAGGCTCTCTGATTTGGGTATAATGTATATCCTTGGGGACAAGGAGGTATGGTAAAGCAACAGACTAGACTGTTGACACGTGGGAAATGGAAGATTTCTTCCACAAGAGGGAGAAGAGAAATCAAGGACTAGGTGAAGGGGTACTGACTACTAGTTTAAACACTTGAATACAAAGTAGATGATCTGAAATGTACACCCCCATCTAAATTACAATTTAAAAATTGTTATTATGAAAACCAATTTCTAGCCTCCAAATTGTCTGGATGGCAGTGGGTTCCTGGTGACAGAGGAGGATGGGGCCTCCCCGAAGTCCCACCTCGGCAAGCTGTACCCCCACCCCCACCCCGACTGCAGGCTGGGTCGGCACCCTCCATTAAGGTCCCGTCAGGGTTTCCGTGGCTGCATCTCTAGCAATAAAATGGCTTTTCTTCTTCATAATCCTCCTGGTACGGCTCCAGGGGGTTTGCAGACTGATTTGCTGAATCAGGGATTTCCTGCATGTCAGTGTTATGACAGCTCAGTAGACTTTGATGCTGCTGACCAGGTTTAAAAAAAAACAAACAAAGCCCTGTATCAAAAGGAGGAAATCAAGAGCTGCTGCTTTGGGAGTGAGGGAGGCTCATGTCTGCCTGGTCATGGGGAGAATGATGGGGTTCTTTGACCTCCAGCCTCTCAGATCATAGTCAGGGTTCCAGATCACCCTGAGCCACCTAAGTCCAAGCCAGCACCTCCTGTGGCTGCGGCTTTCCCATCTGTAGTAGGAGTCTGGGGCCCGTGGCAGTTCAGAGGTAGAATTATCACCTTCCAGCCTGAATTGAGTCCTGGTGACTGAGCTTTGTGAGCAACTGCCATCTTCTGCTTAGTGGAGGCTGTGGGTCGCTATGATGCCAAGCCGGTTTCCTCAGGGCTTTCTGTTTAAGGCAGGCTTGGAAGAAAGGCCTGGCGATCCACTGCCCCAAATCAACCAGAGGTTTGCTCAGCAGTGGCTTACTGCAAGGAGTGGGGCCGGGAAAGGTGGGCAAGCACAGAGAAAAATGGCTGATGGAAGGAGACTTGAGCCAGAGGGAAGTTAAATAAAACACCTAGGATATTATTTACCCTGGAGTGAAGAACAGAGAGACGGGAGAGGAACACGCTGAAAGGTGTCAGTGATTTGTACGTTCCCAGTTCTCTGGCTGAACGGCAAAGCTCCGCGGATCACCCTTGCGCAATCGGCAGCTGATCCCGAGGCGGGTACAGCGGGTGTTACTTGTTACTATTTCTAAATGAATGAATGAGCAGCTGGATGACTAGAAAAGAAAGGGCCCAGAGGCAGGGACGCTGAAGCTGAACCTCAGAGGGCAGGCCCCAAATGGCCCCTTGCATAAATATTCACTGAGCCCCAGGCCCCAGCCGCTGGGCCCAGAAGGTACAAAGATGGATAAACCATGGACCCATCCCTCTAGGTTCCCAGCTCGGAAGATGTGCCGGATGCACAGGTTACGCAGGCCAGTGAGGCATAGAGAGAGGCTTCATCCCTAGAGTTCTTTCTGGGAACCAAACCCTGGAGGCCTCAGCCCCAAGGGCCCATGAGGGTTGGATCATGAAAAGATCAGGAGGCAGTGACCGAGCAGGGAGAGGCGTGAAGGCAGGGTAGGGCGGCCAGAGAAACTCATTCCTCTGCTCTTCGGGGACCTCTGTCCATACTACTACTGTGAGGGAGCAGAATGGGCAGAGAGGGAGCTGTCCCTGCCCATGCCTGCACAAGGCCCCTACAGGAGGTTGAGAAGAAAAATCAGGCAAGCCTTAGCCACCCATGAAGACTTTAACTGGGCATGCTCCAATTCAGCACCCCACAACCCTTCCCTAGCCAGGCAGGCTCGATTCAGCCAATGGGGTCAATCAATACCTTAGACCACGCCTCCCCTACCAGAGGTTTAATATATACCTTGGCAGTGGGATGCCTTCTTTCCTCCTGCCCCCGCAGGTCCTGCCTCGGTCTCTGGTCACCACGTGTGGGCTCAGAGTCCCACGAAGTCGCTCGAGTTCAGTGGTGGGCCCAGCGCTGCTTACGCGCTTCCCTGAAATAGCGTGAACTCCCCGAGACTGTAAAGCCTGAAACTTCTTCCATCCTTCATAAAAACCCGCTTGGATCACAAACCAGCCTTCGGCGGGAATTCTTTCTCGTGTGAAGCCAAGCACCGAGGTGCCACCCACGCGAGAAACGAAAACAACGATCCTCACAGCTTAGTGAGACCCTTGCGCTGGGTGCGCAAAGCCCCCCCATCAGGTGAGGGCGAAGGCGCCCAATCTCATCCTCACTCTTTCTGAAAGCAGGGCTGAGTTTTTCTGCTCACGAATGTGCTGTCTGTGGGGCCTCTTCTCTGTGGTCTCCCTTCTGTGTGGAGGTGCGTTCTTCCGAAAGCTGCTGTCCCTGTCTGGGACTTCCCGGACCTCTTCTGAGAAATGGTGACTTTATCCCCAGCACTTCCTCTCTCTATTCCCAGGGGGTGGGCGGGCCCCTCCCCCTCCCCTCCTGCAGCCACCAAGGGGCCCCTCCCCTCCTGCAGCCACCAAGGGGCCCTGCTTACACTTTCCTTCCTTAAGCCTGGGCTTCCCACTTTTCCACCCCCCTAGTGGCGACAGCTGGGGTAGGGTGGGGTGGGTCCTTCCTCCATCCTTATGCCTTGGCTTCCTGGGAATAGGCCTGGGCAGCAGACTGTGGTCCCATTCAGTCCTCTGGCCCTCAGCGCCAGTCATGCATGGTGTAGCAGGAGCTGGGGACTGCGTTGCCCTCAGCTGCCCACTTTGTGGTGGGGAGGGGGCTGCAGGCGATAGAGGACCTGCAGAGGCTCCAGGGAGAACTTGGACTCCGGAAGTGAAAGTTCTTCACTGAGTTTCTTCAAATGGAAAACCCGAGTTTCTTTAAATGGAAAACCTGGCTTGCAGTAGGTTTGGGGGATTGGCTTGGTGTCTGGCACAGGTGTTGGTGTGCACAAGTGTATGTGCAAGGTGAGTGCCCGCTCTTGTGACCTGTGAGGAGTTCCTCCTCTGCCCTCTTCAACACAGCAACTCTCTCTGGCTACACACTGCAAACCTTGAAAAATAAAATAAAATTGCTCAACAGTCCTGGATGCTTAGTAGATGCTTACTAAATATTCGCAGAATTCCATGATGGGGGTGGGTAGCGGGGAGCTAGAAGTTATTTTTAAAAATCACTTCCCAATAACAACAACAAAAAGAATTATTTCATTGTGAAGCTCAGGACCACAAAACTCTAAATAATTCAAGACAAGCCTTCATTAAGGGGGGAAAAAAAATCCAAAGTAAACAGACAGACAATGTTGAGTCTATTTGAAATGCCTGAAAGCTGGGGGATCCGAGGCAGCTGGAGTGTGTGGTT
The DNA here is from genome assembly GCF_050624435.1 of Tenrec ecaudatus. NCBI lineage: Eukaryota > Metazoa > Chordata > Mammalia > Afrosoricida > Tenrecidae > Tenrec > Tenrec ecaudatus. The sequence goes on along the minus strand of NC_134536.1, from coordinate 136,239,508 downwards.
GTCCTCTGCTGGACTCTTGACAAGCCAGGTCTTGGGTGCTGGGGCAGGAGAAGTGGGGGACAGCACTAGGGGAAGGGAATCCTGGGATCTGCCTTCCCTGGGATCCTCTGAAGCCCAGCTACAATTTTGACCTGATTCATTCAAGGGTCTGGCAGAGGTGGGGGTCTGGGTCTGTGCTCTCTCACTTGTCTGGGGCTCCCATCTCACCAGAAGAGGAGGAAGCCTGTTCTCTGAGTCCATCTGCCTTAGAGAGGGAGAAGACTGGGCATGTCCAGGCAGGAATTTCCAGACTCCTCAGTCAATACAGCTGTTTCCAAGAGCCTGAATTCTATGTTTTAAAATGGATTTCTGCTCAGATTTACTCTTTGTTCTCTACTATATATATATATATATATATATTATATATATATATTATATATATATATATAATGTAGGAATTGAGTCTATGGTGGTATCCCCCATCCCCCTGCCCACTGTGTGTGTGTGTGTGTGTGTGTGGTAAATATATAAGTAACAAAATTTGTCTTTTGGCACGTACCAGTCAGTAACATTAATGATGACCTTCACGGTTTGTAATGATTTTGATAGCAGAAAGGGCAAATGCTTCCAGTGAAGGGAAGAAACAAAGATGGGGGCTAAAGGGGGCTAAGGTGTGAGGGTGAGAGGGAACAGCTGAACGCCCCACCCAATTCTGCAGCTGTCAGTAGCACCCCTGGTAGGCAACTTTCAGAATTGCCCTTCATCAGCGTCACTTTGCTCATCTTGGAAATGAGGAGCCCTGGCAAGTCCCCCCACGACCACTCTCGCATCACCTAAACTGAGCAGATAGCAGGCAGAGCCATGGTGGGACCTTGAAGGCCCGAGTTCCGATTCTGCTACAGTTATTTATTCTCCATGGCACTTGAGTTGGGCCACTTAGGATCTCTGAGCCTCAATTTCCCCCACAGTAAATTTAAGGGTGCTTAGGAATAGCCAGGCGATAACTCACTGGCCAAATCTCGCTCAGACCACCCCCCCCCCACACACTTAAAAGGTTTTGTTGTAGTTGAGAATCTTCATAGAGAAATAGATGCCACTTCAAACACCTCTGCATGCACATTTCAGGGACGTTGCTTATGGATTTCCAGGGAGTGATCTCTTTCTCCAGTTTCTCTTCTAGGTTTTCCTCCCGTTAACATAAACTCTCCTGTGCTCCAGGAGCTTCCTATCTCATTTTTGGGAGCTTCTGTGGCGCCTTTGATTCCACACACTGTAGAAAGTTCTTAAAAGAGCAAACTTAACCGTCCCATCCCCTCAGCTGCAGCCAGTCACAGGGGCTTCTTCTGGGGTGAGAAGCTGGGAGAGAAAGCAGTGGAGAAATTGGTTCCAGTTACACCCCACCCCCACCCCTCCATGCCCCAGAGACCATGTTGGGCCTGTCTGAAACGTGTCCCCAGCTCCTGATTTCTCGGGGGCAGTTGACAAGCCACAACTTTGTATCACCCCGGTTCGCTAGGCTTGTTTTCTCATCTTGAAGTAGAGGATTGAATTCTGTTGGGGCCTCAGAGATGCTGCTAGGCTTTCTGGTTGCCCCCAAGAGCTTGACTGAGTGATGGCCTAGGGAGCGCTCCGCGGGACTAGTGGTGGGCTAGTGGAGCTTTTCTGGGAATGACCAGACGAGGCAACTTGTTTTTATGATTTGTTATGTATTGGGTGGTTATTAATTAACGTCGCTCCTCGGTGGGGTAAGTCCTTGCCTAAAATCGGGCGGCGGTGGGCTAAAAAGGGGGCGTGAGGCAGGGGCCCCATACTAACGGTGTCCCCCTCCGGCGGAGCGCCCACTCACTCTCCAACTGGAAAAGGCCGGATTTCGGACTCCATTAGTGGAGGAGAGGGTAGTGCGCGCACAGCCAGGCGCGCAAAGGAAGCGCCCTCTGCAGTTCGCCGCATTCGGAGAGCCCTGCCTGCGTGCCGCTGTCCCGGTCGCCGAAACCCCGCCCCGGCCCCCCGGGGGCGGAGGGAGGGCGGGCCGGGGCGCGCGCTGGGCCGGGCTGCGCGCGAGGCGTGTCGGAGCGCGGCTATATCAAGGCTGCGCACAGCCGAGCCAGCTCCAGTGCGAGCGTGTGCCAGAGCCGGTCCCTCAGTGATCCGAAGCCAGGAGCGGATCCTTACAGACAGACGCGTAGACACTCGGACAAGGTGAGAGAGCAGTGGCAGGAGAGTGCTGACCCCGGACTGGAAACGTCCAGCTCAGTGTGTCGTGTGTGTGCGTGTGTGCGCGCGCGTGTGCGCGCGCCCTGGATTGCGTGTGTGTGTGTGTGTGTGTGTGTGCCCCCGCGCGCGCGGTGCTCACCATGGTTTCTGCGGCAGGTGAATGGCGGGCGTGGATCCCTGTGCTGGGCTGTGGGCGCACCGGTGGGTAGGCGCGCCTCGGGGTCTGGGCTGTTTGGGGATCCGAGGCTGCCGGGGCTGGAGTAGGGGGTCGCTTGCTCCGCACGCCTCCCCTCCAAAGTTCGCTCCGGCTAGGCACAGCGTGGGTGGGGCCGCCCTCGGAGCTGGCCGCAGTGGGGAGTGCCCTGGACCCGGGACGCCACTTGCTCGCCGAGTGGGGCGGAGGCGCCCGCGGTGGCGGGGCATGGGGGGACGCCCCGGGAACGCCGGCAGGTTCGAGGGGTTTCAGTCCCCGGGTGGCTCTCGTTCTTTCGATCCAATTGGTACCACCTAAGACCCCTGAGGTCCAGATCCCCAACGCCACCGGTTGGCGCGGAGGTCAGCGCGGGCTGTGTCCCCCTGCCCTCTGGAACGTGCCAGGGCATGCCCCGTCCCATAACAGCAAGCGAAGAGGTGACTCATGGCGACAAGGCGACCCCGGGAGGGGGCCGGGTGAGATCAGAACCCCGCCGGGCCGGGAGGCGGTGGCGCCCCAGAAGTGCCCCCGCCCCTCCGCGGTCACACTCCCCCATCAGCTCAGTGGCCTACTTGGCTGGTACACCGTGTTCCCAGGGAAGCCGGGGCACCGAGAGGTCCAGGACTTGGTGTCCGGCCCCCGCCCCGCGGCGCGCCCTCGGAAACCCGGAGCCCCGGTCCCGTGCCGGGCGGGCTCGCCCTAAGTCTGAGCAGCGCAGGGGCGCGTCCCATCACCCGTGGCCCACGGCACCCAGGAGAGCCCCGTCTGCCCAGCCTGGTCCTGGGGTCTCCAGGGCCGGAGCGAGCCGAGCCGAGGCGCGCAGCCCACATCCACCCGTGTGGGAGGCGGGAGGGGACGCATCTTTGCGGGGTGGGGTTTCCGAGCTTGCGGACCCTATCCCCGACCCGTCAGCCGCTTCTAGGACCTCGGGGAACCCCAGCCCCAGCCCTAAACTCCCTCGCCAAGGGTTGAGGGGTGTAAAAGGGCGAGTCGGCGCCCGGTGTAGCCACCCAGCGCGGACCTCGGACCGCGGGCACCACCAGTCACTTGGGGAGCGGCCCTGGGCGCCTGGTGGACGCTTGACGCCCCTCTAGAATGGGCATAGAACCGTGGTATCGAGTTTGACACTTCGGGGTGCCTGGGAAGCTCCCCACCTGCCCTCCACGTCGCGTTTCAGGGAGGACTTTGGAGCGGTTTTGTTTTCGTTGTTCCTGTCTATTTTTATTTTCCATGGATCTGACTCATTTCGTGCTTTGGGCGTGGAGATAGGTGGAGGGGCCAGATCTCGGCGAGCGGGCGGTGAGTGTGTGTGTGCGTGCGTGCGTGTGCGCGCGCGCGGCTCGCGCGTGAGAGGGAGAGCCAGACGGAGCCAGAGACGGCGCGGGAACGCGCGGTTTCCCAACAGCGGCGGGGGATTCGGAAGCGGGCCTGCTCAGCGTGACGTGTTCGCGGCCCGCGGACCCACCCTCGCAGTCACAGTCTCCTCCTTCCCTTCCCCAGTGACGCGCGGCGGGAGCGCGAGCCGAGCTGGGGGCAGGAAACTGACTCATCGCCACTGGTCCCTCCCGCCGGCCGGGGCCCCGCGCGCCGCGCCCCGCGCCCCGCGCGTGATCTCTTGGGCGTCCGCGCCCTCTCCCGGCCCTGGCCGGAATAGCAAGTCACCGGAATCCGCTTCTTCCCGCCACCACCGCGCGCGCATTCAACGTCCCTCTCCTCGCGTCGCCGCTTCCCTAAGAACACCAGCCAGTGCCTACGGTGTTTCCTGAGCCCCTGCTATTTGCCGGAGCGCCGTCGTTCGTTAGGGTTTGATCTTAGGCAGCAGATCCGACAAGGGAAGCGGCTCGTATGCTTGCCTGGGAAACGATGGTTGGTAGAGTCTCTTTTTTCTGAGCTGGAAGTAAGGATAGAGGGGGTGAGAACAGATTTTCAGGGGGGAAGGAGAGGTTCCGGAGAGTCATTCTGTAGGATCCATCTTCAGTGGCTTCAAGCCCAGGAATGCCAGCCTTCTAATCAAAGGCCCTCAGAGTCCTTTGGGGAGCTGGGTCCCCAAATCCAATTCATTTGCTTGGATCCCCATCAATTTGAATCGCCATGGGGAAGCGTGAGGAGTTTTTTGCGATGGTGGCCCTTTGTGGGAGTAGGAAGCCTTGACACCCACAGGGGCAGTTCAAGGGCAGCGAGAGGGAGGAAGAGCATTAGTGTCAATTTTGGGACACCCCCCCCCACATCATTCTGTTGGGGTATCTGGGTAAGAAAGTGGACAATTGGAGCAGAGAGCACAGAATCCAGGGCAGACGGGCCTGGATTCCAATGGATTGTGTGCTGTGGGCCGTTGGCCATGTTACTCACCTCTCTGAGCCCTGGTTTCTTCTGTGGCACGGAGCAAATGCATACCCATGTGCTACGAGGATTGACATTGGGCACTTACTTAGACCACCCCCCCCATAAAAATAAATCCCAACTCCTGCCCTGAGGAGGGAGCGGAAGCGCTCCACAAGAGTCACGGAAACCCACCAGGCAGTTCTGCCCTGTTCTGTAGGGTTGCAATGAATCGGAATGGACTCGCTGGCAGTGAGTTTCCATTTTTTGCTTTCCCTCTTCCCTTGAAGAGAGTGGGCAAGGGTTATCCGAGGGCTCTGCACACTGCATCGTGTGACCCCCTCGATGAGGTCATGTCCCTTGCCTTCGTTAGTGGTGTGTTTTCTTGGCAAGCTCTTCATCTCTCTGAGCTTGGAAAGCAGCCGGGATGACATTGTAGGGGGGCAGGCAGGTGGGGCCACGTCTGGGCTGGCTACCCCAGGAAAATGCTCAGCAGCTCCCATTCTCAGAGCCTGCAAGTCGGGACTTTTTCCCAGAAAAACCTAGTTCTCTCTGAGGACGTGCGGCTGCTGTGTGACGCTGGGCAAGTTACTTAGCTTCTCTGAGCCTTGGCGTCCTCGTGGGTCAAATGAAGCCAGTGCAGCCCCGGCAACTTCACACCCAGTTTTCTCTTACCTGAAGTGGGAGGAGAGTTAGCTGGGAAGGCTGGCCATCTTCGATTTTCTCTTCCTGTTAAAAAAAAATGGTTTCGTGGGTGCAGGCTGCGTTAAGCAAGGACTTCGAGGTGTCTAGACTTAGGTCACCTGATGTGCCTGGCAGGATGTGGCTCAGCCCGGGAGAAATCAGGGCCCTGCCCCGCCCCACCCAACTCCTCCCCAGCCCCAGGCCATCCACCCGGCTGATGGCCGCCTTGGGAAAGGCCCTGAGCCCACAGCACCTGTCAGCTGCGCTCTGACGGAGTTGATAGTTGGGGGTTGAGGTGGGGTGTGGTCCAGGCAATGATGGGGTGGAGGCAGGAGAAGACTGAGCCAAAACTGAAGGCTGAGAGATAATCATGCTTCCAGCTCCCCAAGCGCTCAGCTTGGTGTTAACTCTAAGCACATTATCTCTGTTGACTCAGTTAATCCCCACACTCACCCTCCGAGACATTCACTGTCACTGCCTCCCTTTTACAGTTTTCACGAGCGCCTAGAGAGGCTAAACCACTTCTCTAGGGTCACCCAGCAGGGCCGACCCTAGCCAGTCTGGCTCCGTCCAGAGCCTTTGCCTGTAAGGACCCACTGCCCAGCTGCCTTAGTGGATCTCCATGCCCTGTTCTTCGGACTACCACGCAGCCCCAGTTTACAGACGGGGAAGATGAGGCCCAGAGATATGAAGTGCCATGCAAAATTTTAGGAAGTAACCAGGTGAGCCAGAATTAGATCTTTCTGGCCCTCGATGCCAGGGCACTTTCAAGTGGCAGAGCAGGGTTACCTGGCACAGGCCAGCTAATGTCCACTGTGGGCAAAGCTGCTAGTCCGTTCAGTTAGGAGCTGACCTCTTGGCTGGGTTGGGAAATGGCTGGACTCTGGTAATTCACACATATTTGGGGCATTCACACCTGCTCGGGACACCTCAGGTTGGAAAACAAATTGGCTTTAGCTGATAACACCAGATGGTAAACAGGACTCTGGTCCCTGCTAGTGCGATAAAGCCATCTTTGTTGACATCAGTCTGCCCTTCAGCTGCCCACTCACTCCCCCAGTGACCTTGGAAGGAGCCAGGCTGGCTGGACCCAGGGTCCACCCAGTGCCTTTTAATGGGCTCAGATCCCGTGGGAGGGAAGTGGTGGGGAACCAGAGACAGTTTCTCATGTGAGGTTCTTGGGGAGGAGGGAGGTTGGCAGGAGAGGCTCCGAGCTAGGCCTCACCTGAAGTCATACCGAAAAGCCTGACCAGGTAACCTCCTGCCCTTGAGTCAATTGCAACTCATCCTCACCCACTCGTTTCTGGGCGTAACCGGGGTTGGTGCTTGTGTCTCCATCCAGGTGTCATGTCCGACGCCCGCCAGATTCCGTGTAGCAGCAAGGTGTGCCGCCGCCTCTTCGGCCCCGTGGACGATGAGCAGGTGCGCCGTGACTGTGACGCGCTGATGGCCAGCTGCCTGAAAGAGGCCTGTGCTCGCTGGAACTTCGACTTTGTCACCGAGACCCCGCTGGAGGGCAACTATGTTTGGGAGCGAGTGCATGGCCTTGGCCTGCCGAAATTCTACCGCCCTTCCGGCCCTTGGGGGGGCCGTGATGACCTGGGAGGGGGCAAGCGGCCCTGCCCCTCCACTGTCTTGCTTCAGGGGACAAGCCAGGGAGACCACGTAGACCTGTCACTGTCCTGCACCCTTGTGTCTCATTCCCCTGAGCACCCTGAAGTGTCCCCAGCTGGGTCTAGCGCACCGCAGGGCCGGAAACGAGGACAGACCAGCATGACAGGTGAGGATGGGTGCAGGGATGGGGGCTCCTGGGATGGTGTACCAGCGATACTGAGAAACAATCTGTTTGGCCCAGCTAGCTTATTAGGGGGACCCGGATAGGAGAGGGGAAATGATTTGTCTGAGGCCACATGCCTAACCTGCAGCAGCTATGACCAGCTGCCAACGCCCCCCACCCCTGCCAACAAACAAACTTCACTGCCATCGAGTTGATGCCAACTCATAGTGACTCTGCTGGACAGGGTAGGGCTGCCCCTGTGAGTTTCTGAGTCTAGAACTCTCTACGGGACTAGAAAACCCATCTTCCTCCCTTGGAGTGGCTGGTTTCCAACTGCTGACCTTGCAGTTAGCAGCCTAATGTGTAACCACCATGCCACCAGGGTTCTTTTAGCTGGCATTTTGGGGGAACTTCTTACATGCTAAGCAAGAGGTTGACAGCTTGAGTCCACCAGGAGGTACCCTGGGAAAAAGGCCTGCAACTCTCTGGGAGCAGCAAGGCCTCGCCTGTCCCCTGGGAGCGTGGGTGGTTTCCACTGGCTGACCTTGGTGATTGGTGGCCCAACGGGCCAGCAGGGTTCTCTAAGGAGCCCTGGTGCTCAGTGATCAAGCACTCCGCTGGGAACCCCGAGGTCAGCAGTTCAAGCCCACCAGTCACTCTGTCGGAGCAGGAGAAAAAGCCTGGCATCCTGATCCTGTCATGAGGACAGCCTGGGAAGTGCCCCTGGGTAGTCATCCTCTGTCCTGTTGGGCCCCAGGACTCGGGACCCACTCAATGGCATGCCACAGCAGCCACCTGGTGACCGAGGGGCTGTGTGTTCGATTGCATGGGGGTCCCGTTTCAGGAACCCCGTTTCAGAGTCTTGGTGCTTGACCTCGAGCAGAATTGTGGATGTGGGTCCAGCTTGCCAACCATCTCTGGGAAGTGAAGGCCGTGGTGGAGTGGTTCTGTTGGGCAACCCCTCTGCCTGGCCATGCTGACCTCTGGTGTCTCTCCACAGATTTCTATCACTCCAAACGCCGGCTGGTTTACTGCAAGAGGAAGCCGTAATCCGCCCACTGGAGAACCAGCGCCCCAGGGACCACTGCTCCCTACAGCCCCTCCCATGCCCTCTGATTCACCCTTCAGTTTGTGTGTCTTAATTATTATTTGTGTTTTAATTTAAACTCCTCCTTATGTATATACCCTGCTCCCCACACCACCCCTCCAGCCTCTGCCATTAGAATTACTGAAAGAGAGAGAGAGAGAGAGAGAGAAAGGCAGCAGCCAAATAGTGGGCCATCAGAGAGCTGGGTGTTTTTTATTATATGAACCCTTATTTAAAATCCCCTCATCCTAGACTTTCCATGTATTTTCTGTGGGAGGCCAGGAGCAGAGCCAACTTTGGGTCAGCTGCTTCCTGCCTCCTTCTCTTCACCTGCTGGGTGGCGCTCTAGGAGGGACCTGCCCCCCTTCTGCTGCTGCCTGTGACACGGGCTGGGTGAACTTTGCCCCTTCTAACCCCCCTGCCCCCCGGATTCTCAGACTGGAATCCCTTATCATTTGAGAAGTAAACAGATAGCACTTTGAAGATGCCTGGCAGAGTGGGGCATCACCAGAAATGTCAGGGTCCCCTCACCTCCTCCAGGCCTGGGAGGGGTAAACTTGTAATGGCACCCGCCTCTCTCCTGGGAGCGCAGGGTCCTGTAGGGGCCCTGTCCAGACCCCTGTGCCATCTACAGGGAGCTCGCCCCAATGTTTGATCCCCAACCCTGCTAAACCCTCCTGGGAGCCCCCATTCTCTTCCATCTGGACTTGCAAGTCTCCCTCTGCTCCCCTCTTTGTGTTCACTCCCTCTAGTACCTGCTCAGCCCTGGTGGCAAGTCCAGGGGGCCTGACATCCCTCCCCCAACTCAATGAACTAGTGGGGAAGGGTCATCTTAGAATCAGGGATCCCCAGTTCTACCTCAGGCAGCTCAAGCAGCGACCACCTCCTCTTCTTTCAGCTCTGAGGGAGGGGGGACCCTAGAAAAGGTTGCATAAACCTTTTCACCCTAGCTAGTTGGACGGGCCTCCTGAAAGTGGTGGGGGGGGCTTTGTTAAGGGTATGCGTGTGGGGGCACAGGAGAGAAGTTTCCGGGAGGGAGTGTGTAACACCAGGGTCCTAGAACCCACCTGAGAACCACCCCCATCTGTCCCACCCTTTCCCCATTTCATTGCACTTTGAATAGCAGCTGAACAAGGAGACGCTGGCGGGTGCAGAGCCAGTGAGAGCTGTGGACAGACGGCAGGCATCCTCACCGGAGTGATGTGGAAATAGGGCTCGAGTGTTCTTTCCCCACTTTGACAGCTGAGCTGTGTCAGGGTCTCCAGGAAGCCAGGGGGGCACAGACTTATCCACTCATCTGTAGTGGACAGTTTCACCGACTCTGCTTCTAGACACGGCGGTCTCCGTCTCTCTCCTACCCCATAGCACTTCCCGCAGAATTGAAGCCTCTTCAGACTGAGTAAGCTTGTACTGAACCTTGCTTACCGGGAAAAATCTTCTGTAGTTGAGTTCTGGAAACACCAAAGCACTTCGTGGGTCTGAACCCCAACCACCTTCCAGCTCCTAGACTTCCCTGGCCCAGACTGTTTCCCCCCAGCTGCCCACATGTGGCTCTCCACCTCAGACTGTACACCTCTTGAGGGCAGGGAGCGCGTTGCTGCGCTGTGCCCTTCGGCCTCTCCCAGAATGCTGGCTAAGTGGCAGGTGCTCAATAAATAGTCCTCGTAGCCTTCATTTGTGACGTCATTGCTCTCTGTACACCATTTCCCAGATACGAACACGGAGTTGATGGGACTGTGGGGTGGTTTTAATACTGTTAAAAAATAAGTTTTGAAACGATGTACACTTAGATTAAAAAAATGCAGAAAGCTTGGCGAATTGACCACGAAGCAAAATTCAAAGCAACAAAGCAAAAACTATCGCAACACTGCAAAGATGGCCCCGGTCATGCTTCGGTTAGTTTCCGCCTGATGTTTCCAGGGGCGAAAAAATGAGCATTAGAATTTTCTGGTAACTTAATGCCAGCTCTAGACTCTCTTTCTGGAAATTATTATATTTTCAAATTGTGAATTAGGCGTGTGTGTTGGGTGGGGGGTGGGTTTGCCTATATAGTTTCCCCCTTGTTCATTTTCATTTTGGTGACAATGTACACGGCAAAACCCGTTCCCTTGTGCAATCTCTAGACCAGGGGACCCTGGTTACACTGCTCGATCAGGGCATTCTTGGCATTGTGTCAGCAATGGGCTCTAGTGGTTTTACTTCCATTTATGTAATCTCCCCATAACCTTTTCATAAAAGAGCTGTTGACCCATTGGACTTGGGTGTTTGTTTGTTTGAAATTAGGCAGTACTCAAAGGTCACAAGCTCTCTGTGGGCTGAACTGTTACTTTACAGTTAGCTTCAGGGGATCATTTCAAGTCAAGGTGGGAAGAGCAATCGGGGTTATAGTCTCAGAGGCCCCTCCCACTTCAATAGGTCCAGTAAGCCTGTACTCTTAAGAGTTGGAAGTTCTGTTCTACGTTCCCCCCACTTTGAGAAAAATCCATCCATTGTGTTCCTGATCATTCAGGAGTGGCGGCCAGGCACCATCTAGTTCCTCAGGTCTCACGGGAGAAGAACAGTGGCTCCTACAGACAGTTAGCCCGTCACCGTGCTCCTTCCCCCGCTCCCCGCAACATCGTTTATTGGCAGGGAGTTGGAAAGGGCGATGGCGATGGCTTGCATACACAGACAACACAGCATACTGCTGTCACCAGGGCGGTGAGAGAGAGAGGAAAGCATGGCCTAGAGCCCAGGTGGTGTCCTCCCAGCAAGAGGTGGGCATGGGAGGGGGCGGGGGGGCACCAGGCTCCTTCCTGAATGCTTATGTTTCCTTCCCGGATGAAGTTGTTGGGCCTGCAGGCACTGCTCACCATACTGGGAGGTGGACCATAAGCTTAGATGACAAGAGAGCTTCCAAAAGTGAGGAAGTGGGATGAGGACAGCATGAGCCCCTGCGGCGGCCCATTTTTAGCCCAATGGTTCTTAAGAAGAGCACTAGTGAGGTAGGCACACCTTAGCACAGGGGTTCTCCACCTTCCTCAGGCCGCAACCCTTTCACACAGTTCCTCATGTGGTGGTGACCCCAACCATACGATGATTTTCGTTGCTACTTCATCACTGCCATGTTGCTACTGTGAAGACTCTGGCCACCCTGTGAAAGGGTTTGACCCCCAAAGGGGTCTCGGCCCACAGGTTGAGAACCGCTGCATTAGAATAATCAACCATCTGAGATTTTTAAAAAATGCAGTATTTACACCAACATAAGGGTCGGGCAGGGTTAGGGAGGAAGGTGGAAAGGAGAGGAAGTGAGGTAGGCGATGCTGCACAGCAGGGCTCGGAATGGAGGCGACGAAACAAACAAGATAATGGAGCTTTCCCACAACCATTTGGCTCAGGAGGCCTTGGCCATAAGCCCCCAGAGCAAGAGAACGAATCCCATGAGCTATGGGTTATGGCTAATTAATATCAGCGTCTATTGCCTTCTCTCTTTTTGGTGGTTAACTGTTTCAAAACCATACACAACCTCGCATCTGCCGTCCCGTTCCTCCTTCATTGCACAGTGTATGGACATCAGTTACATGAGATGTGCTGGTAAATTTCACCCATATTTGATGTCACTTTTCCCGTTTCTACAAACAAAAAGCGAGGACTTCCCTTACCACAGGAACCTGTTCATGCTATTTTGTCAGTAAGAAACATATGCATTAAAAAAATCATTTTTGGGGGGCTCGTACAACTCTTACCACAATCCATCCATCCATCCCTGGTGTCAAGCACATTTGTACATTTGTTGCCATCATCATTCTCAAAACATTTGCTTTTTACTTGAGTCCTTGGTATCAGCTCCTCATCCCCCCTCCAGGCCCCCCTCCCTCACCCTTATTAATTTATAAATTATTGTTATTTTGTCATGTCTTACACTGTCTGACGTCTCCCTTCACCCATTTTTTCTGTTGTCCGATCCCCAGGGAGGGGGTTATATGTAGATCCTTGTAATCAGCTCCCCCTTTCCACCCTACCTTCCCTCCACCCTTCCAGTATCACCACTCTCACCATGGTCCTGAGGGGTTCATCTGTCCTGGATTCCCATTCCTATCTGTACCAGTGTACATCCTCTGGTCTAGCCAGATTTGTAAGGTAGAATTGGGATCATGATAGTGGGGGCAGAGGAAGCATTTAGGAACTAGAGGAAAGTTGTATGTTTCATCGTTGCTACACTGATCCCTGACTGGCTCATCTCCTCTCCACGATCATTCTGTAAAGGGATGTCCAGTTGGCTACAAATGGGCTTTGAGTCTCCACTCCGCATTTCCCCTCATTCACATTGATATGATTTTTTGTTCTGGGTTTCTGATGCCTGATACCTGATCTCATCAATACCTCATGCACATCACACAGGCTGGTGTGCTTCTTCCATGTGGACTTTGTTACTTCTCAGCTAGATGGCCGCTTGTTTACTTTCAAGCCTTTAAGACCCCAGATGCTATAGCTTTTGATAGCCGGGCACCATCAGCTTTGTTCATCATACTCCCTCCTGCAACTTTTTCTTGTGAATTGGGTGAAGGTTTATAGAACCAACTATCATTTCCATATTCAAGAATTCCTATCTGTTTTGTTTCATCTGCGCTTTGCATCCCTCAGTGGGGCACCACCTATCTCTTCTCCCTTTGATTCCTGTTTCCATTCTTCCGTTTGTCCTAAGCCTTCTGAGCTTCGTCCCTGGGTAATTACTGCCCCCCAGTGATCCAACACGGTTGATTATCCTAAATCTCTCTCTCTCTCTCTCTCTCTCTCTCACACACACACACACACACACACACACACACACACACACACACACACACGTAGTATTATTTCCCTTCCCGATGTGTCTATTGATTGGCTGAAAATTGAACCAGAGGGGTGATTTTGTTAGGTTTCTCAAGTGGGTAAGACCTTGTTTTTGGCTTCACACACTGAAAGAATTCACGCCAAAGGCCACTTTGTAATCCAAGCAGATTTTATGAAGGATGGCACAAGCTTCAGGTTTTACAGTCTCAAAAGTATTCACAACTGGGCCCGAACAACCACGTGGAAAAGAGCACTCACATGTGCAGAACTACGGGATAGGTGGGTGGGGGCGTGGGGCATCCCAGCAACCGAGGGGCAGGGGAGCCAGGGACCGGAGCATAGGGGCAAGAGAGACAGTGGGCCCCGAGTAGGCCCAGAGTGGGTGCTCTTCCCCGCTGTAGCTAGGAGCCCGGTAAGAGAGAGAGCATGCCAGAGCTTCATCCAGGCCTCTATTCTGGCCCACCCCCTGGCTGGGGGAAAGCGTGGTTGAAAGTATTGGTTGACCCCATTGGCTGGATTGAGCCCACCTGGGTGATGTCATGAGCCTGGGCCTACTTTGGATCACCCAGGTGTACTTCCCACCTGGCTGGGGGCTTGAGAGAGAGCATGCTCAGTTTGGGGTCTTCATAGACATCTAATGGTTGCCTAATTTCTCCTCAACATCCTCTATGGGGCCTTTGCGGGCATGGGAGGGACAACCCCCTGTACTGAAATCTAGCTACCTAACAATATCAGTTTCAGAGCTGAATGGTGAACATGGACCATACTTTTGGGGGTTTCACTCGTCTTTATCTGACCAGAAAGTGTGATCTCCTTGATTTTGAGGTTTAAAAAACTGTATTATTTCTATTGGCATATACTTTACATACCATACAATGTAAATGTTCAATGTATTAAGAAGACTTATGCAATCACCACCACAATCCATTTCAAACATCTTTTCACACTCATAGTGGTCAGTTCCCCATTGCTTCCCATCCTGCCTCCCCTGGCTCTTCCCTATCCAATCACTGTCTGTAGACTTACTTCTCCTCAATTTCACAGACAGAAAATCACACGAAGCAAAACACCATCGTACAACGCAAAGAAAACGACATATGATCCAACAAAAATGACTCGACAAAATATAAAAACCTCAATTGAAGAGAAAGCAGAAAATATTAAAAATGGAAACAACTTTAAAATAGGTCAAAAGGGAGACCAAAGGAAAGGATATTTCATTTTAACTTAACTGCATCTGTCACAATTGACTTTACAATGTTCTATGTCTGATCGCAGGTCTACTCACATCCCTCAACTATGGTCAGAGGGGATTCACCGGAGACTTACTCTGTGTGGGGATCCTGCAAATGGATTTCGGGCGTCCACTGTCATCCATAGATTTCTGAAAACCAGGTGTTCACAGTTTAAACTTTGATATCATTCCCTCTTTCAGATTTGTGTTTTATTATTTATAATCCTTAGATCTCAGAAGCTGGTGTGCTTCTCCCATGTAGATTTACTTGATTTCTTATTTGCATGGTTGCTTGTTTTAAGACAAGACTTTAAGATCCCAGATGTTATTCTTTCTAATAGCCGGGCGCCACCTGGTTTCTTCACCACACTTTGCTGTAGCGCCCATATCTTCCCTGATCTCTGCATGAGGAGAAGCTTCAAACAGGACTGTATCATTAGAACTAATTGTTCTTAGATTGGGGTTAGAATTAAGTGTGATCTCAAAATTCATTCACAGATCTATGGTATATATATATATATATATATATATATATATATATGGTTCATTTTAGAGACCTTGATATCATTTAATGATAGAGAACATTTTAAACCATCCCCCTGGGGCATATAGTAAATATATTGATATTATTAATAACTTAACCAAAGGTGCAGAGTTTAAAATACTGTTGAAAAAAAGAAGTTAGGGGGAAAGGAAGAGGGTGTTAACAAGCCCCGGGACAAGGGAATAACAAGTGGTCCAAAATCAGTGTCAAGGAGGGTGTGGGAGGTCTGGCAGGGCTGGATCAAGGGCAATATAACCGAGAGGAATTCCTAAAACCCAAATGAAGGCAGAACATGATAGTGGGACAAGAGGAAAGTACAAAGAAACAGCGGAAAGAACTAGGAGGCAAAGGGTAGTCATAGAGATTTTAAATACAGGCATATAAAGATGTAAATATATTTATATACGATGAGGGGGAAATAGATCTATGTACATATATTTATAGGTTTAGTATTAAGGAAACAGATGGACAGTGGGCCCCTGCTCAAGTACTCCCTCAACCCAAGAACACTTTGTTCTAACAATTTGGCAGTCTGAGATGCTCACCTGCCTGGCATGATTGCTGACGACAATGGGTGCACAAGCAAAAGTTGTGAAGAAAGCTGATGGTACCCGGCTATCAAATGGTATAACATCTGGCGTCTTAAAGGCTTGAAGACAATCAGGTGGCCATCTAGCTAAGAAACAACAAAGCCCACATGGAAGAAGCACACCAGCCTACCCCGACAGAAATGCTGAAGACAAAGTGGGTGCATAGGCAAATGTGGTGAAGAAAGCTGATGATGCCTAGTTATCAAAATATATAGAATCTGGGGTCCCATAGGCTGGACGATAAACAAGGGGCCATCTAACTGAGAAACAACAAAGCCCACATGGAAAATTCAAACCAGCCTGTGAGATGACAAGGCGTCGAAGGGATCAGGTATCAGGCATCAAAGACAAAAAAAAAAAATCATAGCATTGTGAATGAGGGGGAGTGCAGAGTGGGGACCCAGGACCCATCTGGGGGAAATTGGACATCCCCTTGCAGAAGGACTGTGGGGAGGTGACGAGCCAGTCAGAGTGCAGTGTAGCAACGATGAAACATACAATTTTCCTGTAGTTCTTAAATGCTTCCTCCCCCCCACTATCATGATCCCAATTCTACCTTACATAACCGGCTGGACCGGAGGATGTACACTGGCACAGATAGGAACTAGAAATACAGGGAATCCAGGACAGATGAACCCCTCAGGACCAGTGGTGAGAGTAGCTATATTGGACGGTGGAAGGAGGGTGAGAGAAAGATGGGGAACAGATGACAAGGTCTACATATAACCTCCTCCCTGGAGGACAGACAGCGGAGAACTGGTTGAGGGAGACATCAGAGGTGTAAGATATGATAAAATAATAATTGTTTATAAATTATCAAGGGTTCAAGGGGAGCGGGGAGCGGGCAGGGAAGGGAAAAATGAGCTAATACCAAGAGCTCAAATAGAAAGCAGGTGTTTTGAGAATGATGATGGCAACATATGTATGAATGTGCTGGACACAAATGATGCATGTACAGATTGTGAAAAGAGTTGTCTGAGCCCCTAATAAAGTGATTAAAAAAGAAAAGAAAACAAGAAGTTATACAAATATAGGCCAGCTTCAAACTGCAATACATAAATTGTTGATTTATACGTATTCAATCTTAGGTGACCGGGCACTTTTTACCCAAAGAGGGAAAAATGGGAGTTACTGATAGGGCACAACTTTCAATAACACTCATTCACAAAAGTAGAACCATGCTACCAGATTAATACATGTCATCAGAACAGAAACCAAGGAGGGCATTAAAATAGCAAATACATGGTAGTCCCGTTCACTGGGCACCCTCAAAGCAAGGGATCTGAACCAAACTCCAATGAGCACCAATTCCGTAACCTTGAGATGGCAGTCAACTGTGCATTTCGGCTCTAAGTGCAAGGGAGCACACAGTCTCAGTAGGCTGTGGCACACAGCCTGGGTCAGCAAGGCTCTTTAGAAACTAGACCCAAAGCGTCCATTTCGGAACATAGTACAGGCCATATTCTCCTCTTGGGTTCTTTAGAAGTATCGTTAGACATTATTTTCCGGATAAGAGGCTGTTCCTCCCGGTTTACCTACCAACTAGTAATATCATGGCCATCTCCAAGGCCTACACGGCCCCCTCCAGCCATCTGGACTTGAATTTCCAGTAAGGGCCGAGTATCACTCTTGTAGGGGTGTCTGTTTGGGGGATGACCTTAGCACCATGTTGTGTGGCAGCAACTGAACGGTCTTTTCCCTCTCTGCGCCTCTTGAAAATCTAGTCCCAGCGGAGGGGAGGGCTTTTCTGTCGAAGCGGTTTTTAAGATGCACATAAAGGAGGTGGTATCTCTTCCTGGGCACGAGGCAGTCTCTCTACCTTGTTGCTTGGGAAACCAGATTGGAAGATGTCATGGCCTGAGAGCAGAAGCCTGCCTTCTTCTTGGTATTTATCCATGTAGTAGTGAACTCATATAATGTTTGTCCTTTTGTGCTTGACTAACTTCACCCGGCATGATAGTTTCAGGGTCATTCATTCATGTGCTTCGCGACTTCATCACTGTTTAAGGATGTATAGTATTCCATTGTGCGCATGTATGGATTTCTTTCTTAATTCTACTGATGGCCGTTTGGTTTGTTTCCAGCTTCTTGCTTTTGTGACATGTGCTGAGAGAGAACATGACAGAACACACATCTGGTTGTGTTAGGTCTCTTATTTCTTTTTCCTTTTTTTAAAAAACATTTTATTAGGGGCTCATACAACTCTTATCACAATCCATACATATACATACATCAATTGTATAAAGCACATCCGTACATTCTTTACCCCAATCACTCTCAAAGCATTTGCTCTCCACTTAGGCCCTCCGCATCAGGTCCTCTTTTTTTCCCCTCCCTCCCCTTTCCCCCCTCCCTCATGAGCCCTTGATAATCCACAGATTGTTATTTTGTCATATCTTGCCCTATCCGGAGTCTCCCTTCCCCCTCTTCTCTGCCGTCCATCTCCCTGGGAGGAAGTCACATGTGGATCCTTGTAATCCATTCCCCCTTTCCAACCCACTAGGTCTCTTATTTCTTTGGGGCGTATGCCCAGCAAAAGTATTGCTAGATCAAATGTTTTGAGAATGATGAGGGCAATGAATGTTCAAATGTGCTTTACACAACTGATGTATGTATGGATTGTGATAAGAATTGTTTGAGCCCCTAATAAAATGTTTTTGTTTTTTTTTAAAGCATTGCTAGGTCATATGGTATTTCTATTCCTAGCTGCTTTGGTAGTGCCACATCACTTTCTACGATGGCTGTACATATCTACAAGCCCACCAGCAGTGCCTAAGAGGTCCAATCTCTCCACGCCCTCTTCAGCATTTGTTATGCTTCTGTGTTTTCCCTTTTAAGGGAACTGTTGTGTTTGGATGTAAGATGATATCTCATTCTTCTTTTGATGTGCATCTCGGGATCTCTGTGCTCGAGAGCATTTCCTCATGGGTCTGTTAGCCATTTGAGTGTTATCCTTCGTGAACAGTCTCTTTATCTCCTTTTCTCACCTGTTGGTTGGATTGTTATGATTATTTTTTTCTAATTGAGGTGTTGCACAGTTCTATCGATTTTAGTAATTAGACCCCCTTTTTCGCTGTGACATTGATCAAGATTTTAAAAAACCAATCAGTGGGCTCTCATTTTACTTCTGTTGAAGTCCTGACGTGCATAAGTAGCTCATTTTTAAAAGGCCTCAGTCACCCAGTCTGTCTTCCCCTGTGTGCTCCATTTCTTATGCTTGGCAGTCTGAGTGTGCTCTGCAGCAGGGTTCTTAAGTTTGTCCCAGCGTTCTCATTGAGGATCCTTCTAAGTATGTGGTTTACATTCCGGTGTCGTCTCGAATCCATCTGGGGTTCTTTTTTGGGCATGGAGTGAGGTAGGGTTCTGCTTCATTCTTCTGCATATGGAGATCCAATTTTCCCAGCACCATTTGTTGAAGAGGTTGTCTCTTTCCCGTTTCGTGGTTTTGTTGTTGTTGTTCTTAGTCAAAGATCTGTTACCTGTAGGTGGGTGCTTTTACTCTTAAAATTTTCTGCTGTATTTAATCAGTTTATGTATCTATCATCGCACTAGTACCAGGGTCTTCTGACCACTGTGGTTGTGTGGTAGGTTTTGA
Organism: Tenrec ecaudatus; assembly: GCF_050624435.1. Taxonomy (NCBI): domain Eukaryota; kingdom Metazoa; phylum Chordata; class Mammalia; order Afrosoricida; family Tenrecidae; genus Tenrec; species Tenrec ecaudatus. Next base: position 136,220,480 of record NC_134536.1, on the reverse strand, counting down.
TGCTGTGCAGTGCAAGGCCTCCTACTTTGTTCTTCTTTTTGAGAAGTTATTTTCTATCCTCTCCATATGAAGTTGAGAATGAGTGATTCCATTTCTTTAAAGAATGACGGTGGGCATTGGATTGGAATTGGGTTGTATTTGTATACTGTTTCAGTTAATATTAACAGTTTCCACACTATTAAGCCTTCCTATCCATGAGCACTGTATAGTCTTCCATTTGTGTAGGTCTTCTTTGGTTTCTTGGAAACAATGTTTGGTCGCTCTGGCTGCACAGGTCTTCTGTTTCTCTGGTTAGGCTCACTTCCAGGTGTGCCACCTGTGTGTGGCTATTGTAAATGGAATTGTGTCCTTGGAGTCTTTTTTGGTGTTCTCTCCACTGGTATAGAGGAATCCTATAGATTGCTGCTTGCTAATCTTGCATCATGCCAGTTTACCAAGTTTCTCAATTGTTTCCAACAATCTTTTTGTGGAGTCCTTTGTTTCGTTTTTGTTGTTGATGATTGTTTTCCGGGTTGATGATAGTCAGAGTGGTTGTCCTTGAGCTTATTGACTCACTTTTCCTTTTCTTCCATTCTATTCCTCAGGCTTTCACTATGTTGCCTAATTATATAATCTCATTAAAAAAGCGTGAAACATGTTTATTCTGATTATTGCTTAATTGTAAAACAAATTCATGTCAAATTGCCAGGTTAATTTTACATATTGCTTCAGGATTGAGGTTTTTCAAATTTGGGATCTTCACTTGTGAAGATAGGGAATGCATTCTCGTCTGCTTTACCAAACACCTGCTTATGCTTAAAAAGCTCCTTCTCCATCTCTTGCTGATGCTCTGGGCCAGCATCAGTAGGTCCTCCAAATGCCTGTTGCTAAGATTTACTTTCTCTTATCTTGTCGACAAAAAGTTTCTGTATAGGCTTGAGTTCCTTAGTCAATGTCACTGCTGTAACTCCGCTGTTCCTCCACAAATGGACGAGACTGCTGACCAAACAACAGAGGGATCGCTGAAGAGCCACGGAGGGCCGTGGTGACTCGGTCACTTGCACTTCAGTCCTGAACTGCAGGGAGCCACCACCGATGCCACCTACCTCTGTTTCTCTAGCTCATTGTTGATCTTCTGAGATTTCCTCTGGTTTAAGGATTTAGTTTTTCAATCTTCCATTGTTCTCAGGAGTGCTCACCATACCTCTTAAAAGGACCTGAACACATTCTTCTGAATTCTATTTCTGGTAGCCCCAGGGCCTCTTCTTCAGAGTACTCAGTTGGGTGTGGGTGATTTCGGTGGTGTTTGTTTTTCTTGATTGATTTTTTTCTTTTAGTTTAGTGAGGTTGACTGCTGTTTCCTTGGCATCATGGTATCATGGTATAGGTAGAATGGCGCGTCGCTGCTGGATCATGTAGAGAAGGTTGACTGTGTCTCCTGATGGGAGTTCGAGTAGGAGCTGAAAAACATGGTGGTGAAATGCAGAAAAGGAGAGAGAGATGGGTAAGTGAGAATAGTGGGGGAAGAAGAGAGACAATAAAATAAAAGTAAGGATGCTAATAAATGGCTGCCCGCCTAGGCCAACAGACTTGTAAAGATAATGGGAGAATGTATTTAAAGAGGGGTAATTGGAATTAATAAGCTTCATGGAAGTATTCATGAGGAGAGAGAGGGAGAGCGGGAAAAGACCATGAGTAGATGTGAAGGGAGCAGAGGGACAAAAGAGACAAAAGACACCAGGCTCGGCTTGCCTACATCGCGTTGCTCTCGCTCTGTGAACGTGGGCCTGTCCGTGCACTGGAGAGCGGAGGGAAACGCTCTTGTTTGGGCAGATGTGTTGGAATCCACACATCTGTCAGTTTTTGCCTGAGGGGAAATGTTTATTTTTGGGAGGGTGGGGTTGCATAGAAGAGGAAGTGGGAGGAAACTAGGGGGGGAAAGTATTAGAACAAAAGGACAAAAAAATGAAGAAAATCAAATAGGATATAAAGCTGGCCTGAAGGTGGAAATTCCCCCTCCCTTGGTAGTGATCTTGTGGGTGGGAGGTGGGCCATGCAGCAGGGCAGGGCACCAGAGAACAAGTCAGGAAAGGAGGAAGGAGCAAAAATGACCAAAGCTGAGTCTTTTTTTTTTTAACATTTTATTAGGGGCTCATACAACTCTTGTCACAATCCATACATTCTTTGCCCTAATCATTTTCAAAGCATTTGCTCTCCACTTAAGCCCTTTGCATCAGGTCCTCTTTTTTTTCTCCTCCCTCCCCGCTCCCCCCTCCCTCATGAGCCTTGATAATTTATACATTGTTATTTTGTCATATCTTGCCCTATCCGGAGTCTCCCTTCCCCCCCTTCTCTGCTGTCCATCTCCCAGGGAGGAGGTCACATGTGGATCCTTGTAATCAGTTCCCCCTTTCCATCCCACTCTCCCAGCATCGCCCCTCACACTCCTGGTCCTGAAGGTATCGTCCACCCTGGATTCCCTGTGCCTCCAGCCCTCATATGCACCAGTGTACAGTCTCTGCCCTATCCAGTCCTGTAAAGTAGAATCGGATCATGGTAGTTGGGGGGAGGAAGCATCCAGGATCTGGGGGAAAGCTGTGCTCTTCGTCGGTACTACCTTGCACCCTGACTGACCCATCTCCTCTCCTAAACCCCTCTATGAGGGGATCTCCAGTGGCTGACACTTGGGCCTTGGGTCTCCACTCTGCACTTCCCCCTTCATTCAATGTGGTATATATATATATATATATATATATATATATATATATATACATACACACACACACACACACACATATATATACACACACACACATATTCTTTTTTTTTTTTTTGCATGATGCCTTATACCTGGTCCCTTTGGCACCTCGTGATCGCACAGGCTGGTGTGCTTCTTCCCTGTGGGCTTTATTGCTTCTGAGCTAGATGGCCGCTTGTTCACCTTCAAGCCTTTGAGACCCCAGACACTATCTCTTTCGATAGCCGGGCACCATCAAAAGCTGAGTCTTCTATGCTGATTATGTCTACATCAAGCTGAACACCAGGACCCCCAGAGGCCCACTAAGTAAGAGGTTTGATTGGGTTTCTTCAGGAGCTGGGCAACATCAACTGTGATAGGAAGGAGCAGAGCCCACAGAAGTGGCCTAGGCTCCTGGTCAGTGGTAAAGCAGGCATTGCTGACCTCCCACTGTAAGACCCACGTGGGAGGTGCAAGGTTTGTTATGACCCAGCTTTGGAAGTCAGGAGGCCCAGTGGCGTACTGGCCACGAGTTGGTGACCACTAGTGGTGCCTGGGGAGAAAGATGAGGCTTTCTACTCCAGCAAAGAGTGACAGTCTTGGAAACAGACAGGGGCAGTTCTATTCTGACCTGTAGGCTTACAATGAGTTACAGTGGACTCAACAGTAGTGAGTGTTTTGAGTTGAGGGCCTTGAATGTCACGTCTCTCTTCTCTGTTCAGTTCAACAGACTGAGCTACATGTTCAGGAAAAGTTGCAGTTATGTTCTACATTCCCCACCTTTTGATCAGAATTTATCCATGAACTCTTTGGCCCAAATGCTCAGTAATAGTAACCGGCACCATCCAGTTCTTCTGATCTCAACCTGATGCCAAGTGTAGGGATTTCGGGCCCACAGGGACTCTTTTTGCTTTAAATTGTCTCAGTTGTCTCTGTTTCATTCTGTGCAAGATGATATAATTTGTGATATCATTAGCCAAAGCCACACATCTTTTAAAAAAATCATTTTATTAGGGACTCGTACAACTCTCATCACAATCCATACATGCATCCATTGTCTCAAGCACATTTGTACATCTGTTGCCATCATCATCCTCAAAACATTTTCTTTCTACTTGAACCCTTGGTATCAGCTCCTCATTTTTCCGCTCCTTCCCTCCCTTCCTCCCTCCCTCATGAACCCTTGATAATTTACAAATTATTATTATTTTTTCATGTCTTGTACTGTCCGATATCTCCCTTTACCTCCTTGTCTGTTGTCTATCTTCCTGGGAGGAGGTTATAGGTAGGTCATTGTGATTGGTTCCCCCTTCTCCCCCTACTTTCCCCTGATTTGGCTACTCTCAATATTGGTCCCGAGGGATTTATCTGTCCTGTATTCCCCGTGTTTCCAGCTCGTATCTGTATCCATGTATATGTTCTGATCTAGCCGGATTTGTAAGGTAGAATTAGAGTCATAACAGTGGGGGGTTGGGGGGGAAGAAGCATTAAAGAACCAGAGGAAAGCTGTATGTTTCATTGGTGCCACACTGTACCCTGACTGGTCCATCTTCTCCCCATGACCCTTCTGTAAGGTGATGTCCAATTGCTTACAGATTGGATTTGGGCCTCCACTCCCCACTCCACCCCTCATTCACATTATGATTTTTTGCTCTGGGTCTTTGATGCCTGATACCTGATCCCATCGACACCTCATGATCACACAGGCTGGTGTGCTTCTTCTATGTGGGCTTTGTTGTTTCTCAGCTAGATGGTCGCTTATTTATTTTTAAGCCTTTAAGCCCCAAGATGCTATATCTTTTGATAGCCAGGTACCATCAGCTTTCTTTAGAACATTTACTTATTTACCCGCTTTGTCTTCAGTGATCCTGTCTGGAAGGTGAGCATCTCAGAGTGCTGGATTATTAGAACAAAGTGTTCTTTTGTTGAAGGAGTACTTGAGTAGAGGCCCAATGTCCATCTGCTTCCTTAATACTAAACCTATAAATATATGTGCATCGATCTATTTCCCCATTGTCATAGATACATATATTTACATATGTACATGTCTATATTTAGATCTCTATAAATGCCCTTTGCCTCCTAGTTCTTTCCTCTATTTCCTTTTACTTACCTCTTGTTCCACTATCATGTTCAGCCTTCATTTGGGTTTTAGTAATTCCTCTCAGTTACATTACCCTTGATCAAGCCCTACCAGGCCTCCTACACCCGCCTTGCCATTGATTTTTGGTCACCTGTTGTTCCCTTGTCCCTGGGTTTGTGAACACTCACTTTCTTTCCCCTGCCTCCCTTTCTCCCATGTCCCCCCGGAACTCTCATCCTCTTGTTCTCTCTTCCGCCTTGTTTATCCTACCTATCCCATCCAGGTAGACATGCGGAGACAACAATATGCACAAATACAAGACCGAGCACTGTCAGGGGAGGCCAGCCCCTAACACATCATTATAGGTCTGGTAGGCGCAATTGTACAGCGATAATAAGTAAAGGTTATAGTAAAATTATAGAGAACAGGAGAGATAGAAGAGAAATATTGAAATAAATGGAGTCAGACACAAGTCATGGTAGCATGCTCACCTCAGCCCCGCTTGGTGGTCCACGTGGAGGGAGAGAGAGAATTTTTAATACTAGACTTTTTATATTCTCCGAGGACATGCAAGCCCCCTAATCACAGGTGAAGACATCCATCACAGGAAGGGGTTGTTCTATAGGTAATACAGTAGTTAGAGGGGGGTGGTCTAGGGAAATACACGCAATAGGAAGAGGAGGGATTGGGGGTATACATCTGACAAGATGGGTGGATCCTAGGTACAGGATAACAGCCTAACCTTGGATGCCACAGATTGGTTTGGCCCGTTCCCTGGCTCAACTGATAGAGACCATTAATCCATTGTCCCCAGCAGCTGGGAGCAGGCCACCCGTGTGGTGTGGGGAGACAGCAGTCTGGCAGGGACTGCCTTCAGGGAAGATGTCTGTAAGCATCTGACCTCCCCCCACAGAGCACAACAAAGCAACAATAGAAAATAGAACCATAACTACAACAACAACAAAAGAAAAGCCTGTAAATAGTTCAAGGTCTATTTGTTGTCCTTCATGAGTGTTTTCCAGTGAGTCTGATGGGTCGCCACACCCTGGCCTCGCAGTCTATGTTTTGTGTTCCTTGGGGACTTCATTGCTCTGCTCCCCTGGTTACTCTGTTGCATGCCCCGAGCGTCTTGCTTGGTGTAGTGGAGTCAGGGTGTGCACAATTCTCACTGTGAGTCTCTAGTGTTGTCTCCCGTGGTGCTATGGGTCAGTGAGAAACCTCGTGTCTCATGGTGGGGCTGGCCCTATGGTCTTCTCTGTGTATTGGCTGCTCTGAGCAGAAATATCATCCTCAGGGCTTGGTGGGCCCGGATGTTCTCCACTCTCTCTCCCTCCCCCTTCATTTGCTCCCGTGTGTTCTGATCAGACACGTCCCTCTCCCTGAGCTGTAGCTTCAGTGCTGTCCTCTGAAGTGAATTCTTCTGGGGGGAGAAAGGGCTGTCCACTTAGTTGGTGATGGGCCAGCCCCTCAGGCCTCTCTGTTGGTTCCCTGCTTCATGCCAGTGTGCTGTGTTCTTGTCTTGGAGCACCAGGGCCACACATCTTTTTGAAATACTTTTGTTTGTTTGTTTGTTTGTTTAACCTTGGCTTGAGAGTCAGAATGCTGTCGGACAAGTTCCTGGCCTTTTAAAAATTTTCCTTTAAATGTAATTTCTTTTTATTCTGTTTTATTTTGGATTTTCACTAAGGTTTTTCATATTCCACATTATCAGATTACAAACCCTGTAAGCGCCACGACCCCTTCTGCTGGATAATACCTTTCATGTGGGAAGCATGCAGCGTAGACAAAAGGTCGAGTGCAGATACTCATCACAGGCAATGTCCAAGGGCCAAACCCAGGCCCCCACAGAACGCCAACAACCTCCCAGTTCTCCATCTCTTGTTCCTTTAAAAACCTTAGTTTTCATCGTTGCTGAGAATTCAGCAGGAGGACACGCACCAATCCAGCAACGCCTACCTGTACAGGTGAGTGACATTGATGGAATTGTTCAAGTTGTACAGCCTTCTCAGCCTGCTTCTCTCAGTCCTCCTTCCACACGAACATCAACACACTGCCCCCGACGGGTCCCATCTGCTCTCTTGAGTGTTGTTCTCAGTGTGATGCCATAGAGAGCGAGCTTACACGAGCACAATGCTCAAAGCGGACGTTCTTTATTAGTGATGATAAACTACACGCAGTCCCCGACTTTCCACAGGGCCCCATTCCACAGCTTGCTCCATCAGAAGTCAGTTCTGGCAAGAGTCACCTACGTCTTCTTTTTCTTTAGTTCTCATTATTATCATCTTGTGTTATCAGTACCTTCATAAATCCTATCTTTTTCCCTCTGGGGATTGGAAACATTGTTTTTGAGGATGATACCACTAGGAAAGTACATATTGTGACATTGCATGTAGTCCACGTTACTGATAAGATGCATAAAACAAAAACAAACCAAAAAGGATAGACATTAAATGTGGCTTGTCATAACTCAAATACGTTGCAGACGTTAGATTACTTGTTTTATTTGGCTTTAAGAAAACTCCAGGGGATCTTTGCTGGAGTAGAAAGCTTCTTCTTTCTCCCACATAGTGGCTGGTGGTTTTGAGCTGTGTACCTTGTAGCTAACAGCCCCACGCATAACCACCACACCACTGGAGCTCCCACTTCCAAGGTGAGATAGTTAAGGTTTATTGTGTCAACCTGGCCGATAAACACATGTGGGGTAATTGAAGGGTGGAGAGATAAATAGCTTGGTGAGCCTCGCCTTTCTAGTTCTCGGGTCTGTTGCTTTCTGATGGTCAGACCAGGGTGCAGCTGCCTTAGCCAGTTGCCTGCTTCAGCTGGCAAGGCTCACTTCCTGCAAGACATCCCTGAGCAGAAGCCACATGGATCTACCCTGATACATCCCTGGGTGCTGGAGCAGCCGTGTGGAGACCCCTGCCAGCGCTGAGATGCTTACACATTCACTGACTCGGCTTTCCTCCTGAAGTCAACATCATTGCGTGTGTTTTGTGAGATGGAGGAGGACTTTGTAGATTGGTGTCGGACATCTGGGCTAATGTTGGACTTGTGGGCTTGGGCAGCACTGGGTTGGGATGCTTTCTTAGTGTACAGTTACCCTTTGTATAAAACTCTCTCATACATATGTTCTTGACACAATGGATGTATGTATAGATTGTGATAAGAATTGTACGAGCCCTCAATAAAATGATTAAAAAACAAAACAAAAAAAGCTCTCTCTTCTACATATGAGTTTCTGTAGATTGGTTTCCCTAGTTTACGCAGACTGACACCCAGGGTATCTTTTTGTTTCGAGGTTTAGAAAGTATCTCAGGGCAGTAGTTTCAGGGGTTCACCCAGCCTCCCTGGCTCCAGTAAGTCTGAAACCTATGAGAATTTGAAATTAGTTTTACACCCCCCCCCCTTTGATCAGGATTCATTTGCAAAATATTTGTCAACATGTTCAGTAACTGGAAGCCCGTCGTCATCCGGTTCTTCTGGCCTCCTAATCAAGGGGGCAGTTGTCATGAAAGTCATAGCTACTCTTCCACACCGTCCTTCTCCTCCTGAGTCTCGCCCCTCCTGTGGCTCCACGTGAATAGAGAGCGATGGTTTGGGTGCCTTCGGAGGCTGGTTGCAAGCTGGGACAGCCTGGCACTACCCGGTGGACCAGGAAGCAGAGGTCGAGCAGGGGCACCAAACACATGATTACGCCAACGAACTAGGCCAGTGTCCCATGAAACCCTCGCCGAGAGCCCCACACCAAGATCCAGACTCCACGAAGTGCTCGGTCGTGTGTATGTGTGTAGCCTTAGCTGGAATGCTCTTGTCCCCCTTCTACTTCTGTGGTATCACATTTTTTCCAATTCCACTTTTAAAAAAACCCATTTTATTAGGGACTCATACAACTCTTATCACAATCCATACATACATCAATTGTGTGAAGCACATGTGTACATTCATTGCCCTCATCATTCTCAAAATATTTGCTCTCCACTTAAGCCCATGGCATCAGCTCCTCATTTTCCCCTCCCTGCCAGCTCCCCCCTTCCTCATGAACCCTTGATAATTAATAGACTATTATTTTGTCATATCTTACACTGTCCGATGTCTCCCTTCACCCACTTTTCTGTTGTCCATTCCCCAGGGAGGAGGTTATATGTAGATCATTGTAATTGGTTCCCCCTTTCCACCCTACCCTCCCTCCACCCTCCTGGTATCACCACTCTTACCACTGGTCCTGAAGAGATCATCTGCCCTGGATTCCCTGCGTTTCCAGCTCTGTACCCGTGTACATCCTCTGGTCTAGCCAGACTTGCAAGGTAGAATTGGGGTCATGATAGTGGGGGAGTGGGGTGAGGAAGCCTTCAAGAACTAGGGGAAATTGTATGTTTCATCATTGCTACACTACACCCTGACTGGCTCATCTCCTGTCCGAGACCCTTCTGTAAGGGGACGTCCAGTTGCCTACAGATGGGTCTTGGGTCATATCCATTCCTTCCTGGACAGGCAGGTAGGTTTTTCCACCTTTGGCTACTGGGAATAATGCTGAAATGAATGTTAGTGTACGAGTCTCATGTCACTCTGTGCTTTCGGGTCTTCTGGGCCTTGCTGGGTCATAAAGTTCGACTTTGCTTTTGAGGAACTGCTACACTGTCATCCGCAAGAGTTGTAGCATTTTGCATTCCAACCAGCAAGGAAGGGATAAATGCTTCAACTCCTCACACCCTTAAGGCACACTCCTTAAGATTCTTCCTGGTTGTGCGACAGGACCTTCATGAGAGGGCCCAAGAGGCATGTCTTAAAGCTTTCTGAGATTATACAAGAGATGTTATGATTGTACCCCCAACCTCATCTTTACCCTGGGCTTATTTATTCTGAGAAGATTGTGCAGCTGTGAGAGAGGAGGCCAGTCAATGTGAAGTTCACGTCACTCTCCACAGCTCCTCAAGGAAACTCCTATTGCTGTTACTTTATGGAGCTGCAACCTGCGCTACAGAAAGATGATGTCGTTGGTCCAAGTGCTCTCATCCCATCCAGGGCACGCATTCAAACCAGGTCCTGCCCAAGCGAAGAAGCCCTCATGTCCATTTTATCCTCCCGCCTCAGCACATCACTGTGGTCCACAGGCTGGGCATGGGACTGGGTGACTGCCACTTCCAGTGTGGGCTCATTTTCGCCCAGAGCAGACCCTGAGACAAGGACTTCACCCTGTGGGGACCTGATAAGGCACCGTGTGGAATGTCCCTTGGAACTACTCCACTAAGGGGCAGGAAGTTAGTGTCCGTTTTCCTCTGATGCATCTTCTTCAGCGGTCGAGGCTTTCCCTGGAGGACTCACAGGGCGGGGCAAATGCTCACAGGACACACTGGAAAAGCAGAGGAAGGCGGGTGCCTGAGACAGCATGCTGGGAGCGCAGCTACAGATGCAGCTACAGATGCGGTTGGACCTGGGGAGCAGCAGGCAGGACTCCTGAAGCCTGCCCCCATCGCTCATTCCCCGGCCAGCGTTCACTCTCTGGCTGGTACTTCAAGGGTCACACCTCTGCAATGGCTCAGCGGGACAAATGACAGTTCCTGCAGTATCGCCGGGCCTGAGGCCTTAACCGATATTGATCTCCATCACGCGCCATTCTGGATGCCCTGGTCCTTGCTGGCGCGTCTGCTTGTCGGGGCTGCTTGCTCAGTGGGTGAGCCCAGGCCTTCACTCCTGAGCCCTCTGTGCATCGTCACCGAGTCTGCTCCGGCGCACCAAACACTCCCCAACCCGGTGGCATTGTCCCCATCACTCACAGGCCCGACTCCATTGTTGCAGGTAAGGGCGCAGGGCCTTCCAACCCAGCAGGCTCCTCGGCCAGCACCATATGAGACTCTGTGTGTGTGTGATCCATAAGGTTTTCATGGGCTCATTTTCAGAAGTAGATCACCAGGCTTCCCTTCCCCGTCTGTCTGGAAGCGCCACTGAAAGGCACCCACCCAAGCAGCCCTGCTGGTGTTTGAAATACCAGTTGTCTAGCTCACAACATCACAGCAACTTGCAAGCCACTGTAAGACACCGACTGACAGATGGTGGCTATGTTTCACTGAACTAGGCTGCAGTCCACTGAACTAGTTTTCTTCTCGCTCGTCACTGAGCATAGAAGCACCAAGAGGTGCCCTCACGAACCTCCAAGCTCTACGCATACTCTTCTTGCAACAATATTAAAGAAGGAACGCCAGCTCCTCATGATGGCCAAGGTCAATGATCGCCGACTCCTCTGCCTGCTGGTCTCCTGGCGTGAGAAATTCCAGATAACCAGCTATTCTTGTGATTTACTCATACTCTGTGGTCCTACTCATGACTAATCCCAATGGACCATTTCCATGGTTCGATGTCCTTCTGGTGTGCCTAGCCTACTTTTTGACTTGGTGGATCATACCCGGTTCATGGTGGAAAACTGAGTCACATATTTACTTACCATTCTCACGGTCAGTCGTTCAAACGGTCCTGCTGTGCCGAGGATGGATCTTCAAATGTTGAATCACTCTCTGCAGCGGAAGGCATGGTTTATTCCCAGAACGGTAGGGAATGGAGATAAGAGGCTCCCATGGGGGCTTGTCAGAGACTGACCCTGCCTCTTTCCCTCCCGTGGACCCATCACCACAATCAATTTCCGAACATTTTCTTCTCTTACTCAGTGTTGTTAGCTCCCCCCACCTCCTCCCCTGCCCTGCCTGGAGGCAGTTCTCAATCCATTTACTATCTCTAGAGATCTACCCGCCTGTGTACAGAAAATCATACAAAGCACGAATAAGAAACGAGTAACTACAACAGCAACAATAGCAAGAGAAGAAAACAATAGGAAAACCTCAATCGAAAGCAAAAAAATATTAAAAACAGAAGCAACTTTAAATTGAGTGAAAAGGGAGATCAACTGATAGGGGATTACATTTGCTCTCAGTCTGGCAGGAAGGCCTTTCCCATTCCCTGAGCTATGAAGGGAGGGGCTCAATCCCTGTGGGGGTTCTGCAAATGCATTTCGGACTTCCGCTGTCATCCACAGCCTTCTGCAAATTTGGCGTTCATAAGTTAAACTCCGGCACGACCCCCCCCCCCTTCAGATCTGGGTTTTATTATTTACAATGCTTGGGCCACACTCTTCTGTTCTTTTTATATCTCAGAAGAGATTAGGTTTAGGAAAATCCAGATCTGAATGGGTCTCTTCCCCAGGCCTTCGATTTTCACCTGGATGGATGGATGGATGTTGTGTTCTTCAGCCCTCCTTCAAAGAGCTTTGAATCGACAAACACTCTTTCCCTGTCGTGTTGTTGCTGCAGCTGAATGATGATGGTTATTGCAGGTGTGCTTTCCTTTCCTGGCGACGGCCCGTCTAGAGGAGCTAACAGCTGCTGTCCCGGAGCAACGGGGTTGCGTTTTTGTACAAGCCAGAAAGAAATGCCATGGTGAAGTTCTACAGACAGTTTTACCCAGCCTTCCTTCCTTCCTTCAGGGATGGTCCCTTGGGCCAATAAATACATACTGCACTCTTGAAGGCTCAATCTATATGTGAAGTACTGAATTCTTTCTTTTTTAAAAATAAGAAACTAAATCAGACTGTTTTACTACTAGTGAAAATTTAAAAACAATGAAAAAATCGTAAGACTCACCACCCCCGCCCCCCCCCCGCCCCCAGCACAATCGCCGAAGACAAAACGGGTACATAAGCAAATGTGGTGAAGAAAGCGGATGGTGCCCGGCTATCAAAAGATATAGTGTCTGGAGTCTTAAAGGCTTGAAGTTAAACAAGTCCACATGGAAGGAGCACACCAGCCAGTGCGATCATGCGGGGTCATCAGGACCAGGTAACAGGCACCAGAAGATTCACAATGAGCAACAAACAAACAAAAACAGCATTGAGAAAGGGGGTGGGGGGGTCAGAGCAGAGATCCAAAGCCCATCTGTAGACAATGGAACATCCCCCACAGAGGTGGATCACACAATATTACTCAGGTTCCTTGAGGCTTCCTCACCCCCCGCCCCCCGCCCTGGCTACCATGACCCTAGTGCTGCTTGTCACTCTGCACTGGACTGGAGCAGGTACACAGGTGTAGGTAAGAGATCAAGCTGTCAGCACACGGAACCCAGGAACAGGAATGGGAATAATGATACCCAAAGAGTAGGGGGAAGGGGGGACAGGTGGGGAGAAAGGGGAACCGATGGCAATTATTGGCACATAACCACACCCCCCCTCCAGGGGAAAGCGCAACAGAAACCATGGGGGAAGGGGGACAGCGGTCAGTGTGAGATATGAAAATAATAATAATTTATAATCTATCAGGGGAACATGAGGGTGAGGTGTGGGGGAGGGGAAAAGAAAACAAATGAGGAGCTGATCCAAAGAGCTCAATAGAAAGCAAACGTCTAGAAAAGAACATATGTACAAAAATGCCTGATACGATTGATGTATGGATTATAATAAGAGTTATAAGAGCCCTCAATAAAGTGATCTTTTATTTAAAAATATTTTTAAAAGATATTAGGTTTTGGACCAGTCCTATTCTGGTGTGAGCTTATTAATATAACAAAACACCTATTTGCCAACAGAATCAGGGGCCAGGAGGTAGCGTATACTTTGGGGGTATGATCAATCCACAACAGATCAGGATATGGACGATCCAAAGCAGGATAATGGAGAGTCGTCTTTTTAATTCTAAAAACATATAGATCAGCGGTTCTCAACCTTCCTCATGCTGCGACCCTTTCATACAGATCTTCCTGTGGTGGGGACTCCCCAACCATAACATTATTTTCGTTCTACTTTGTCACTGTCATTTTGCTACTGTGATGAATTAGGCAACCCCCGTGAAGAGGTCATTCAAGCCCCACAGGGGTCTCAACCCTCAGGTTGAGAACTAGCAGACCACAGCTAACATTTCCCACAGGCACTGCTCAGTGACATCAGTTACAGCCCCCATGTTACAGGATCATCATCACTATCTGCCGCTACCAGAGGCAGAAACAAGAAAAGATCTTCTCCCAGGGGCAACCGTGAGAGCCTGGATCTGCCAACAGCACGTTGGTGTTCCTTTTTTTCTTTTTAAATGAAATCATTTTACTCATACAGCTTTTACCATCCATCCATCTATCCATTGTGTCAAGCACCTCGGTACATATGTTGCCATCATCATTTTCAAAGCATTTTCCTTCCACGTGAGCCCCACGTTGCTGCTCTTATAAGCCACGCAAAATGAATACACTCCCAGGCCTGAGTGCTTTCCCCAAACCCCACCCAGGCCTCAGTCTGGGATAATCCTCCTGGCGTCCGGGCAGGGCCACCTGAAAATCGGTGGAATGGAAAAGTCGAAGTTCTCACAAGGACAGAAGCAGCAGCAGCTAACGTTGATGATGTCATTCCAAATGCATTGGGTGAATTACATCAGTTAAACTTCCCGGAAAACCTATGAACTAGACACTATTACCAGCTGCATTTTATAAATGAGGAATCTGGGGCCCTGAGTGCTAAGTCACTATGTGAAGTCGGCCCCCCTTGGAAGTGGTGTGGAGCCAGGAGAGCCACCCATGAGCCCGGCTGCTCCATGAAGCCTGCAGGGGAGGTGCCAGGGCTGGGCCCTGCCACTGTGCCAATGAGAAGAGGCCCATCTCCCTCGGTGACCTCTTCTGTTCTTGACGAAACCAATGTTTTCTCAACCTTCCTAAAAAAAAAATTTCTTTTTCCATCATTTGTCTACTCATGTGGTGCCAATTTCTCTATGACACCGGTGCCTTTTCACTGATCCCTAGGTCTCTGTCTATAGAGAGTACATCTGACTTTTTTCTGTGATATGGGAATGTTTTTTGCCTTTTTTTTGGGCAGTCTTTTTAAACATTCACCTATGTTCTAATATTAAAAAATGTAATGATCTTAATAATTTCTCTTTGGGGACACTGTCTGAGAAGAGGCCTGTCCCCGGAGAAGGACATCACGCTTGGTAAAGCGGAGGGGCAGTGGCACAGAGGAACGGACGGATACGGTGGCCGCAGCCATGCGCTCACAGAGAAGAACCGGTGTGGGGACGGCGCAGGACAGGGCAGTGTTTCTTCCTGTTGGATAGAGGGTTCCGGTGAGTCATAACCTACCGTTTATACTCGTGTATAAGCCGAGTTTTCAGCACAAAAAATGTGCTGAAAAAATTGGGGTTCGGCTTATACACGGGTCAGTGGCATGAATGGATGTCATCTGGTCAAGCCCGACTAACAAAAGGAGGAAATCTCATGAAGCCTGACATAGAGTTAATAGCAAAGTGGGTTTGAGATGCAGGGGAAGACATTCCAGAAGACATGGTGCGACGTGCCTTCCAGAAATGTAGTATTAGTAATGCTATGGATGGCAGTGAAGACTGCGCTTTGTATGAAAATGACAGCAGTGATGGTGATGACGGCGATCTCAATGAGGGCAGCGTCTATGATGACCTCACACCAGCTGAAGCTCTGCATTGGGATACGGATGATGATGAGGAATCCAGTTTTGAAGGACTTTAACTCTTTACATTTTAGCTTGGTTGCTGATTGAGCTCAGGAAATAGTACTCTTAAGGTATCATTGTTGATACCTTATTGTTTTTGTTGAACCTATTTTCCACTTACTGTGCTGGTTTACTAATGTTAAATGACTCGTTGTCCTTTTATTTGTGTTTTTTATTTAAAATAAATATTTAAATATATTACCCCACTGCTGTCTCAATTTGTAGTAATTTTATCTGCATTTGTTTTGATTATTGAGACTCACCAATAGCTTCTGCATTTCCCACCGTAGGCTTATTCTCGAGTGAACCAGTTTTTCTGGTTTCCCAGGTAATAATCAGGTACCTCAGCTTCTACTTGGGTCGGCTCATATTCGAGTATATACGGTACTCTGCAGCGCCCAGCACCAATGACAAAACCTTGGGAATGTGGGAGCCCAGGCCAAGGTTATGATCAAGTGACGCCTTGATTACTTATGATATTTTTGTGATAGAAACAAAGTCAAAAGCAGAGGGGGCCTTCACCAGCCTCACTGGTGATCAGAACGCCGTCAGTGTCATTTCATCCAGGCTCTCCCAGTTCTTAATGAGCTGACGGAAATCCCACGATCTTCAAATTCGTCAGTCTTTGATCCATTTTGGAAAAAAAATTTAGAGTGACAGAGCTAACTTGATTTCTATGCAAATAGATAACCCTTTAAGGATCCCGGGTGGCATCGTGGGTTACGTGTGGAGGTTGCTAATCCCAAGGTCAGCAGTTCAAACCTGCCAGCTGCTCTGCAGTATAAAGATGCGTCTTCCTGCTCCTGCAAAAATGTGCAGCCTCAGAAACCCACAAGGGCAGTTCCTCTCTGTCCTATGGGGTCTCTGTGAGACAGGAACGGCTTGACGGCAGTGAGTTTTGCACTAAAACAAACAAACAAACAAATAACATCTAGCTCTTTATCCCAATAAAATATATTGAAAAAAGAAAAACCCAAGACTTTCTTTCCCCTACTGATTGGAAGTGCAACTTTGAGCACACTCTAAATTCCTGTACCTCCTTGAATCTATACCTGGAGTCTTTATTCTGGTCCACTGACTTATCACCGTATTCGTGCTCCTGTACCATGCTGTTCTGATTGTCACGGCTTTGCGATAGGTTTGGGTATCAGGTAAGGCAGCAGTTGATTCTAACTTGTGGGGACCGCGGGGGTCGGAGGAGAACTGTGCTCCACAGGGCTCTCGGTGGCGGATCGTTCAGAAGCACACCTCCAGGTCTTTCTCCTCTCGGTGGGCTCGAACCTCCAACCTTTTAGTTAGCAGCTGAGGGTGCTTACCATTTGCATGACCCAAAAGGGTCTCCAAAAGGTGGTTTCGGTGGAAGCCTCCCCCGGTCTTCTGAGACATGACCTGAGTGAGGACCTTCGGTCAGGCAGGTGTGCCGTTAATGGAGGTCCTCCCAAGCCCTCAGGTTAGCTCACAACCGGGCTATCAACACGCTGCTTGGACCCAGTGAGAGTGACCTTGAGCAGAGAACCTCACCCTCGGAAGCCTTCTGTTTAGAGACTCTCCCTCATGTGCCAGCACCATCTCGCCCCAAGATGCCAGGGCCAGAGCGCCTGGGAGATACCCAGTAAGATTGCAGAAGGATACCAAGAGTAGACTCTTCAACAGGAAGCCCGCAGATGAACCAAGGAGATTGGCAGGCCGGGGAGCGGAAAGGGTGATTAGGCAAGAGACAAGGCTATTAACAGTTCCAGAGCGCGAAGACTCCTGGGGCGGCCGTTGCCTGATACCTGCTCCAGGAAGCACTGGACTGCGCACAGGACCCGGGACTTTTGAGAGGTGGGGGCCACCCTGCAGGTGCAGTGCTGCTTGGTTCTGCAGGGGGTCGGGGTGGGGTGGGGAGGGAGCCCTGATCCCCATCTAGCTCCTGGGATGAGAGTACTCCTTTCGGGCGCTTTGGAGCTGACTACATGGTCGGAGGGAGGGCATGAGGGCAGGGAACTGGCCTAAATGAGCTCTCCTTGCACGTGCCATGGACCAGGTCTCTGGTGTTCTCGGGGGTAGACGAGAGGAGGTCACTTAGGTGGTCTCTCAGGCCCACCCAGTTTCAGCAGTTGGTCCTAGGACCATCAAGTAAATGGAATGAAGGACACCTCTTAGCTGGTTGGGTCAGAAGGTGGTGGCCTGGGGGAAGCCCCCATTCCAGCGTATCTTCCTGTTGTGGATCTCGAATTCCTGAGCCAAGGCCCCGGGGCCCAGGTCCCCTCACCTGACCCTCTGCGGGTCGCTGAGTCCTGTAGCTAGCTGTCGGGGAGTGGGGCTCAGTTGCTCACAGTGTGACCTCCAACTTCGTTTGCTTCCTTGGGCAAGGGATAAAGGGGAGGCCTGCTGGCGAGGGGTCCTGGACATGCTTGTTCTTGGCCGACAGTGACTTTCCCCGTTCTTGGGGGGCTGCGGTAGCAGCTGCAGACTGAGAGGCTGGTGGCGGAGGAGATGGGGTCCTGTCGGAGGGGGCGTTCTCTGCGGGGTGCCGTGACTGGAAGAAAGCAGGTCATCCCAGGGCAGTGGGGCCCAGGGGGGAGTGTGGTGTCCGTCTCCATGGCCTGTGCCCTGCCTGACTCCACGGTGCCCTCACGGCCCATGAGGAAGGGAGAGACTGGTGCTAGCCTGTGCTGATCTGAACGTCGGCAACATGGTGCATAAGGTCCGACAGAGCAGGGCAGTGGTTCTGACTGACGTTGAGACTGGAGGGTACCCATTTCCTCCCGGAGGGTACCCATTTCCTCCCGGAGGCTTCAGGTCTTCCTGCCCCAGCCCTTCTGACAGGCAAGTGGAGGGGGCTGCTGAAGCATCCCCCTTGGGAGAGAAGGACTGAGAGGCAGGGAGTGCCGGTGCCAGGGGCCCACGGTGGTGAAGGTGGGTCTGCGTGCGGCATCCAGAGAGTGCGACTTTGACCTAAAATGCCAGCGGGTTTCTGGGAAGGGGCTGTAGAGGAGCACCGCTGCCTGCTGGGAACTTCTCTCACGAGCTGTTAGCAGTGCCCCACGTGACCCCAGACTTCCTGGAGGGATGACGTGCGGATGGGTCCCTGAAACTAATGCCCTCAGGTCACCTTTAAGCCCCAAACCAAAAACATCCCTGAAGTCATCTGGAGACCTAATGATGGGTTAATGCAGCGGTTCTCAATCTGTGGGTCGAGACCCCTTTGTGGGGGTTGAACGACCCTTTCCCAGGGGTCGCCCAATTCATAACAGTAGCAAAATGACAGTGATGAAGTAGCATCGAAAATAATTTTATGGTTGGGGATCATGAGGAACTGTATGAAAGGGTTGAGGCACTAGGAAGGTTGAGAACTGCTGGTTTAACATAATTAGTAGGAGGGTCTGTCTTGAATATTGTGTGCTTTTAAGAACGAAGCATCTGGGATTGAACTGGCAACAGCAACCTGCCAAGGAGACATGAGTCTCAGTGGGCCAGTGGAGGGGGCAACTCAGAAAAGGGGGGTGGGTGGGTGAAGGGAGATGTCGGACAGGGCAAAATATGACAAAATAATAATTTATAAATTATCAAGGGTTCATGAGGAAGGGGGGAGCGGGGAGGGAGGGGAAAAAATGAGGAGCTGATGCCAGGGGCTTAAGTGGAGAGCAAATGTTTTGAGAATGATGAGGGCAATGAATGTACAAATGTGCTTTACACAATTGATGTATGCATGGATTGTGATAAGAGTTGTATGAGGTCCTGATAAAATGATTTAAAAAAACTAATTATAAAGCATGGGGTGGGGTGGACAGACATAAGACCCGAGGGATGTAGCCAGGGTCTGCTGGATGGGACATGCAGAAACTGGTGAGTATGTGGGGGTTTTTCTGTCTTCTCAATGACAGTAGAATTAAAAAGAAAAATAAGGAGCAGCCCCATGCCCAGGACGAGCCCATAGGGAAACGACTTCAGGATCCTGAGCCCCCACTCTGTCACATGCTCAGCAGCATGGCCTCCACATCACAGTGGCCTGGATCTTTCCCCGCCCCCCCGCCCCCTCCGAGCTCCTATTCTGGAAGCTTCTGTACCCGGAACCTTATCTTGTTGGCTCGTGTTATCTCCCTGGCTGGAAGTACACACAAAACTGCTCTTTGAGACCATGACTGGTTTCACCCCACTGGGCAGAGCTGCCCACTTCTGCCCTGCTCCCAATCCCTTGTCCCCCTCACAGCCTCTCACTTGGGCATCGGTGATCACAAAGGGACCTGCTGCCCACTGAGAGGTCGCTGGGGAAGCCTGCTCCACAGCTTGCAGGGAGGGCAGGATCGAGTGTGCCAGGATTACTGCTGATGTCTCGGCTCCAGTCGGTCACTCTGCCTCCGAGGCTCCCCAAGTTCCTCTGTCAGGGGAGGGATACACTGAGCCGAAGAACACTCAGCTATGACAAAGATGTCACCCCATTCACGCCTTTACCCAGCAATCGCTGTAGGCCAGGCAGGGTCACGAAACCAAACGCACTGCCATTGAGTCGATGCTGACTCATAGCGACCCCCTGTGGGTTTCTGAGACTGTTTATTGGAGTACAAAGCCTGTCTTTCTCCCGAGGCGTGGCTGGTGGTTTTGTACTGCCTACCTTGTGGTTCGCAGCCCAACTGACAATCACTCCCGCCAGGGCTCCTGTGGGGTTGATACACCCAGTAGTTAGGGACCTCTACTGTGTCCCAAGCACCCTTCTAGGTATTTGGGATATAGCAGTTGACCAGACAGCAAACTCCCTTCTCCCATGAGGCACATATTCCAGCAAGAGGAGGGAGAGAGTTGCACCATTAATGAGTGAAAAAGTCTATTCTGGGATGAGGACACGTGCTAAGAAAAGATTCGATTGGAAAAGGCAGTGCGTGGGGCTCTCACGTGGCCATCTGATCTCGGCCTCTCGGCAGCTGGGCGGTGGGCCTTAGTGCGCTCCAGGGAGGAACGGAAGCACAGAGGTGTCCAGAGACTGGCCCACAGCTGTCGAGCCGCGGGGCTCCGGGAGGCATTCTGGCTCCACAGTGCTGTGACTCGATGTCATTTCCTCTTTGGGGCCTCAGTCTCCTCGTCTGTAGTCTGACCCACTTCTGTCAACAACTCTCCGTGATGCTCCCCCTGACACTGTGCCACAGGGACCCTGGCCTCCAGCCCAGCCCCACCAGCCCCTGGAGGCCATGGAGGGAGGGGGCTCCCTCTGGGACAGACGGTGGATGGGGCTGGATGGTGGCCTTCGGGGGGGTTGAACAATGTGGCCCAAGAAGGATCATTGTTTCCATGGGGCAAGGGGGTGAGGCAGGTATGAGGTAACTGGGGGGAAGGGCAGCTAGACTAGAGTAGGCACTTCCCTATTTTAACACCGGGAACTCCATTCTTGGCATTTTTCCACATTGCTTTTTTATCAAGAGAACTTTCGGACCTATAAAAAGGTTGAAACAACAGTTCAATGATGCTGTTGTACCTACAGCCAACGTTTTGCCCGTTTGCATTTTCTACACACACACACACACACACACACACACACACACACCCTCTCTCTCTCACACACACACTCACAACACACATTCACAACACACTCACACACACTCTCACACACACACTCTCACACACACTCACACACTCCCCCCACATGCTCACACACACTCACAACACACTCACACACTCCCACACACACTCCCACACAAACGCTCACACACACACACAATCACAACACTCTCACTCACACACACGCACTCACAATACTCTCTCACACACATTCGTGCACACTCACACACACTCTCTCACACACACTCTCACACACTCACACACACACTCTCTCATGCACACTCACACACATTCTCACACACTCACATGCACACTCACTCACACACTCATATGCAAACTCTCACTTGTTTGCCTCTGTGGAACTATTTAAAAGACGTCATATAGTCTCCTAACGAAGCTGCATCTCCCTTCAAGATAAGAGCATCCCTTACAGGTCCGTAGACCTGATCCCACCTAAGACATTCCTCTTATGCAACACTATCTTCTACACAGCCCACACCCCTTAGATGCCCTATGATGTGCCAAACGGACCCCGTGGCTGAAGACCGTCCAGTGACACGTCCATGTTGTCTGTAGGTGTTCTTTCTCGTGACTATTTTAAAGGCCCTCCCTGCCATGTTTCTTCTTGGATGACATTGACACCACTAGTAAGGAGTGTATCCCGTCGTCTGATAGAACACCCCATGTTCCAGGAGGTGAGCGAATGGAGGAATGTCTGAGTATCTGAGAGCCCTACATGTACCCTGACCAGGGCAAGGCACCATGAATAGCCCCGGGTCAAATATGATTCTCACCTGCCTGCCCTGAGCTCGCTGCTAAGTGTTGTCACCTCCTCCAGGAAGCCCTCTATGACAGACCCTGGCAGGTGAACTCCTGGTTCTGTGCCTTGGGCACTGGACACACAAACCTGGTGCCCTGCTCGGCTTGGCTGCCATTAATTTCATGTCTTCTGAATGAGGCTGTGGGTGCCATCAGCAGAGACCAGGGGCTAGCCCCGTCTGCATCTTCAGGGCCAGGTCCTCTGCTTGGGTGTGCTGGTGGATGCGGTCCCCATAGCACCCACAAAACTGGGCTCCCTGGCAGGGGCGGTGTGTCTGCCAGCGGGGTGGGGTGCTTTTCCTAATTCATTTTAAGTGCTTGTTCATTAGTGTGAGGCAGAGCTTGGAAAGGGTTTGGGCAGAAAGAAAGCGTCTCAGAGGGGTGTGCTGGGTAACCCTTTAAGGACTGATTCTGAACTAGGAGAAAGCCTTGGTTTGTAGCATTTGCCAATTCGCCTGGTGTAAATACTCCCAACGTGTGGCTTCCAGCCACTAAATTGGGAGGAGACTCATGGACTCTTACAAGCTCCAAGACCCGGCTCCAACAGACCATTGTGGTTTGACAGCCGTGGTCTTTAAACTGTGCCTGAAACAAACTCTAAGGTCTCTAAGACAGAGCGAGACAGAGGGATTGAGAAGCAGGGTGACCAAAGAGAAGCAGAGAGACATTCTACTTCACTTTCAAGTATTGCGCCTCCCCAGGGTGAGGGATTGCCCCATCTGAGTCCTGCGAAACCTGCAGGAGGGATCTTGCTCAAGGGAAGGTTGGACCAGCGCTTCATCCCCCTGGGAAAGAGCGTCACCCCTGCTCAGCCTGTGTGTGGCCTTTGGCTCAGCAAGCTTTCAGTTGGAAATCTCCTTCCTCTTCTGGGCACAGGCCTTGCTCTCTGCTGCCTCAGCCCCTCCACACGTATTGCTTTTAGCCCGTCTCCTTCAGAGCTTGGATCAAGATGCCTTCCCCGGGGAAGCCTGCCCTGACCACCAGACCATGGTCCCCTCCACCTCCGCCCCTCACAGCTTTCTACGTATGAAATTTGTTCCCCCCTCCAGACCCTCCCTGGGGCTTCAGCCACACCAATTCTTATGCATCTAAATCTCTATCAATTGACCTACCACTCACCAAGACCTTCAGAAACAGGTGAAGGGGCCATGATCAGGAATCTGATCAACTTTCCTTGAGCACCTAGTCTGGGCTCAGAACTCCGGAGGAAGGTGGACCCAGGTGGACAGTGACAACCGCAGGGCAGCCAGGGCCCAGACATGGGTCCTGAACCCAGCTTGAAGTGTTGGGCTGGCTTCCAGGGAGGTCTGTGGGAGAATGCGGTGTCTCAGGTGAGACCTAAGGGACTCCCTAGGTAAGAGAGCGAGGGAGTGGGGGGAGGTTTGGGACAAAGGTACGTGACATTCTGAAATAGGAGTGGTTCCCTGTGGCGCCAACACTAGGGTGATGGAGGAGGTGGCACGAGTCAGGGCCCACCTCCTTCCGTGCCTTCCACGCACTGGGGGGCAGCCCGTCTGCACCAATGTCCCGGTGCCTGTGCTGGAGGAGTCGGGAAATTCTGAGGAGAACACGCGGTGGCCGAGAGGCAAAGGAGGAAGGAAGACCAGACTCTTGATGTCCCTTTGATGCAGCCCAGGTGCTGGTGGAGGAGCCACCAGGCACAGAACGTCCCCTGCCGGGGGGTGGGTGGGGTACTACGTTGTTTAAAGATCAGAGAGGGCTGTGGGCATTGAGGGGCGGCCTGGAGGAGGCAAGGGCATGCATTGTGTGGGCAGTGCAGGGAAGAGCATGCCGGGCAGAAGGAACAGAGAGAACAGAGGCCCTGAGTGGGGGCAGAGGTTGGAGAGGGATGGCCGGGCTGCTCTCTTTCCGGGCTTGTGGGGTGCGATGGAGTGTTTTAAGCAGAGAGTGACTGCGGTCGGTGGCCAGCACTACCTCACCTCTTCTCTGTCCTCAGGGTCACGGTGCCATGGAGACTGGACAGAGAGTGTCACGGAAGGGCCGCAAGCTGGGCTCCAGCCGCCGCCGGCAGACACGAGAGCCAATTGATGACCAGGAAGCCCCAGGGGCCCCCGAACCTGAGTCCTGGTCTTTCCAAGCCACGGCCGAACTGCAGGACTTCTTCCAGAACTGCGGTGCCAAGGAGAGGGGCTTTGTTACCCGCGAGGACGTGGCGGTGAGCCCGGGGCCCATCTCCTCCCTGCGTCCCTGTCATGCATGCATGCAGCCTTTGGAGCCTGCCTGCTCCAAGAAGGCAGCCTTTGCCTATCTCTTGTCCATAAGCTGCCCTCCGATAAGGCCAGCGACTTGTTTAGACTAACATGTGAATGACTGACAAGGCGTTCTGTGCTCTCTCCCGCCAGAAACATTTGCAGTTTAACAAGGGGATGATGTTTCAACGTACAAAGTCACTTGCTAATCGTAAAATTCCAGGCCCGTGAAGCATAAAAGTTTATCTCGGGGCAGGAGTCAGAACGCTGGAACTCAAACTATGTCAACAGCTATCAGCTTCACTAACGCACCAAGACCGGTTTCTTCGGCATCCCTTCTCACTTGCCATGGGCGCCAAAGTCTCCTGGGCCAGCTGCCTCCTGCTGTTGCTCCCTGCTCCAGACTTTGTCGGCCCCCCTTCTCATGGTCTGTCCCTCGCACCAGCCCCGCCCCCGCCCCGCCCCCCCCTTTCAATCTGCAACTAGGTGCAAATAACTACTGTTAACAGGCAATTTTCCAAAAGGTACAACAATGACTCTCAAGTAAAGATGATGTGAGCATGAACCAAAAAGCTATTAAGCGTTAATTAATTAATTGAATGATGGAACCCGTAAGACCGGTTCAAAGGGTATTAGCGCAGTCCTGATGTCTATGTGTGATGTGGACAAAGAAGTGTTAGGAGAAGGCGGCTGGATTCAGCCTTTGAAATCCCCCAGGCCCAGTACAGCAAAACCTGCCCAAGGTGGAACCTGTGTAAGGTGGAAACTTGTCAAAGGAGGAAAACCAACCTATTTCCTACTAAAGCGAGCGATGGAAACATGGTAGCACAGCTTTGAACCCACTGTGCCACCAGGGCTTCTGAACAACATGATGCACAAAGCTAATGCCACCAAACGAGCCACTTTCTGCTCCCATGAAGAGTGACAGTCTTGGAAACTCACAGGGGCGGTTCTACTCTGTCCTATAGGGTCACTAGCTCTTTATGGGTTTCTGAGACTCGCTCTTTATGGGACTAGAAAGCCTCCTCTTTCTCCCACAGAGCAGTTGGTGGTTTCAAACTGCTGACCTTGTGGTGAGCAGCCCCAACTGGCAACCCACTACGCCACCAGGCTTCCTGTTTTCAAAATTGTGTCAGCATCTTAAACAGAAACTCTATAACCCCTCTCCAGCCGTCCATTCCCCTTGCTTCTGGTAACTTCTAATCAACTTTCTGTCGCGACGAACTTGTCTATTCCAGATCTTTCAGACACGTGGGATCATGAAAGATGTAAAGATTTTCCCTGTGGGGTCTGGCTCTTTTTCTTTTCACAGAATGCTGTCATCCAGGCGGAAGCAGGAATCAGAATCCCTTCCTTCGTGTGGCTGAATAGTATTCCACTGTATGTAGATACAGCGATTTGTGTGTCCAGAGATCAGCTGGTGAACACGTGGGTCTTTCCACTTGCTGACCTTGAATAATGTTGCTATGGTCATTCCTGTCTGAGTATCTGGATTCATCCTGGTTGTCAGTTCTTTTGAGTTTGTGCTTAGATTGGAATTGCCGGATCAGATGGTCATTTTATATAGAACACCTGGTGGAATCATTCAACTCTCCCCCAACAGCTGCAGTCTTTGATATACAAGGATTCCAATTTCTTCATGTCCTCACCAATGCTTATTATTTTCCATTGTTGGTTGCTACCCTCATAGGTGTGAAGTGGGATCTCATTGTAATCTTAATTTGTGTTTCCATAATCTGATGGCGTAGTGGGTTATACATTGATCAGCTAACCGCAAAGTCTGAAACCATGACCTGCTCCCTGGGAGAAAGATGAGTCTTCCTACTCCCACAAAGAGTTACAGTTGCCGAAACCCACAGGGGCAGTTCTACCTGTCCTACAGGACCGCTATGAGTCAAAATCAACTCAGTGGCAGTGAGTCTGCTTGTTTTTTGTGTTTTTTTTGGCTTGCTCTTTCCTAAGAACGTGCCTAAAGTGCCTGCCTGAGATGAAGGTCCACCATCCTTGCTTCTAAGGAGCACTCTGGCTGTGCTTCGCTACAAGACAGATTTGTTTGTTATGCTGGAATTCCAGGACACTTTCCATATTCTTTGCCAACGCTGCACTGCAAACGTGTCCGGTCGTCCCCAGTCTTCCGGAGTCCTCGTCTCGCTGCCACATCCACACAGGCGATCGAAGATATCCACACTTGAGCCAGGCTTCCCTCCGGCCTCCAAAGTTTCACCTGTGATAACTTTCCATCCAGGTGACTTCTCTCTTCTTACGAGTCCTGGTTTTCCTAAGTTCCCTCTCCTGCCGGCAAGTGACCTTCCTCATCCTGGTCAGCTTCCCAAGAGGACTGTGCAGGTACTGACCCCAGGTGTGTTGCTTAGAGTGGGCTCAGCACACTTGGTTAAATGAAGATCATGCTTCAATATGACACCCCAGGTAGGGCCTTAGTCACGCCACTGGCTTACCCAAATACATCCCAGCCCAATGTGGACAGCAATCTGTGCAGGTCTCTGCTTTGCCGTGGTCATGAAGGTACCCCAGAGGAGGATATTAGCTTCTGAGTTCTGAGGGGGTCAGTGAGACTCAGATACGATTGAAAATATTTCATTGCGGTGGACAAAAGCACAGACGACTTTCAGCCAAAACACAAACGGAGGGTGAGAGACAGCGCAGGAAGACAGAGGCTTCCTCATATTCCCATAAAACGTACCTCTTGTCCCCGAACCAGCACACAGACTCACTGCCATCGAGCCGTGTCGGACCCACAGTGACCTTGAAAGGCATGGTAGAAGGGCTCCTGTGGTTTCTGAGGCTGTCGACCTTTACAGGAACAGAGAGCCTCGTCTTTCTTCCACAGAGCAACTGGTGGTTTCGAACTGCTAACCTTGGGACTAGCAGCCTAGCGTGAACATCCTACTAAGCCGCCGGCACTCCTTACCCATAAAAATACTCAAAAACAACCCCCCAAACCCCTCAAACTCACCGCCTTACAGCAGATTCCAAGTCATAACGACCCCAGAGCACGGAGCGGAGCTGACCCTGCTCTGTGGGTTTCTCAGGCTGTCGATCTTGACGGGAGCAGCAAATCGCACCTTTCTCCCGTACAATAGGACAGTCAAAAATAATACCAAGCATCGTCCAAGCAGTAAGTTCCTGCAGTTATTCCTTCAGGTCCATGCCATTCATTCTTCTCTCTGGATTTGAGGGCAAGCTGCTACTTTGGGGCTCAAAGACTATTGGCAATCCTAATCCCATCCACTAGCCCCTCAGTAGTCCGGAGTCAGGTGAAGCCTCCGAAGGGCCCTGGGACAGTCCTCTCCCACCAAGCTTCCACTTTGACCTTCCCGTTGAAGATGCACACCTGCTGCCCTGCCGCGGGGCGCAAAGCATGCTGCTGTTGGGTGTCCTCCAGTGGATCCTGCCTCTCAGTGACCCTGTGTGACAGGGTTGGACTGCCCCACAGGGTTTCCTGAGTAGGACCACTTGACATTGACATGACGGTAAAGGGTAACAGCTTAAGGGCGCAGCCGCGAAGTGAGGAAAACAAAATCAGTGAAATATTATTGTTATTTTTTAAATGGGGTCATAGGAAGGCAAAATCCAAAGAGCTGTCAGAGAGGACTTGGGGACAAGATTAAGAGTGCTTGGTGATCGAATCAAAATGACCGTGAAATAAAATAGTTTGTGATAAGAGTTATATGAGTCCCCAATAAAATGATTTTAAAAAGAAAAAACTGCATAAAATTAAAGTATAAAACGGTATAAAACCACATATATATATGGTTTTATACATTGTTGTACAGATTTTTTCACGATGGAATTGAGAGGATAGTTTAGTGCTTCCAGAAGGAAGCTGTCTTTTCTTTTAAAATAGCAACGAAGGTGCCGTCAACATAGAGCAGAGGACATGGATTTGGCGAGACAGGGAATCTGCGATCCAGACAGTTTGCAGAGAGGATAAGGTACTTTTAGTCGCTGTGAACAGCTCCAAGACCAATTGATCATGTCAACAGAAGTAAAGCCAAATTCTAGCTTTGCATTGAAGCAGCACGTAGCCAGCCAAGTTTCACACTTAAAAGTAAAATGATAACCAAGTCCCGTAAAACCTGGCCAAGTTTGGCAAAAGGATGACACGTCCCATGCGTGTTTTCAGACTCCGGTGTTATAAATCAAGGCCAATAAAACCTCCTTTTGTGCAAAGCATTACAGCTTTGACACCCATTTTATTCCCTTTCACATTTGGGGACAACCGGAGACTTTGAAACAAAACCAAGCCCCTTATCCCTCAAAAAGCAAAGCCAAAAGCCCAAAAGCCCTCATCGCATTTCCTACAACACGGCAGCATTTCTCAGTCACTGTCTTCAACTATCCAAAACGATGAGAACATTCAGCTAGAATAACTGACCTCTGTTAGCTAGGCCGTGGTGGTGTAGTGGTTACACATTGGGCTGCTAACTGCAAGGTCAGCTGTTCAAACCTACCTGCCACTCTGTGGGAGAAAGGTGGGTTTTCTGTGCCCATGGGGGTTTTTTAATTGTTTTATTGGGGGCTCTTAAAGCTCTTATCACAATCCATACGTATATCTGTTGTGTCAAACACATCTCTACATATGTTGCCACCATCTTTTTCAAAACATTTTCCTTCTACTTGAGCCCCTGAGTCAGCTCCTCATTTCCCACCCTCCCTCCCCATGCCTCCTTGATAATTTATAAATTATTCTTTTTTTCCATGTCTTACACTGACTGCGTTCTCATTGCACCCACTTTTCTGCTGTTCGTCCCCCTGGGACGGGGGCCATGCGTCAATCATTGTGATCAGTTCCGCCTAACCCCACCCCTCTCCCCCAGCCCCAATCCTTAACTTCCTAGTATGGCTGCTCCCCTTGTTGGTCCTGAAGGGTTTATCTGTTCTGGATTCCCTGTGTTAGGTTCGAAGCTCTTACCTGTACTAGTATACATGTTCTGGTCTAGCCAGATTTGTAGGATAGAATTGGGGTCATGGTAGTGTGTGTGGGGTGGTGAGGGGAGGGAGGAAGCATTAAAGACCAGGGGAAAGTTGTGTGTTTCATTGGTGCTATACTGCACCCTGACTGGCTCTTCTCTTCCTGTGCCTGTTCTGACAGGGGGTGTCTAATTGACTACTGATGGACTTTGGATGCCCACTCTGCCCTCCCCCTCATTCCCATTGATATGCTTCTTGTTTGTTTTGTTCTGGGTCTTTGATGCCTGCTATCTGATCCCATCAACACCTCAGGATCACACAGGCTGGTGTGTTTCTCCATGTGGACTTTGTTGCTTCTCAGTTAGATGACCTCTTGTTTATCTTTAAGCCTTTAAAACCCCAGATGCTATTTCTTTTGATAGCCGGGCACCATCAGCTTTCTTCATCACATCTGCTTAGGCACCCAGTTTGTCCTCAGCGGTCAGGGAAGGTGAACGTCAGAGTGTCGAGTTAGTACAACAAATTGTTCTTGCATTGAGGGAGTACCTGAGTGGAGGCCCAATGTCCATCTGCTACTGCAATACTTTATAAATAAATGTATGTACATATCTCTATTCACCCGTCATTGTATATAAATGTTTTTACATATATACATGCCTGTATTTAGATCTGTATAATGGTTCTATGCCTCCGAGTTCTTTCCTCTATTTCCTTTTACTTTCCTCCCATTCCACTATCATGTTCGGCCTTCATTCGGGTTTTGGTAATTCCTCTTGGCTACATTGCCCTTGATTGAGCCTCCCCAAGCATCCTGTGCCCTCCTCGACTTCAATTTTAAGATCACTTGTTCTTCCCTTGTCTCTGGGTTTGTTACCCGGCCCTCCGTTTCCCCCATCTCTCCCTCTCCCGTGGCCCATAAAGATTCACAGTCGCGGAAGCCCTACTTAGTGTTGCCATGAGTTGCAATCAACTCCAGCAATAGCGGTGGGTTTGGTATTGCGCAGAGAGAACTTGGGAGTGAATAATTGAGGACTGTCTATCAGTTCAAGCTTTTTAGCAGACTCGAAAAACTCACCAAGACGCAGAACCCAGTAGCCACACCTGTTCCCTATACAACTTTAGAAATCCACAGGCACGCATACCTCTCCTGTGGAGAGTGGCATTCTCTGAAACCCGCTCCTAGAGTCGCTGTGAGTGACTTTTTGAAATTTAACATGTAAAGGAAAGAAGCTGAGGTATCTAAACCGAAAATGATACTTCGCATTCAATGTCTGGGTATTCAGTGTTTCTTAGAAACTATCCAGGTTGCCCCAAATTATTTATTAATGGACTTGACTGTTTTATTATTATTTATTATTTTAGCAGTCTCCGGATGGCACAAGCGGTTAATTAAGACTTGGTTCCTAACAAAAAGTTGATGATGTAGCTCGACTCTGCACATGTGGGGTTGCTGACTCGATAGCAGCTAGCAATGATACATTACATTCTTAAACGTTACATAACCAGCCCTGCAACTATGTGACAGCGTAGCTTTTATGTATTAGGCTACACACTGCAAGGCTGGCAGTTTGAAACATCAGCGCCTCCCTGGGAGAATGACGAGGTTTTCAATCCTCCTGAGGAGTTCGTCTCAGAAGCCCACAGGGACAGTGCTACCCTGCCCTACAGGATGTCTATGAGTCACAGTTGACTCGATGGCAGTGAGTTGAGTAAGTAGCCCTGGTGACACAGTGGGCTAAGTGATGGGCTGTTAGCAGAAAGGCCGGCAGTTCAAACCTACCAGCTTCTCCGTGGAAGAAAGCTGAGGTTGGCTGTTCCTGTAACGATGTAAAGTAGCAGTTCTGCTCTGTCTCGAGAGGTTGCTCTGGTTTGAAATGGACTTGACAGAAGTGGTTGGGTAAGAATCTTGCAGGTGTCCTGGTGATGCAGTGGTTAAGCGTTCCGCTGCTAGCCCAGATGTTAGCAGTTTGGACATGCCCACTGCTTTGCAGAAGGAAGTCGAGGTTCCAGTCTAGGAAACCCTTGGGGCAGCTCTGCTCTGTCCTACAGGGTTGCTGTCTGTGAGTTGGGTACATGGTCTAGAAGGACCTTTGAGGTGGTTAGTTTATTGTTCCAACCTGGTTGATAAACACATGTGGGGTTAATTGAAGGACAGAGGGATAAATGGCTCAGTGAGCCTCACCTTTCGAGTTCTCGGGTCTCTTGCTTTGTGATGGTCAGACAGGGTGCAGCTGCCTTAGCCAGTTCCCTGCTTCAGCTGGCAAGGCTGACTTCCTGCAAGACATCCCCGAGGAGAAGTCACATGGACCTACTCCGATGCAGCTCTGGGTGCTGGAGCAGCCGTGTGGAGACCCCTGCCAGTGCTGAGATGCTTACACATTCACTGACTCGGCTTTCCTCCTGCAGTTGGCATTATTGCATCTGTTTTGTGAGATGGAGGAGGACTTTGTGGATTGGTGTCAGACATATGGGTTAATGTTGGACTTGTGTAGGGGCTTGGGCAGCACTGGGTTGGGATGTTTTCTTGATGTGCACTTACCCTTTATAGAAAACTCTCTCTTATACATTTGAGTTTCTGTGGATTTGTTTCTCTAAAGTACCCATTCTAACACAATCTGGAAAGTGGTCTTTCAGGAGGCAGACTACAAACCCAATTCTTCCTGCTGTAACAGGAGCTCTGGCGGCACAGTAGCTGGGCTGCTCGGAGCAAAGTCAGTAATTCTGCTCCTGAGTGAGAAAGATGACACATCGACCCCGTAAAGATTTAATCTCGGAGTCCCACGGGGCAGTTCTACTCTGTCCTGTGAGTCAAACCCACCGGATGGCAGTGAGGTAACTGATGTTAGCTGTATCTGTCATAACAATCTAGCTGCACACAAACTGACATTTTCATCATCATATGCATTATGTAACGATATTGTTGGCTTCTTTGGTCAGTAAACCAAAAGCAGAAATGTAGGAAAGTCAGATCAACTAATTTTTCTTTAATTAAAAAAAGCCCAGAGCTTTTCTTTTTAAGTTATTTTACTGGGGGCTCATACAACTCCTCATAATCCATCCATCCATCCATTGTGTCATGCACATTTGTACATTGGTTGCCCTCATCAGTCTCAAAACATTTGTTTTCTACTTGAGCCCTTGATATCAGCTCCTCATTTTCCCCCCTTCCTCTCCACCTTCCCTCTCTTATGAACCCTTGACAATTTATAATTTTTTCCATGTCTTACACTGACTGCTGTGTCCCTTCACCCATTTTTCTGTTGCCTGTTCCCCTGGGAGGGGGTTATATGTAGATCATTGTGATTGGTTCCCCCTTTTTCCTCCCCCCGCCCCGCACTTCCCCTTACCCTCCTGGTATGGCTCCTCTCAATATTGGTCCTGAGGGGTTTAGCCCAGATCTTATTGAAAGACTATAACGTAGAGAAACCTAGAGAATAAACCAAAGTTACTAACCCACTTTAATTGTCCAAACATTAATTACACCTGTGTGTAAACGTGGATTCTTAAAGAGCTTCTGAACTAGCAATTCCTGTAAGAAAGAGTTTTCTTAAATGTCTGGTATATTTAAAACATTAGAAGTCCAGTGTTTTTATTTACTGTGTGAGTTAAGGGAACACTGGATTTGCATAACCACTTGTTGGTCTCTGTAAACCTATTCACACAGAACTGCTTTGAGAAACATGGTATTCTAAGTTCCTAATACCTCTGCTGGTGCTGCTGGGTAAGTGTTGGGCTCCTAACTTCAAGGTGGGTGGTTCAAACCCAGCAGCCACTCTGTAGGAGAAAGATGAGGCCGTTTGCTTCTATAAAGAATCACAATCTCTGCGTAAAGTCACTGTGCGTCGGAATTGATGCCATAGCAGTGGGAATGTCGAAAAACATTCAGGTTCACAAGTGTTCGATGCCTTTCGGAATGATAGAATGCCCGAGGATGCACAGCTTCGTTTCCACAACTTTAGCCTCCGGTCAAAAGTAAACATGGACACACAAACTCCTGAGCAGTCTAAAGAGCCGTTCTCCTTCCCAAGCCCGTCAGCTTTTGAGCCAGTGTCGACTCGCAGTGACCCTATGGGACTCGGTGGGACTGTCCTGAGAGATGGCCCCAGCCTTCTCCTACAGAGCAGGTCAAATGCTTTAACCAGCGCGCCACCTGAGCACCTGGTCTCCTTCCCTACTCACTCCCACTGAGCTGATTCTGACTCATAGCGACCCTACAGGACAAAGCAGAATCCACTCGTGGGTTTCCGAGAGGGTAAGTCTATACTGGAGTAGAAAGTCTCAGCTTTTCCAAAGGAACTACTGCCTTTGTGATTAGCAGCCTGCTTCAGTCTGGGTAAATTAGGGAAACGAATCCACAGAAACTCATGTATATAAGAGAGCGTTTTATATAAAGGGTAAGTTAAGCATTAACAAAGTATCCCAGACTTTAAGGAGGTGATATTAGGGAATGGAAGGATGTACAAATTATTATCTGTAAAGTTAGAAATATCTTAAGTGACTTGTCTTTATAATCAGGCCCGAATTATTCACCTTCGATGGCTATAGTAAGTGAAGGACAGAGAAGGGTGAATATTATCTCCATTTTTCAGAGTCCGAGATGTGACTCACAATTAAATGAATTGCTTAAGGTTACCTAGGAGCTGGCAGGGCCTCTGACTACTGCGCTTGTCATGCTGTGGTATTATTCAGACAAGCATTCACAGGACTGTATTACGTGCCAGGCATAGTAGGATAAATATCCACAAGAGAAACCAAACTCGACACTTGTAGGGTGGTCTTAATTCCTGGCCCATCATCAAAAGTGGAACATGCGCGCTGGCTTCATACATAATCATTTTATAAACCTGTCGATGTTCCATGCCAGCTCTCCGTGGTCTGACGTGAATATAACAATGGTATTCCGAAGGAGAGCTGACTGGCGAAGAGCCGAAATAATTTCACCTACAACACGGATCAACCCAAATATACGTTTGAACTCGCTCCTACTTCATGATTTTTCCCCTAGCATATTAAATTTATAAACTATATGCTACGAAAGTTTTTCAGAACACTTCTTAGCATCTTTTAAAACACAAAGGGGAGTGGGAAAATGAGGGAGGGGTAAAGGAGGAGCTGATACCAAGGGGGCTCAAGTAGAAAGAAAATGTTTTGGAAATGATGATGGCAACATATGTACAAATGTGCTTGACACAACTGATGTATTGTTATAAGAGATGTAAGAGCCCCAGTAAAATGATTTATTAAAATTAAAAATAATACATAAAACTCACAAGGGAGGAAGAATCGCAGGTACTAGAAATTAGTCTTTATATATAAAATGCTTGCTTTATTGTTTTCCAAAATTGTCAACTGGGACTCATCTCTTGAAGAGTCAGCCTCGTGAATATGCACATCCATTATAGTATGAATGTGTGAGCACCCACACCCCGCATACTGCTTTAGCTGCCAATAAATAGCCTGAACAAACCGATGACTAAGAATATGTACAAGAATGACAAGTTCTATGGAAGTCCTTTTCAACTCTGAATGGACTCGGACCGAGTTCTTCAGATACTCTAAGCCCCCCCCCCCCCCCGGTGGCATGCTGGGTTATGTGTGGACTGCTAACTACATGGTCAGCAGCCTGAATCCAGCAGGCTCGCCATGGGAGGACGATGAAGCTTTCTGCTCCTGTAAAGATTTACAGTCATGGAAACTCACAGGGGAAGTGCTACTCTATCTGAGAGGGACATTGTGAGTCGAAATCTACTTAATGGCAGTGAGTAGTTTGTTTTTGATTTAAAGACATTTTTATAATACTATATTTTATAAAGTTATTTATAAATTTGTCAATATGGCTCTTTTGCTTTCTGCTGCATACTTTTCTGTTTTTCCCCATGGTTATTTCTTAATAAATACCATTCTTTGTTCAGTCAAAAGAAGAAAAAAAAAAGAAAGTATCCCAACCCAGTGCTGCTCAATCCCATTAGTCCAACATTAACCCATATGTCCGACACCAATCCACAAAGTCCATCTCACAAAACACACTATGACACCAACTGCAGGAGGAAAGCTGAATCAATGAGCGTGTAAGCATCTCAGCGCTGGCAGGGGTCTCCACACAGCTGCTCCAGCACCCAAGGCTACATTGGGGTAGGTCCATGTGGCTTCTCCTTAGGGATGTCTCACAGAAAGTGAGCCTTGCCAGCTGAAGCAGGGAACTGGCTAAGGCAGCTGCACCCTAGTCCGACCATCAGAAAGCAAGAGACCTAAGAACTAGAAGGGCAAGGCTCACTGAGTCATTTGTCTCTCTGCCCTTCAATGAATCCCACGTGTTTATGGGCCAGGTTGACACAATAAACTTTAACTATCTCACAGACAAATGCTTAACTCTCTACATCACTGGGGCTAATCATTCTATTTACTCTTTCACTGCCATCAAGTCGGTGCCAACTGACAGTGACCCTATAGGACCAGGTGGAACTGCCCCTGTGAGTTTCTAAGACTTTAACTTTTTACAGGAGTAGAAAGCCCCATCTTTCTCCCTTGGAAAGGCTGGTGGTTTTGAACTGCTGACTTTACAGTTAGCAGCTTGGCATGTAACCACTGTGCTGGAGTTCCTTCCTAGTGGGTAAGAACTTTGTCATCATCTTTTTCAAAACATTTTCTTTCTACTTGAGCCCCTGGCATTAGCTCCTCATTTCCCCCACCTTCTCCAACCCTCTCTCCCTCATGCCCCCTTGATAATTAATAAATTATTCTTTTTTTTCCCATGTCTTACACTGACTGCTATCTAATTTCACCCACTTTTCTGCTGTTCCTGCCCCTGGGATAAGGCCATACATCAATCATTGTGATCGGTTCCCTCTAACAACCCTCCCCACCCCCAACCCTTACCCCCCTAGTATCGCTACTCCCCTTATTGGTCCTGATGGGTTTATCTGTTCTGGATTCCTTGTGTTAGGTTCGAAGCTCTTACCTGTACTAGTGTACATGTTCTGGTCTAGCCAGATTTGTAGGATAGAATTGGGGTCATGATAGGTGGGGCGGGGGCGGAAGCATTAAAGAATTAGAGGAAAGTTTTGTGTTTCATCGGTGTTATACTGCACCCTGACTGGCTCTTCTCTTCCTGTGGCCATTCTGACGGGGTCCAATTGACTACTGATGGACTTTGGGTCTCCAATCCCCTTGTCCCCTCATTCCCATCGATATGCTTTTTGTTTGTTTTGTTTGGGGCCTTTGGTGTCTGATGCCTGATCCCATTAACACCTCGTGATCACACAGGCTGGTGTGCTTCGTCCATGTGGACTTTGTTGCTTCTCAGCTCGATGGCTGCTTGTTTATTTTTATGCCTTCAAGACCCCAGATGCTGTATCTTTTGATAACCAGGCACCACCAGCTTTCTTCATCACATTTGCTTATGCACACATTTTGTCTTCAGTGGGTAAGAGCTTCTTAATGGGTTGGAAATCCCAGATAAACAAACAAGCAACAACAGAAAAGATGACCACATCAGACTGCTCATTCTCTCTCAACCAAGAAGCTCTCTTGTCTCTCAAAGGGACCACCCATAAGCCATAAACTCCAGCTTCTCTTCATTGCTGACCCCAAACTCGCTGCCAGCGAGTCAGCTCTCACTCACAGGGACCCCAGAGCACAGACTAGCGCTGCCCCTGTGGGTCTGAGAGGCTGCAAGTCTTTATGGGAGCAGAAAACCTCATCTTTCTCCCAAGGAGCCGCTGAGGGCTTTGAACCAGTGACTCTGCAGTTAACGGGTAGGTAACCCACCGGGGCTCCCAGTGGGGAGGGAATAAATGTTTGGTGAGGTGTGAACCAAAAGCCAAAACACAAAAAGAAGTGAACCCAAAACTCTAGATACAGAGAGAGCTAGCCGAGTTGAAATTCTAAAACACGTGGGATTTCCACGGAGCACGGGGAGTAGAAGCACTTGGGGAAGTCCCCCGGGGGCAGAGTTTGTCCTCGGTTATGAAATGAGGGCTGCTGGACAGGTTTTCTACTCCCATGAAGAGACACCATCGCAGAATCCCAGAGGGGCGGTTCCAGAGCACCGCTGAGCCAGCTCGCACTCTGCAGCAGTGAATCTGGTTTGGGCCCGCCCACGCCACCACAGGAAAATGGCTTGCTGATCTGCTCCTGTTAGATTCCAGCCAGGAGGGCCGCCTGGAGCAGTTCTCCTAGGTAACCCAGGGTCTCCGCTCTTCTGAATGGACTCCTTTGGCAACGGGGATTGGGGCTTAAAGAGCTCAGCAGATGCTCGGGCAGCAAGACTGTTTTCCTAACTTTGTCACGTGAGTCCACCGGGGCTGCCTGATGGAACTTTTGAAACTGTGAAAGACCACTTTGATCAAAGATCGATGTCATGGCTTGGTAAAACGCAGCACCTGGAACACCTATCCAAGATCTTCTTTAGCTCATGAATGAATGAGGGCAATGAGAGTCCAGAGAGCATCTTAAAAGTAAGGCTCCTAACAAAGAAACAGTTGACTCATATTGCCATGTGGGGTTTTATAAAGCCGGCTAATGTCCGAAATCCACTGCTGGTGGATCCATTCTGACTCGTTGAGGCAGGCGACCCTCTGGGACAGCGTGGAACTGCTCCCTAGGGTTCCCGAGCTGTAAATCTTTGTGGAAGCTGACAGCCTCATCTTTCTCCCGAGGAGCTGCCGATGGCTGTGTTTAAACTGGCTACCTTTCAGTTAGCAGCCAAAGCTTAACCCACGGTGTCACCAAGGACCTCGTCTATTGAGTTATGTGTTCATTGGGTGACTAAAGGAGTATTTGCATCCTCGAACATTTGCATGTTAATGTGTGACTTTATTAAGTCTTGGATCTCTCAAATCTGCCATTGAATATATTCCGATTTGTAGCGGCAAGTGCAGAGCAGAACTGCCTTTGTGGGTTTCCAAGACTGTAACTCTGCATGGGAGTAGAAAGCCTCCTCTTTCTCTCTCAGAGCAGCTGGTGGGTGTGAACCACCCACCTTGTAGTTAGCAGTCTAATGAGTAACTTACTCTTCTACCAGGGTTTCTTTCTGGGATCTCTAGTCAGTAGTAAGCAATCAAACACACCAAGAAAGCTAAGTACTTTCATATCGTCTAGAAAGTGGTCAGGTGGCCCTTGTCCCTGTATCATGTTGGAAGGATCCATTGTCCACCTTTGTGCCTTATTTTCAAGTTTCAGGTCATTTTTGGACACATTTGAAGAGTGCGTTCTGGGCGTGTTCTCTCTGTCCTAAAAGGAGGGAACTCAGACGAGATACGTTTCCATGTTGGAGAGGGGAAGGGAAGGGTTTGGAGCCAGACCGGGGCTCTTCTTGCATGGACTTGGGGAGCTTGGCTCAAGGGTAGACCCCAGGGAAGGTTTATGGGAGACCCCCAAACTTGGAAAAAAAAGGAGGTGAGGGTGGTCGAAGATTAACACTCTCCTTTTCTGAGTGTCCCCAATGGGAACAGCCACTCAGCTCAGCCCTCTTTCCAGGTGGCCAAGTTCAGCTTCCTGGGCAGTGACGAGGAGCCAGGGATGATCTTTGACTGGGTGGACGTGCAACGGAAGGGACGCCTCTCCCTCGAGGAATTCAGTTCCGGCCTCAGTATGTCTGTCCTGAGAGGGCCCCAGGGGGACTGTCTGCGTGGGTAGCTGTCATGTGCAGTGGACCCACCCCAGACTTGGCTGGACTGGCCGGAAAGGCAACAGTCATTTCCCAAAGAGGCAGGGACCTTCACCACACCTGGACAGCAGAGCCTTGAGACTCCCAGCCTTCCCTTCCCACCCACGGGGGCTCCCTGAGCTACTCCCCTCTACCAGGGAGGCCTCCAGGCTTGTTTTCTGAGACTTTCCCCATTCTTGAGACCACTCCCCTTGTTTCTGCCCCAGGAAGTCCACAGCTTGCCTTTGCTTAAGGGACTCTCAGGCCCAGAGGAGCAGCAGGGAGGGTGACCCAATCTAGTGCTCTTGAGTAATTCGGATTCATGGTGAGTCCACTGGTTAAGGTCAACAGTCTGCTAACTGAAAGGTTCCAGTGCACTCAGAAGAAAGTCCTGGTGGTCTACTGAAAAACAAAACAAACAACAACAACAAAAAAACAACTCCACCCCCACCCCCACCAAACCCAATGGAGCACAATTTTACTCAGACACTACTCTGAAATGGACTCCATGGCCCAGGTCCTAAGTGCCCTGGGCATGGTCACAGCAACACCCACCTCTTAATACACACCCAACAGACCTTGGGAGAGGAGGCCCAGAGCTCTGAAGCCCTTGCTGATTAAGAAGGGTGGTGTCTCGAGCAAGGGCCCTGTGGCACACAGCTCAGCCCTCAGTCTCCCAAAGCACCCCCATCCCACTTCTCCCAGCTGCATAGCTTGGGACCAGCAGAGAGGGCGCCTGAAGTTTCAGGTACAGATTAAAGTCACTCTGGGAGGTGACTCTTCCAGCCTTAGCAGGTGGTGAGCTGAAGAGGTAGGTGGGAGGAAGTGAAATTGGGGAGGGGGGCAGAGGAAATACGTTATCCACCCCCAGCCTCCAAGAGGCCGAGTCTTACCCACCATGCCAGGGACTTTCAGTTGCCCATAGAAACAAACTGGAACCCCTTTCCAGAGCCGGCAGGGGCCTCCACTGTCTTACCGCCCCTCTGCCTTGCTGGCCTTGGCCTCCCATCCAGTGGACGTAGAACAGAATTCCTCGCTGGAGAAATTCAGCTCTAGCCTGGAAATCATCGTGTCGTTGTGCCTGGAGCCCACTCCCTGTATACTGCATGGCTTGGCCCTTCTTGTTACTCAGGTTCAATGTCACGTCCTCAGGAACACCTGAGCACCATCAAAGTCAGGGTTTCCCAGTAGTCTCTGGATGGTACTGACCTACCAAATCCTTTAGCTCAACACTGCCTCTTTTCTTTTCTGAAAAGCACAAAAACAAAACCCTGTTCCCCACCTCTCACTAACATGTCAACTGCACCACCCCCACAGGGGGGCTTGGGCCAAGACTTTATGCCCAGCACTGAGAGCTGCTCCTCTGTCCCCAGCACACATGCTCAACAGAGAGTCCTTGAGCGAGTGAATGAAGACTGTTGGCCACCAGGGAACTGCTGTGTGACTTCCGGCCACTTTCTTGGCCCCTCTGGGCTCCAAAATGAACCCTAAACTCACTGCCCTAGAGTCAACACTGACTCACAGTGACCCTATAAGACAGGGGCGAACTGCCCCTGTGGGTTTCCGAGACGGTCACTGTTCATAGGCGCAGAGAGCCCTGTCTTTCTCTAACTCTGTCAACACGGGCGTGGTGTCTGCAGGGAGCAGACTCCTGCAGTGGATCGGAAAATGAAGGGACATGACTCTGTGTACATGCGATGGGCACAGACGAGCTTTCCCCAGAGCTGGAGCAGGGGGGGGGGTGGGAGGCACGGGGTGCTCCCCTCTGACCCCTTCTGTCCACAGAGAGCATCTTTGGCTCCAACCTGAGCACCCACAGGCTCCGCAGGAGGAGGACACTGCCCTCCAAGCGGGGCTCCGCAGCGGCCAGCTTCCCAGCCCTGGAGGAGGCTGAGGCGGAGGAGAAGGAGGCGTTCCTTGCCTTCCTGGAGCAGCTGGGTGCTGGTCCCTTACTTCCTGAGTAAGGCCAGCAGCCTGTGTAGGGGGAGGGGGCTCGCTCAGGTCCCTGGGAGTCCTCTGGGCTGAGCAAGGGGCACTGCATGCTCCCTGTGGGTCTGCAGCACCAGACCTGGCCACTCGGCCCCTGCTCTGTGCTCCTTGTCCAGGGCTGTTGTGGGGTTCAGTGGGCGTGCCTGGTGGGTTGGAGGTTTGACTCCATCCAATGGTGCCGCAGAAGAAAGGCCTGGTGGTCTTTTCTGGTCATGGAATGCCCTGTGGAGCACAGTTTCCCTTAGGAGTTGGCTCCCTGGCTACCAGCATGACTGGGGCCCGAGAAGCAGCCCCTACACCCCTATCCATCCCATTTTGCCCGGCTCCTACAGGCTCACTCCCCAGCTGGGCTAGTACACTGGGGGCTGGTCTCTCAAGGGACCTTCCAGGCTTGGAAAACACAAGGGTCCCTAAAGGGAGCCTTTCTCCATGGGGTGACACAGGCTGGGGATACCTAGGGTTGAGGGAGGGCTTATACATCACCCTGCTGGGTGTGGCCAGCAGGGTGGGGCCTGGCACAGCAGGTGGGGTGGGGGCTGTTCACCCACTTAGCAGCGAGGCCTGGCTCAGCCCTCTGGCACCCGTGCTCCCAACTTAATGAAGTCTGTGAGAAAGCGGCATTTATTGAGTGCCAACCAGGTGCCAGGCCCTAAGTTGGTGCTTCCATGGGGCCTGTCTCCTTCCCCAGCCAGCTGGCTAGGCAGGCACCAGCCTCCAATGAGCCCAGAGAGGGCCCCAGACCTGCCAGGGGGCACACAGCTCCCGGGCATGCAGGAAGGTAGGAAGCAGTCAGAGGCCCGGGCTCCCAGGCCGTGTATAACGGGTGACAGATCCCAGAGAGGCCAGGTGTTCGGGGCTTCTAGGAAGCAGAGGACACCCAGGCAAGGTGCCCGCAAGAGGGAGGCTGTGAATTTCACTTGGCAGCATGGGCAGAGAGCTGTAAAGCCCAAAGGCCCAAGAATCTTAAACAAGCAAACTTCACCTTTCTCCTGAGGAGTGGCTGGTGGGTTTGGACCTAACCCAGAGCAGCCGCCATGGGTCCTTGCCCACATCTCTGGGAACCCTGTGATTAGAACCAAAGAGTGGGCTCCCCTGCTTCCAGTCCCACCTCCCCCTGCTTCCAGTCTAACTTCGGCTACCCTCTCCCCCAGGCAGGCAGAGATCTGGCAGCTGTGGGCGAAGCTGCGGCAGGAGGAGCCCCACCTGACAGGCAACCTGGAAGGCTTTCTGGCCAAGATGACCAGTCGCTTGCAGGAGGCAAGGGCCGACAAGGAGGCTCTGGAGCTGACCCTGAGGAAGTGAGTGGGCGGGTGGGTGCATGCATAGGAAGGGCTCATGCCGGGCACCGCGCACCTCCTGACAATTCAGTGGAATCGCCTTGGGGCTGGACGGGACAGCGCGGAGTTGCAGGAAGAGACGGAGTGGTGGGCCAGACACATGATGGCCACACTGGTGGTGACCCCCTGCCTGGGGCTCGGCATCGGTGGGGGC
The DNA here is from genome assembly GCF_050624435.1 of Tenrec ecaudatus. Lineage (NCBI taxonomy): Eukaryota > Metazoa > Chordata > Mammalia > Afrosoricida > Tenrecidae > Tenrec > Tenrec ecaudatus. The sequence continues at coordinate 136,178,579 of NC_134536.1, read as the reverse complement.
AGGAGGGTCGTGACATAGGGCAGTGGGACAGAGTGATGGAGTGACACGTTCTGTGTGGCAGGGCCTGGAGACTGAGGTCTTGGAGGTGGTTTTGGGAGTCGGTGTGAGGGGAACCAGTGTCAAAGTCACAGAGGTCAGGGTGATAGAGTCAGTGACCTCTGCTGGGGAGAGTTGGACACCATAGTGGACTGACACCGGGGTCCAGACCAGCTCTGCCAAGCAGCAAGACCCCAGCCAGCCCTTCTCCAGCCCCTGCCCTCCTGACCCTGTCCAGGCGTGACTCTGACCATCACCGTGAGGTCCAGGAACTGTACAATGAGATGGAGCAGCAGATCCGCCAGGAGAGGCAGCAGCTGCAGGCCGAGGTGGGGCCCTCCTGGTGGCTGTCCCTCACCCAGACTCCTCTGCTGAGTCATGGGGGTGGAGGGCAGGGCACAGGGGGCTGTTGGGTTGGGGTCGCCCACCGCTCTGGCTAGGGGGAGTCCCTCAGAAAGACGGGGTGGCCAGTGCTGAGCTTGGACCCCCTCTGTCTCTGTAGGGGGCTCGCTATGCACCCCACCACCAGCGCGCTCCTTCTCTGGGTCTCAGTCTCCTTGCAATACACCCTCAGCCTGAGCCAGGAGTTCCCCTGAGTGGGTGGAGGTGGGCGTGTGGGGAGAGTCAGCCCAGCCGGCTGAGCCCTCTCTGTTCCCCAGAGCGACTCGCGGGGCCTGGCCCTCAGTTTGAAGATGCACGAGGTTCTAGAGGCCAAGGAGCGTGAGGTGCAGCGGCTGACCCAGGGCCACAGGGAGGTGAGCCTCAAGGCCAAGGGTCCCCCAGAGCCCACTCTGTGATGGTCCCCAGTCTTCCAGTCTGTGATTCTGCCAGTCCTAAGTGACCATCATCATCATCCCCTCTAATCTGGAGGCCACCCTGGGCTGTGAGGGCTTCCACAGAAAGCAGCACTCTGGGAAAAGTTGTCTGGGGCCCTTTTCTTAAATGAGGAACCAAGGGACATGAGTTCAAATCCCTGTTGTTCCACTTAAACCTGAACTCGCTCCCCCTTGGGTCAATTCGGACTCATCATGAGCCTGTGTGGGGTTTTTGAGGTCACACGTGCTCCTTGGGTGCAGCTAGTAGGGTTGAACCTCTGACCCGGAGGCGAGCAGCCTAACGCCTAACCCACAGCACCACCGGAGCTCCACCAGAGCCATGCTAGCCCAGATCGTCACTACGCTTGCCCGCGTCTCCGTTTTCCCACCTGTGAGACGCGATGATCCCATCCACTGCCTCACACAGATCTGCTGGACCGGAAGGTCCTCCATGGACAAGAGCGAGGTCCTGCCAGTGCACAGGCTCGGTGACAGGGTGACATTCGCTCGTCTCCATTGTCAGTGCGCAACTGGCCACAGGCAGACTCTGAGCCCCGGCTTCCTCGCCAGAGCAAAGGGAGTCTGAACTGTACTTGGGAGTCTCAGGGCTTGTGGTCGGGTCAGCAGGCTGGTGGGCAGGTCCGCTGGGGCTCAGGGCTGAGCAGCCTCGGGGGGGCGGCAGAGGAGGCGAGGACTGGTTTATGCGTCCGCCCTGGTGGTGCGGCAGTTACAGTCCCTCGCTTTGTCCGTTCTCGTCCTGACTGGGCAGTGGAAATGTCTCTCCTGGCTGGGGGGCTCCCTGGAATGGGTGCTGATTAGGACAAGGTGGGTGCCCACCCCAAGCCTGTTTTAAGCGTGGTCTCCAGGAGCCCTAAAGGAGGGGAGGTGGTCTAGGCCCCTGAGTGGCCTTGGGAGCCTTTGCCAAGCGGGCTCCTCTCCCCACCTCCCCCCCTTGCCCCCCACAGCTGGAGACCCAGCTGGACGCTCTGAGCAGCACCCAGCAGGAGGCCAGCGCAGAGAACCAGCAGCTTCGAGAGGCTGAGCGAGACCTGGCCGGGCGGCTGGCGGAGGTGCAGGGACAGCTGCAGGCGACCAGGGAGCACCTGAAAGCGGCCAAGGGCCAAGTGTCCTGGCAGGTGGAGGAGGAGAGCAGGCAAGTGGTGACCAGGCCTGGGTGGCTTCCTGGAAGAGGTGGGCGGGGAGGCTGTGCCCACGCAGGCTACCTCCTTTATTCTTTCAACACCCGGGCCAGGTGGGGGTGATCGTGCCCACCTGGCAGGGCACAAGGGAGCAAACTGAGGCACACAGAGGAAAGTCAACATGCCCGAGGTCACACAGCTCATGCGCATGCGCACGCGCGCACACGCACACACACACACACACACAGCCTCATGGGATGCCGGTTCTCTGGCAGGCACTCTATTTGCTGCAGCTTGGAGGAGGGTGAGGGCCAGGCTGATCAGGTGGTTGGTCCTTGGTGGAGTGGAAGAGGGGTGGAGGGGGGGCATGCCAGGTGAAGAAGGCTGCAGGAACAGAGGCTAGGAGGGAGGGCCAGGTGTGGGTGTACAAAGGATGGAAAGGGATGTTGGTGGGGTTGGGGTGACGCCCTCCCCCTTTGGGCCCCTCCCTCTTCCTTTCCAGTGACCCCCAAGTAGGGCAAGAGGAGACCCCAGATCCTCAGGCCAGCGCACCTGACGAGACACCCCTGCCTGGGCTTTTTGGGGACAACGATGATTGGGACCAGCTCCTGAGCAGCTTTAGAAGCCCCCCAGCAGCTCCCCAAGCCTTACAGCTCTCCTGGAGCCCACCCCCCACCCCGAAAGCCCCCTCAGCCCCACAGACACCGCGCGTGGTCCGGCACATCTCCATCTCGGAGCCACATGCCTCAATGTATGGTCAGGAGCCGGCTTCAGATCTCAATGGGGCTTCAAAGACCTCCCCCACAGGCCCGGCTAGAGCTGAGGAAGGGGAAGGCGGGGGCCCGGATGGGAAGGACAGTAGTTCAGAGCAGCCTCTGCAGCCTCCAGGCCTGGAAGCCATGGATGAGCCAAAGCCTGGCCCCGAGGCCCACTTCCACTGGGACTTCCCAGGGGTCCCGGCTAGGGAGTCAGGGAGCCTGGTGGCAGCTACACTCAAAATGCTCATCCCTTTGGAAGAGGAGTCCCCTCCTCATGCGGAACCTCCCCCTCCCCAGGCCCCTGCTGGGCCCGGGGAATTATTCCAGCCTTCAGGTCCGGATGACAAGGGCCAGGACCCTGAGCCTGCCTCAGCCAGGGTGTCCAGGCAGACAGAGTCCCTCCCTCAGGACCCACATATGTCAGATTCCGAGCAAAAGCCACAGCCTCCAGGCTCTGGGACCCTCGTGCCAGGGCCTTCCCAGGAGCTGGAACCCCCAACTCCCACAGAGGGGCTACAGCCAGGCCCGCCGGGTCCAGCCGAGCAGGAGGGCCATCCTGGGGGACTCAGAGGGGCTCATGGCCAGGTTTTCAGACCAGACGAGTTGCCTGCTCTCCCCCAGCAGAGTCTGGATGAGAAGCCCAGAGCTGAGCAAGGGCAACAAGATGACCAAGGCGGGCAGGACACGGGTGCAGAGCAGTCAGCTGAGGCCGAGGGCCTGGGAGCTGGGCCTTCAGAATACCCCTCACAAGATGCCCCTCGGCCCCACGACCCACCCCAGGCTCAGGCTAAAGCAGAGGTCGCTGCTCATGAGAAGCCCCCAGCCCCAGGTGGCCCCGTCCCCATGGGGGCTCAGCCTGCTGAGGGAGCGGGTCCCCAAGGGCCCACACCCACCCTCCCCACCACAGCTGTGCTGGCAGCCCAGCCCAGGCCCCCACCCATAGCTGAGAAACCAGGGGAGCAGGGCCCCCCTCAATCCAGGGAGTGGAGGGCAGAGAACAGGCCGGAGAACTCAGCGATGGATGCCCAGGAGGCTGATCAATCCCCACTGCCAGGGGAACTCCCGGCCAACGAACGCCAGGCTGACCCTGACTACGTCTTCCATGTCATCTTCCTGGGGGACTCCAGCGTGGGCAAGACCACCTTCCTGCACCTGCTGTATCAGAACTCCTTCGCCACTGGGCTTACTGCTACCGTGGGTAAGCGCCCGACCAGGGAGGGGCGGACTGGGGCCCTGGGCCAAGGAGGCGGAGCAGGCCCGAGGTGGGCCAGCCCTGATGTTACTGTAGGTTCTGCCCTGGCCAAGAGCCCCGGGAGAAACAGGATCTTATATGGGCATTAATCTCACTACTTTACTAATCATCTCTAATGACAGGTAATTTGCCTTTTCTCCATTGATCTGATTAGTTTATAATGTGCCCCATCAACAAAGCACCCTGCAATTTGGGTACCAGCTCTGGGTGGGGGTGAGAACAAGCAAGTCTACACATACACACACACACACACACACACACACACACACACACAGCCCAAGGGCAGGGAGCTGCAGGGCCCGTGAAGGCTGGGGCTGCTCCTGACTGGCTCCAGGCCAGCCAGCCGTGCACTGGCAAGAAATCACCCTGGGCCCTTTTCTACCTAGGCTGTGTTTAGAGTGTGAGGCGCTAGGAAACTAGGTGCCAGAGTTCAAATCCCACCTCTGTTGCTTACAATCTGACCCTGGAAAGTTGTTGCATCTCTCTGGAGCACACACAGCAGCCCTGGGGGGTGCAGTGGGTTACCCTATGGACTGATAGCCACAGGGCCAACAGTTCAAAACCATCAGCCCCTGCGCAGGAGAAACAGCAGGCTTGCTACACGCCTGAAGAGCTACCGTATTGGAAACTCACAGGGGCAGTTCTACCCCACCCCAGAGGGTTGCTATGCGATAGAATCAACGACTCGATTGGCAGCAGTTTTAGAGCAGGGCTGGGGAACATGCTTTTCTGCTAAGAGCCATTGGGATATTGGGAAAGAGCAGCTGCTCAAACATTTGACTAATCTCCCCTAACATGATGGCTGGAACGGCCTGTCTCCCACGAGCTACATGGTGTTAGCTGGTACTAACGAGTTTGCAGGCCTTACACCACCCCCGGGCCCAAACACCCCCCACCCTGCTCTAGAGGATCTCTAGGAACCCTGGTGGGGTAGTGGTTTGAACCCAGCAGTGCCCAGAGGGAGAAAGAAGAGGATGTGTGTGCCCATGAAAGATTTACAGACCCAAACCTGAGGGAGAAGTTCTCCTCTGTCCTGAATGGGTGGCTGTGAGCTGGAATCAACTGAAAGGCAGTAGGTTTGTTTTTTAAAGTGTTCAGAGCCCTTCATCACTCACCTGGTAACGGGAGCCACATGTGTGGATTCTCTAGAGTACCAGGATTAGCTGACCCGCAGCAGGCGCGGAGAATAGCGCCCAGGCACGACACGTCGTCATTCTTATAAATACGTCTTTGCTAATATCTAATCCAGTGACTCCTGCAAATGAACCCCCAAAGCACAACGCTTTCAGCGCCCATGAAGAGACGGCGTTGGGTGCCACGGAGTTGGTGCCACCTCATAGCAGCGTGGCGCGCAGCAGAACGAAACACCGCCCGGTCCTGAGCCGCTGTGCCTTATGTTTGAGCCCGTGTGGATCGCGGTGTCGACCCATCTTGTCCAAGGTCTTCCTCTTTGTTGCTGCCCTCTACTTTACCCAGCATGAAAGAGCCCCTTCTCCGGGGACTGGCCTTTCCCGATACACGTCCAAAGTAGGCGAGACCAAGTCTCGCCAACCTCGCGTCTAAGAGCATCCTTCTGACTGTCCTTCTAAGACAGATGCCGTGGTCGTTCTTTCGGCAGTCCGTGGTACTCTCCAGATTGCTCGCCCACACCGTAATTCAAAAGCGTCGATTCCTCTTCAGCCTTCCTTATTCAATGTTCAACTTTCGCAAGCATATGAAGCAACGGGAAGCACTACCGCTGGCAACCTCCTGGCTTTTCGGCACTTGAAAGAGGTCTTGTGCCGCAGATTTGCCCAATGCGATGCTGTAAAGAGTTGGTCTTGGAAACCCACGGGGGCAGCTCTAACCCATACTGCAGGGCTGCTGTGGGTCAGCGTCAACTAGGGGGTAGTGGTTAGTGAGATATGGCCCCTTGCTAGCTGGAGCAAACAGTGAACGTGCTTGGCAACTAATGGAATGTTGGACGTTTGAGTCCGCTCAGATGCACCTCGGAAGAAAGGCCTGGTGATCTACTTGCAAAAAAGTCAGTCACTGAGAACCCTGTGGAGCCCAGTTCTTCTCTGACACCTCACGGGGTCCCCTTGAGTAGGAATTGATTCAGTGACAGTGGGTGGTGTTCTGTTGTTGTTACTTTTTCAGTGACACTTGATTAGAACTAAAGAAAAATAACATGGAAGCGGGGGACTCACTTAGAGGCGAAGCTGGAGGGGCCTAAATCTTTGGATCATCCAGGGCATGTGCTGGCTGGGGACCGGTGCCAGCGAGTAGACAGAAGGCAGGCCTTGCACACAAGGGACCCAGCACGGGTTCTCGAGCCCTGCTCTAAGGGCCTGCACTTGCAGAGCTTGTTCACAGCTGCCTTGGGCTGGGGGAGCCCCGGTAGGCGGGGCCTGGTGCCGGGCGGAGTCACAGTGTCTGCAGGGCTCCCTAGCTACTGTTTACTGACCACCCTACAATGCACCAGGCGTCTTCCCTGCCTTAGGCCTTCAGGGGCCCTCCTTATAATTTAGCCTTCCCGTTATTATGTGGTAAGAAGGCTCTACACCATTCAATCAAGAAAAATAAATAAGTGAAAACACGGTCGCGGGGCTGTAAAAGGACAGAGTAAAGCTGTTTGCCCTGCTGGCGCGGGCTGGGAGGCCCTGAGATTCCTAGCCTCAGGATTCAAATCCACCCCAAATCCTAGCTGTGGTTTAGCGCCACCTGGTGGCTGTTGTCCATGCAGGCTTTAATACGACTGGGGGGCTTGTGAGGGGCGGGGTGCGATTCCAGTCTCACCAGTCAAAAGCCTTGCGGGGGCCCTGAGTCCGTCCCCCTCTCTCCATTCACCTCCTTTCCCTCTAAAGATAAGCACCCTGGTTTGCTTGCAGGCGAGAACAGGGCCAGCTGGGAGACCAGAGCCCATTGAGAGATGGGTGCTTTGGGGAGCTAACCCCATCCCTAGCCATTTCAGAGAAGAGAGAGGCTGGCTTATCCGAAGAAGAAGAATGCAGCATCGGGATTGGAGGAAGGCTTGCTTATTAACAGCTCTGAGGACTGACCTAAGCCCGCTATTTTCAGTCGCCTCATAGACATGCCAACATTGAATAGGGAAGACCGAAGAAGGGTCAATGCTAGCAAAGAATATTGATGATACCACGGATTGCCCAAAGAACGAACAGATCTGTCTTGGAAGAAATACAACTAGAATGTTCCATAGAAGCAAAGAAGGTGAGACTCCGTCTCACATGCTTTGGGCATGTGGTCAGGAGACAGCCGTCCCCGGAGAAGGCCATCATGCTTGCTAAGGCGGAGGGGCAGCGAGAAAAAAAGAAGGCAGGCCCTGGACAAGATGGACTGGCACAGTGGCTGCAACAAGAGGCTCAGTCCTCAGGTGAGGCTGGCGCAGGAACGGGCAGTGTTTCGTTCTATTGTGCACAGGGTGCCATGGGTCAGAGTAGCTCAATGGCACCTAACAGGACAGCCACCCCTTCACAGATAAAAGCATTGATTTGAAGACCCGGTTACGTTTCATGGCCAAGCTGGGCCCTGAGGTCAGCACTCATGCCCTTGGCACCTTGCCTTCCAAGCTCACCGGTGGTCCACCTGCCTTTAAGTTCCACACAGCAACCTCCCTGGGGCTACGAGGCCTAGGGGAGAGCATCCCATCCCTAGCAGATTCTCCTCTGGTCCCAGTGTAGCCTGTTTTTCAGGAAAGTGCAGGGACATGTGGGCAGATGTCCATATGCCAAAGCACAACCACGCCACAGGGTTCCCTTGGCCCCACTCTTTGTGGAAGCCGATCGTGGGGACTTTCTTCTGCGCTGCCCCTGGGCCAAGTGGAGGCTGGTGGTTTGGATTCAGCCAGTGATACTGCAGGAGAAAGCCAGTGGCCAACCCCCGTGGCAGCCAGTGAACGTGATATCCCTCACGGTTACGTGGTCACTTTGGAACATGTGTGGAGGGAGTGGGGCGCAGGGGTGACTTGAAGGGTGGGGTTTGTCTGTCTCTCAGGCTTTCTCTCTCTTTCTCGCTGCTGTCATTGAGTAGATTCCAGCAGGACAGGGTAGAGCTGCCACTGTGGATTTCTGAGACTGTAACTCTTTACGGGAGCAGAAAGCCTCATTTCTCTCCCTAGGTTTCAAACTACTGACCTCGTGATTAGCAGCCCCCTGGGTAAGCCACTCACTCCGACACCACTCATCCTTTAGAAGCAGATGCTAAGGACAAACTTCTTTGCTAAGGAGCTGCCTCTTTTCCAGCCTTCTTAGGGAGCAGGGGTGTGGGTGTGGGGTCTGTGGTCTCAGCAACCACAGAGGGGCAGCAGCGAGTGCTGCTGGGAGGGGGCGTTGCTGTTGCAGAGGTCTGGGTGTCTCTCAAGGAGCCCCTGATGGTGTGGTGGGTGATGCGCGATGCATTGTGTAGTGAAGTCCAGCAGTCAAGTTCGACCCCAAGAGGCCCTTCGAGGGAGAAAGATGAGAACTTCTACTTCGGCAAGCAGTGACCCACAGCGTCAGTTCTACCCTGTCCTGGAAGGTCACATGATGAGTCAGAAACCACCTGAAGGCCGTGAGTTTGGTCTTTGATTTGGGCACCTTTGCTGGGTTGGCTAGAAGCCTACATGTGCTCTGTAGCCTCGGGACTCTATTAGGAAAGGATCTGGGGAGGGGGACAAAACAGGACCCCCCCCCCATCACGCCCTCACCTGGCCGCGCTTCCTTGGGAAGAGCGCTATTGCAGGACAAGATACTCTCAAGGTTCTAAGCCTCCCTGGAAGGGTTCCCTCCATGCCACCGAGTTGATGCCGACTCATAGTGACCCCGTACACAGGGCGGAACTGTCCCTGTGAGTTTCTGGGTCTGTCACTCTTTCCAGGAATAGAAAGCCTCATCTTTCTCCCAGGGAGCGGCTGGTGGTTTTGAACTGCTTTCCTTGTGGTTAGCAGCCCAGTGCACAGCCACTACACCAGGGACAGAAAGGGTCTGAGGTAGCAGCAGCACAAGAAGGGGTGGGCTGTGAAATTTGGGAGATTGGGGTTGAGGGAGACGACAATTAATAGAGTATAATGTACCAATTTTTATGAACAATTAATGTAATCCATTTTATTTATTTATTTTTAAATTATTTTATTGGGGCTCGTAATCCATTTTAATGAGTACATTTTTATGATTGATTTTTGAAATTTGATCATTGATAACATTTTAATGGGTATTTTTAATAAGAAGATAATATAAATCACTACTTTCAAATACCCATTAGAAGCCAAGCTGAACCTCTGACTTAAGTTCCTCACTATATCCCACTCACCCTGCCACGCAGATCTTTTAAAATAACCCCTCTTGCAGTGAGGAAATGAAGGCTCAGAGAGGCAGAATGACTTGTCCAAGGTCAATGAGCCTGTAGAGCAGCAGAGGATGGGCAACTCAGCCAGCAGCAGGGTGTCCCTGGAGCCCTGCTCCTTCCGAGCCCTGCTGTGTAGTCGCTGGGAGACGCTGTGTACAGTAGTGAGGGACCAAGACACAGCGTTCTAACAGTAAAGGCAGACTGGCTTTCCCGGTTGACTGAAGGAATATGCAGGAGCACCCCAAAAAAACCGGAATTGCGCTGGGTGGAGCAGAGCTTTCGTAGTACACATTTTCCCCGACAGGTGAACATTGAGCAACTCGCTCTGAGTTAGTGCACCCAGTGGCATCTCCTAGGAAGTCTCTCTGGCAAGTGAATTTTTTTGTAAAAGCAGTTTCACCCAAATTTTGGTTTTGGTGATGGCTGATTTAAGAGAACAGCATGTGGCTGTGAAAGTTTGTTGCCTGATTGGGAAAAATGCCACAGAAACTTGTGATGTTGAACACAGCACTATGGGAAAAACTCAAGTGTATGAGTGGTTTTCTCGTTCCAAAAAAGGTGAAATGTCGTCTGATGACAAACCTCGTTCTGGACATCTGTCAACTTCCTGAATGGACAAAATGTTGAGTTGTAGTGCATTTGAAGTTCATTCCATCAGGTCAGACTATTAATCAAACTTTTTAGTTAGAGGTTCTGAAAAGATTGTATAACAGTGTACAACCAAAAAGGCCTGATTTATGGCAAAGGACTGGTTTTGCCACCACGACCATGCACCAAATCATATAGCCATCTCAGTGCGCCAGTTTTTGGCATGCCTCTCTTGCCCCAAGCACCTGACTCACCTGCCCTCGCTCCATGTGACTGCTTTTTGTTTTTGAAAATGAAGAGGGACATGAAAGGACAGTGAATTGCTGACATAGAAAAGGTGAAGAAAAACACGAGGGAGATGCTGTCAGCCATCCAGAGGAGTTTGAAAAATGTTTCCAAGAATGGAATCGCAGATTTGACAAATGTATTAAGTGCAATGGAGAGTACTTGGAAAGTGATAGGTCGTTTTGTAAAAATAAATAAGTAAATACATAGCTTTGGTGGAAAAATCTGGGCGGGGGGGTGCCCCCTCATACACATGAATGGGAATTCGCTGGGAAGATGGCTGTGCTCCTGGAGATAAATATAACATGGGGGTCTTGGGCTGCCCTTGGCACTGATGCCAGTGTGGAGTGCAGCAGGGCAGGGAACCCTGTGGGCGGGGGGTCAAGCTGTTCAGAGGTAGTGACCTCCACGGCCCAGAGAGCAAGCACCCCGAGCACAGCTCCCGCCCCCCACGACTATTGGTGAGAATAGGTATATGTGTATCTGGACACCTTTGGGCTGGCAGAGTCTTGGGTGGTGTCAGTGGCTGCCTACCGAGAGCCCCCTCGAAAGAAAGACCTGGCAGGCAGTCTACTTGCCCATGCTCAGCCGTGGCAGACCTACGGGCATGGCCCGCTCTGACACACAGGAGTCAGGATGGCCTCGCAGTGGCCCCAAGTGTGGTGGCTGGTTATGGCCAGACTTCCTGGATGGTAATGTGAGCCCTTGCCCCCTGTGTGTGTGTCCTAGGAGTGGACTTTCGGGTCAAGACCCTGCTGGTGGACAACAAGCTGTTTGCACTGCAGCTCTGGGACACGGCTGGTCAGGAGAGGTAAGGGGCTCTGTGGTCAGGTCCCACCTTGGTGGGGTCGTTGGTGGTGGTTGGGACACCGGCTGAGCCTGGGGGAACAGAGGGCCCGGGAGTAGGAGGCTACCAAGTGCAAAGGGCCATCGGCCACCAGAAGGTTCAATGTCAGGAAGAGCTCCAGGGAAGGCGAGACCGACCAAGACCAAGCCAGCGGTGCCAGGGCAACAGGCACAGCCTGGCAGTACAGTCACCGTCTTTCTGAACCCACGTCCCTGCCAAGCCGTGCTGATCAACCTCAAAAGGCTCAGACTCCTTGGCCTAGCTGTTCTGGGACTCTGTCCTACAGCCACCCACCCACCGACCGACCTGTAAGAATGGAGGGACCAAGACTATTCACATCCCGAAACAGTGGATCAGTCGGGCACTAGCTCAATAAAGGAAGGTCTACCTACACTGATCGTGAAACACACTGACTCTACGAAGGGACCGAGCACCCTCACCAGGGACCAACGGGGAGATCGCTCCACCGCGTTCTGTCACGGGAAAAATGCAAGGTGCAGGAAGTTGAGTCTTCAGGAGCGTGGGGAACGTTTCACACGGTTTTGTGTCGCACAGAAAGGAGGACATCTGTGTGCACGAGGGGCTTCAAAGCTTGTGGGATGTGCCCTTTCCATTCCATGCTGGCACACATTTTTGATACCCCCTTGTGTGTGGGGGGGCATACATATCTATACACATGTATGCATTTGTATTCCTATATGAACACAAATACCTCTGGAAATAGAGACATAGTTAAGGGACTGGACATCCAGTTCCCTGTGGGGAGGGGACAGGGAGGGGACAGAGTGGGGAGGAAGACTTGTCGTAAGTACCCTCGGGTCCCTTGTGAAACTGGAGCAGTGGGAACATGTGACCTGTCTAACCAGAGCTGCCTGGGCAAGAGCAGACCCTGTGCAGGCTCTCTCAGGGAGTCAGGACAGGTGAAATCTCCCCACCTGACAGACAGAGGAGCTATGGGGTTCAGGGGGTGCTAAGTGCTGGGCCGCCAACCTCCAGGTTGGTGGATCAAACCCACCCACTGCCCCGAGAGCACTATGGCTGTCTGTGTGGAGTCACAGTCTGGGAAAGCCATTGGGAATGCGACTCTGTCGTCTGGTTAGTTGGAAGGGACTTCATGGCAGTGGGTTGTTTGCATTTGGCTTGTTGATGGGGTGACGAGGCCCAGAGAGGCCGAGGCCTGGCATCTGGCTGCCTGGCATGGTCTCACGCACACTCTCTGGCCAGGTACCACAGCATGACCCGGCAGCTACTCCGCAAGGCTGATGGGGTGGTACTCATGTATGACATCACCAACCAGGCGAGCTTTGCCCACGTGCACTACTGGCTGGAATGTCTCCAGGTGAGGGGGAGAGGGGTGGAAGGGAGGGGAGGGGTGGATGGCACCAGGAGTGGCCCCGGTTTTTGTGGTCAGGAGGATGCATGTACCTTGCCCACGTCTTTCCTCCCAGAATTACAAATGAAACAGCAGACATCTGGGCCATTCATCCCACCGAGGGCACTGACGAAATGAATTGGGCTTCGTAGTGCAAAGAAACCACAACCACGCAGTACAGCCTCCAATCTAGACTACTTCCTTTATCCTGCGAAACTTTCTTTCCTATACACACCCATCTTGGGCCCATTCGTGGTATCTTCTTCAACTCAAGGAATAAGGCACTTCCCACACTCACTGAGTTGACATGTAGATACTAAAATACAGACCGGGCTTCTCTCCAGAAGTTTCTAGGCTGGTGGAAGAGGCAAAGGCAGCTGGATACAGTAATGCTTGAGGTCTGACAGAACCTGGGTTTGAATCCTGACTCCCCAGCCTACAAATCCTGTGACTGTAGACAGACCACTTCACCTCTCTGCACTCGGTTCTCCTTACTCCTCTCCTGGGGACTTGTCAGGATGAACTGATCTAATTGCTTTTGGCATGGCACCTGGCATGTAGCAAGAACTCAGCACACATGAGCCATTGTTGCTATTACACGTGGAATGGGTAGGAAGTGAGTGGAGGCCTGCTGGGTAACCAAGGACCTCACCACTGAGAGGAAGAGGGGACATGTTCAGGGGCCATCCACGAAGGCTTCCTGGAGGAGGTGTCGTTGAGGCTGGTCTTGGAAGGTGGGTGAGGTGTCTGCAGGCAGAGAGGAAGGGCAAACTCACTGTAAACACGGGACGGGGGCTGGGTGAGATGGAAGGGTGTGGAGGGGTGAGGCAGGGAGAGGCAGGCCCATAACCCTGGTCACATGCCAGGAGCGGGATGCTGCTCTCAGGTCTGCCCAGGCCCAGCATAGAGCACCAGCTGTGGCTGAGAGAACCTGTTCTGTGTGTAGGACGCAGGGTCCGATAAGGCGGTCATCCTTCTTCTGGGAAACAAGATGGACTGTGAGGAGCAGCGGCAGGTGCCCACTGAGACTGGGCAGCAACTGGCCAAGGTGAGCGGCTGAGCGTCCGTCCGTCCTTCCCTGAACCTGCACTGGACAGACACTGCCCTGCAGGGCACTGGCTAGGGGTCCCCCTGGTCTGGGCAGTTCTCTGGAGGCTAGCTCCGACCCAAACTCCAGCCTGTGACAGTGGGCACACTGTGACACTCACCGCTGAATCAGCAAATTCCCACGCGCGAGCCCCAACCTCCCTCAAAGGCACGCTCAGAGTCACAGGGCTTATGAGAGCCCCACTTAAAATTCCCACTCAAATCTTCATTTTATCTTGGGTCTCTAATTAACATCCTTCCTGCTAATTACTCTATTTTAAGACTCCGACTCTTCCCTGGGAAGAGGACGTCGAAAGCCCCGTCACCTAGTTAACTGTGACTAGAATTTAACCACCTTCCAGAAAATCTGGAGAATCGTGGAAAAGAGGAGGAAGGAGGAAAGATAAAGACTGCCCCCCCACCCCCCGCGCTCGGACACACCATTCTCCATGTTCCCCGCGTGCATGTTATTCTGGCCTCCAGCTCGTCTGGCTTGGGGCGGTGCGGGAGGGGGGGGGGTGGGGAGCTTTTTTGCTCTCTTAAAAAGTAGTAGTTGTCCCTTTTGTCACGGTCGCTTCTCCTCTAGCAATGGATCTGGAGGACGGGTTCAGAAATAACAGTCCCTAAAGGGAAGCATCCTGGAGACCGGTGGGTAATATATAATCAACCATGTTTTCCCCGGCTGTCCTGCCTGCCCCGCGCCCCGCCAAAGCTGGTGGTTACTTTGTGGCAGTGAGTCGCTCTCCTCGCACAGGCCCGTCCTGGAAGGCTCTTGCAGGGCGCGGGAGGAAGCTAAGGCCTGACACTTAAAGCAGAGGAAGCCGGCTGCCAAGCTGGGTCCGTGATCGGTGGTGAGGGTGGTATTAGGCGCTGTCGAGAGGGTGCCCACTCACCGTGGCCCTGTGCACAGCAGGGCGAACACTGCCCGCGCCTGCGCCAGCCTCTCGGGCCTTCTTACGTCTGAGCCCCTCGCTGCAGCCACTGTGTCCTTCCTCTTTGTCACCGCCTCTCTGCTCCACCAGGCATGATGTCCTTCTCCAGGGACTGGTCTCTGGACCGCAGGGCCGAAGCACGGGAGATGCAGTCTCGCCATCTCACATTCTGGCCGTACTTCTTCCGAGAGACTCCTGGTTTGCTTTGGCCGTCGTAGTCCTTTCAGTAGGCTGGGCTGACCCATACGGAGCTGCTAATATTTGACCATTTGGAGCTTCCCGAAATCTCATTTCTTATAACATCTGAGCAGCAGTGTGTGTGTGGGGGGGCTGTGTGTGTGTGTGTCGCTCAGTGGGGAAGCATGTCGTGTGTGTGTGTGTGTGAGTTCAATTCCTGGTTCCTCCACCTTATTGGGAAGAGCCCCGGTGACATAGTGGTCTGCAGTTGAGCAACTCACTGTAGGGTCAACAGTTCAAAACCACCAGCCGCTCTGAGGAAGAAAGACCGAGCTTTCTATCCCCGTCAAGAGTTACTGTTTTGGAAACCCACGGGGCAGTTGTTAGCTATATGAGCCAGAACTGACTCGCGGGCAGTGAGTTTTTTGGGTGGGTTTTTTTTTTTCGGTTTGGGTGGCACCAATGGTTAATGCGTCCAGTTGCTAACCCAAAGGTTGGAGTTTCAAGTCCCCCGAGAGGTGGCCTGGAGAAAGGCCTGGCATTCCACTTTCAAAAAAACAGTTCTACGTTGACCCACACAGGGTGGCCATGAGTCAGGGCCACCACCAAAATGGTAACCAGTCACCTAATAGCATGATTCAGGTATATCCAAGAAAACACATACCAACATTTATACCCAAATGCTAACAGAAGTGCTTTCTGCTTTTGCTCTTACACCTTTTTATACTATTTCCCCAGTATTTCCCTCCCAAGGAAGTACTTTTTAAAACCAGAACACATAACGGGTGGTTAGCACATGTCCCCAAAGGCCATTCTCTAAGTTGGGACTCTGAAGACTGAGGGAGTATTTCGAGTGTGACACCTGGGTCAGCCCTGATGGAGGGGAGTGGGGCACGGGTTACAACTGGGGACCAGCCTGTTGGGAGCTGGCTCCAGGAAGGATTGGGCAGGATTCTGTTTCGTGGCCAGACTCTGGTCCTACAGGCTGCCACCTGGCTTCTCCAGGCTCTGTCTCCTCAAGGCATGTGTGCCACTGTCCCTCTGGCCTGCAGGAGCTGGGAGCCTCCTTCGGGGAGTGCAGCGCTGTCCTGGGACACAACATCCTGGAGCCTGTGGTGAACCTGGCCCGGTGAGTGTTGCTCAGCCTTCTCTACCCACAGTCCTCTGGGCGGCCTTCAGCCCAGACTCATGGGAACACAGGCTCATTTGAGGACATGGGTCAGGACCTACGTGGTTAGATATCAAGGCTCACCAGTCTGGACAAACAGGGTGAGCACCCCACTGAGAGGCATCTGTCCTCTCTGAGCCTGCTTCTGTCTGGAAAGTGGAGTTGGGAGAGGAAGTGCCAGTCTCCTGTGCTAATTCTTCTAGAGCAGGGGTTCTCAACCTTCCTCATGCAGTGACTCTTTCATACACTTCCTCATGTTGTGGTGACCCCCCAACCATAATATTATGTTCATTGCTACTTCATCACTGTCATTTTGCTACTGTTATGAAGCAGGTAACCCCTGTGAAAGGGTCGTTCAATTCCCCAAAGGGGTTGTGACCCACAGGTTGAGAACCACTGTTCTGGAGGCTTCCACTGGGCTTAAATAAAATCTAAGTGTGCCCCCCCCAAAAAATGTCCTGCAACATTTCTAGTTCAGTTTCTTCTGCCCCTACACAATGTCCTCCCCTTCCCACCCCCATCAAGCTGTAGCCTCGATGGCTGCCCTTCAATTCCTCTCAAGGATTTCCTGCCTCAGGGCCTTTGCATGGACTCTCTCCTCTGCCAATGACGCACCCTCCCCTCGCATAACCGGCTCCCTCTCGTCTTTCAGAAAGGCGCCTTGGTGGCACACTGGTTACAGCCCACCGCGTCCTGGGTGCTCAATCAATGGATGAGATGAGGAAGGGGTGGGGTAAGGCTGTTAAACCAGGTGAGCTTTAAGGCCAGGTCTCTGACACAGTGGCCAGGCCCATGGAGCTTCCTGGACTGCAAACCTGGTCATGTGTTCTCCTGGGTGAGACTGCACAGGGACTCACTTCCCTTTGTTTGGGGACAAAAGCCCAGGTTCCTGTATGTGGTGGCTTCCCAGGCCCACGGAGCCCTGGGCCCCTGCTGCCCCTAAGCTTCCGCTCTTACCATTCAGCCCTTAGGCTCTGTTGTCCAGCACTGTGCCTGGTACACAATCGATATGTAGTTCGGGGGGGGGGGGGGAAGAGGGAGGGGGGAGGGAGAGAGGAAAGGAGAGAGCCTTCTTTTATTTCCCAAGTCCCCAGGGCTCTCTCGCCACCAAGCCTTTGCCCTCTGTCTGCAGTGAGCCTCCCTTTCTCCCCACAAACCCTCTTTGCTTCCTCAGGCCACGGCTGAGGCACTACTGAGCGCCTCGCCACCCCACCGTCAACCATGCTTTCCTGGGGTGTTCGCATTCCCTTCCTACCCGCCATGCTCACTGCTCCAGGCAGGGCTGCATTTGCATCTTTGCCCTACTGGGCACCATGCCTGGCACACAGTAGGCTTGACAGAGTGCCAGCAAAGGGAGAGAAGGTCCGTGTCCCTGGCCCCGATTCCCTGGTGCCATCAGGGGCGGGGAGCAGGGGCAGCTTGCAGCAGCCCCTCGGCTGGGCACGGGTTCTCAGCAGCCGTCCACCCTCCTCTGGCCGTGGGCGGAGGACTGAGGCCCGGGCCTTGCTGTGCAGGTCACTCAAGGTGCAGGAAGAGCAGCTCAAGGGCTCACTGGTGGACGTGGCCCCAGAGGGACCGCCAAAGAAGACTGGCTGCTGCTCTTGACCACCCGAGCTGGCCGGGGTAAGGTGGCCGCCCCGGGCCTCTTGTTCCTCAGCTCCTGTCCTGCCTGCCTGGCCACAGCGCTCCAGCTGGAAGGATCAGAAAATCTGCATCACTCGGGTCCCTTTTGCACCCTGAAGAAGGACAATGCTGGGCAAACAGGCCAGGGGTGTGGGGTGGCGGTGGCGGTGTGTGTGAAATACTGGAAACCTTTTAAAGGAAAAGTCTATCCAGCACATCCCAGGAAAACATTCCCAGATATTGGCCACCCATCTCCGGGTGGTGAAACATGACAGGGGGGGATGTGCGGGGGTGTCCATTTCCTTTTTGTGCATATTTGTGTTTTCAGAGTTCCTACAATGGCTGGCTTTTCCTTCCAGAATCAGGGGGAAAACATTGAGGGGGAGGAAAATGTTTTCCACGAGCTTGCTTGGGTGATGATAAAGAATTCATGTAACCTGCTATTACGGATTGAATTGTGTGTCTCCTCCTCCCCCCTCTGAACAGATGGCTTGTAAACCCCACTCTCTGCATCTGTAGTCAAGGAGCCCTGCTGGCAGTGATGACGCGTTGGGCTACTAACCACCAAGTCAGCAGTTTGAAACCACCGGCCGCTCCAAGGGAGAAAGCTGAGGCTCTCCACTCCCATAGAGTGACAGTTTGGGAAATGCATGGGGACCGTCTCACCCGCCCTACATCAAGTGGATGACAGTGGCTGACTGGTGCCTGCGGCTATCTAATCCTACTAGGGAGGGAGTTGTCAATTAGTGAGTCAGGAGGGTGTGTCTGGCAGTTAATCTCTTACAAGCGATATCAGGGCAGATTAGGCCAGCCTGGATGGGGAGAGAGAGCATTGGCTGTCACTGGGAGATGGCTCCGGAAGCAGCTCAGAAGAGATAAGGACCTCCGACCCCGGAGCCAGCACCTTCAATGAAAACGTCTAGCCCCCTAATCTGTGAACGAGTAAGTCTCTGACTGTCGCCCACTTGTGGTCAGTCTGGGATCGCAGCACTAGACCGCTCCCAGAGCCTGGGTGGCTTAGTGGCTACTACTTAGATCAGCAGTTCAAAACCACCAGCTCCCTGCAGGAGACAGATGAGGCTCTCTAGGCCTGTCCTGAGTTACAGTCTGGGAAGCATCGACTCAGGACTGTGAGCTTGAGTTTTTTGAACACCTGTTAGAATGACAAATCGCTCTGTTTGTTAGAGCAGCCCCCTGCCCTCTGCCTGGCTGGTGTTATAGACGCTGTGGAGTCGGTTTTGGATGGAGAACCGTTTCTCCGCCAAGGGCCATTTGGGTACTGAGAACCTCACTCTCGGGTCGCACAAGATGATCAACTTCCAATTGGCCTGCTGTAGCTGATCAAGCCATAAATGAGTTTCCCTCTGACGCGACAGCTCACGGGCCTGGGCAGCCTAGTGCTTACACATGGCAAAGGGGGCATTGAAAGACTGGCGGGGCTTTCGACTCCCCTAAACAGTCCCAGAACGCACAGGGGCGGTGCTACCCTGTCCTATGGGGTCACCGTGAGTCGCTGCAGCTCGATGGCAGTGAGCAGCGTGGTATAATGATGGTTGGAACTACCTGGCTTTGCTGGGGCGCCTGATGTTAGCTGGTATTGACGATGTCGAGGGCCTATTACAGTCCCAAGGCCAGATGTCCGCCCCCACCTCTGCTCTATGGGGTTTCCGAGGCTGGAAATACGTGCCAGAGCAGACCGTGTCCTCTTGGTCCCATGGAGCAGCTGGTGGGTTTGAACCACAGACTTCGTGGTCAGCCACCGGGATTCCTTCAACCCAACACCAAACTCACTGCTATTGAGTTGATGCCAACTCATAATGACCCTATAGGACAGAGAATAATTGCCCTGGGAGTTTCTGAGACTGTCACTTTTTATAGGAGCTGAAAGCCCCATCTTTCTCCCTTGGAGCAGCTGGTGGTTTCAAACCGCTGACGTTGTGGTTAGCCCACTGTGCCCACACTGTGCCATCAGGGCTCCTTCAACACAACACAGCCCGGTGCACAAAGGAGTGAAACGATGGCCGGCCCTGTGCCATCTCCTCGGTCAGCTGTGGTCTCTCGGGCTTCCATGAGCTGGCTTTCGGAAGCACACTGCCAGCTAGGGCCTGATCCTGCCCAGCCTCACAGTGACCCACAAGCCTCCACTGACGGCCCAGTGGGACTGCGCACAAGGGGCACCGGCCAGGAATCACACCTGGGTCTCTTACCCAGAGGACAAGAACTCCACCACTGGACTGTTTCTACCTGCCTGGTGCCTTGCACAGGGAGAGGCCCGGTGGCAGTGTGGTTTACATGGAGGGCTGCTAACTACAGAGTCAGCGGTTCAAAGTACGAGCAGCTCCTCAGGGGAAAGACCAGGCTTTCTACTCCTGTGAAGACTAGAGTTACAGAAGTTCACAGGGGCAGTTCTACCTGTTTTCTGGGATCACTAAGTTGGCACTGACTCGATGGCACTGAGTCTTTTCTGGTTTGGGTGACTGGCAGAGTTGGGCTTGCCTTGCTTCATGCGCTGTGTGGGGTTTCTCTAAGTGAACCCCTTAGGGGAGCGGCCAGGTTCTGATGCTCCCGGATCCCTCTTGGGTCCCTGAGTGCCAATCCCAACCCCACCCCTGGGTCAGAGTCCCCTGGTGCAGCTTTTGCCCTGAGATGCCATCCTCTGGACCCAGGAAGGGTGCTGCTGGGTTGTGACCCGTGGGGTCTGGGGAGCAGCAGGTCCAACTGGAGCCAGACTCGCGCATGGGCTCTGGTTTGGAACTTTTGCCGGAGGTTCAGATGTTGTTGTGCCGTCTGCTCCAGGCCTGGGTTCCCGGGGCACTCCAGGAGCTCCCTTTGGGAGCCTTCAGGACACTGGGCCTCAGTGTGGGGCTACCTGCCCTCAGGTGTGGTCCTTCCTGATCCTCTGGGTGTTGGGGAGTGGACAAGCCATGGCCGTTCAAGAGGCAGGGGTGTAGAGGGAGAGAATGCTGGAGAGAGGAGGAGAGCCTCCCCCCTACAGTGTGAGCATGACCCCCTGCAGCTCCTGGCCCCACCCCTTCACAACCCTGAGAGGGACGTCTTTCCCTACAGGCGACACTGGCAAGAGGGCATCAGAAGCCACCAGGCAGTGACTCAATGCTCTTTAAGAGGCCCCACACCACCTCCAGACTATTTGTGGGGTGACTGCTTGACCCGCCCACACTCTTCCCTGGCCCCTCCCAGATCCCTTCTCATCCTGTCCCACAGGCCCTCCTGCTCCAAGCGCCTCTGGATGGCAGTATGGAGAGATACCAGGAAAGTGGAGGGTGGGGGGCAGAGCGGGCCCATGGCTCTCGCTGAGCTTCTGGAGGCCAGGCAAGGATCAACACCTCTATCTGTGGGCCTGGGCGTTAATGAGGCAGGGTGTGATTCCTGGGGGAGCCAGTGGGGCGGACAGAACATTGTCCTTTGGAGGACCCAGGGTAGGGGTGGCCCTCTGGGACGCCCATTTCAGCTCTGCTCCAGCCTCCAAGCGACCAGCTCAGCTTCCGGAAAAGCAGGGTTCTGGACAGGGCTGCAGACTGCCCAGACCCTGTCTCAGCTCCCTCTGGCTGGATTCCCCTTCACTGCAGAGCATAGCTGTGGAGGGGCCTCCAGCCTGTTTCCCAGTGTCGAGGGGCCCTCAACTCAACAAGGAGGGCCCAAGCACCTCAAAGGAGCAGGAGGCTGGTGAGGACAGCGGCAGGCAGGACTCAAGGTAGACTACAAAGTGAACTTCCAGACAAGTGGTGAGTTTTCAGGGCATGTCAACTAAGGGCTCTGGCCACAACTGAGCTTGAAGCTGATTAAGAAAAGGATAATGGGACTGCATTGATGGGCCTTAGGTGTGGAGTGAGGAGAGGGGAGGAGGAAAGAATGCATACTGACCAAGATGTCAAGCGAAAGGGGAGAGAACTTTTGGGAATGGCAATTCCAAAACGAATGAGCAGGGGCAAACCCAAACCCACTGCCCTCCAGTCAACTCAGACTCACAGAGATTCTATAAGCCAGGGTAGAATTGCTCCTTTTGCATTTCGAAGACAAAATCTTTAGAGAAGCAGACGGCCTCGTCTTTGGTCCTTGGAGCGGCTGCTGGGTTTGAACTGCCAACCTTGCCGTGAGCAGCCCATGCTTAGCCCACTGTGCCTTCAGCCTTCTCTTACTGAGCACCTACAGTGGGCCAGGTACAGCTCTGAGCCCCTGGCTCATCTGCCTGCTGTGAGCCTCCCATCAACACGAGGGAGATGGGGCTGTAATTGTTCCCATTTTACAGATAGGGAAAGTGATCCTTGTCCACAGATATGCGGCTCGTAAGGGGTGGAGCCGGTGAGGAACCCAGGCTCCAATGCCCACAGCTTCATGATATGGAGGGTCTTACCGGAAGGTGTGGGCCCTCGGGTGGAGCAGGGCCGGGGCCCTTGAGCGCCGCCACCCCTCTTCAGTCATCTTCCATGCCATTGGTATGAGGGCAGAAGTGGAGAAGTAAGGACCATGGCCAGGAAGGTGATGGTGAGTCCATTATCGGATTGGTGGGGGGGTGGGGGGACAGTTGGGCTGGTCCCTCAGTTCCTCTGGCTCCTGTATTCCTCGGGAGAAGCCGGAAACCCTGCCAGGGTGCTGGAGTCAGAAGTCAGAGGGACCCCTTCAAACAAGGTGCACAAGCGACCCAGCGGGTCCCCCAGGTAGGGGCTCTGCAGCAGAGGCTTCTGGGGGAGGGGGGCTCATACCCAGTTGTGGGCATCTGAGGAGAGCGCCCTCCAGCTCCCTCCCACCCTCCTCCATGTAGGAGAAAAGGGGGCAGAAACTCAGTCAGGACCCCACTGGTCTGTCCTGTCTGCCATTGTGGCCTCAGTGCCTGGCCCAGCGTAAAAGCTCGGGAAATCATCTCTGAGCTGACAGGCCTCTCCACAGCCTAAAGCCTGAGGGCTCCGGTCTGGTTCAAGGGGCAACAGATGTGGCGTCAGCCCCAGAGGTCTGCCTCTGAGAGGCCTAGCCTTCCAGCCTGGGGTCTCACCATCAGGGGCTCAGCTCGTGGGATGATGGGGGATGGAGTAAGGGCCTCCCACCAAGGACCCACAGCACACACAGCCCCAGGCACACGGACAGGGGTGTGTTCTCAGGTCCTCCCAGGAGGGCCAGCTTTGCTCCGGTCAGTCTGTACAGAACCATCTGGGGAGCCTGGGGGGCAAAAAATAACAAACCCCACCAAAGCCCAGTCCAATTACTTCTCATCTCGGGGGTGACTCCGGTGATTGAGCACCTGACACATCTGCTTTTCAAGGGTGTGTCAAATCTACCCTTGAAACAGCTCGGGGAGGGCTTGCTTAACATTTGCTGACCAGACTGAGAAACCACCCACTACAATTTTTTAACTGGTTTACTAATCAGATTGTAAAAACTTTGAAATTAAAAATAATTATAAGGAAGAGAGTGAAATGACCTTGCCCATCTGCGACAATTACTGCCGACACCTGTTTGGTCGCCTCTATTCCCTCGCCTCCTTACAAAGGCTCCTGGGCCCAGGAGCCCTGGTGGAGATGTGATTACAAGTTGGGCTGATAACTGTAAGGTCAGCAGCTCGAAACCACCAGACTCTCAGCAGGAGAAAAAACAGACTTTCTACTCCTGTAAAGGACTCCAGAATTGGAAACCCAGAAGGGCAGTTCTACCCTGTCCTATAGGGTCACTAGGAGTCAGAACTGACTTGATAGCAGTGAGTTTGGCCTTTTGGTTGGGGGTGAGGGTTAGAGTGGACAAAGGAGCCCAGAGTGGCGCGGTCTGGTAAGCACCGGCCTGCTAACCACGCACTGCACAGTGGGCAGTTCAAACCCACCAGCTACTCCATGAGAGAAAGATGAGATAAAGATTCACAGTCTCAAAAGCCCCATCCACGTGATGGGAGTGGGTTTACAGTTTCGGAAACTGAGGTAAAGAAACACTAAGTAACTTTCCCCAAAAGTCACTGTGTGACTCACTAGCAGAGCCAGGATTAGAACCCAGTGTCCCCAGAGCCCATTGTCATCAGGCTGTTGTGAGATCTAGGGGCCTACTATGTGCACCGTGTGGCCCCCGGAAGCAGCAGAGCTGGGTGAAAGATTGTGGTTCGGGGCCATCCAGTTGACTTCACCCATCGTGACCCACGTGACAGAGCAGCACTGGCCCCTCAGGGTTGGTTGTTGGGTGTGACCTTTATGGGAGCAGAGGCCAGGCCCTTCTCCCTCGGGGCTGTGGGTGGGTGGGTCCAAAGGGCCAGCCTTTCAGTGAGCAGCCAGGTGGTCACCACGGTGCCACCAGAAGCCCCAATTCTGTGCCATGAGGGATACTCATCGAGGAAAGGAAAGCCACTGGGTGGCACGAATCATGTGCCAAAGCTCAATGATCTGAATCTACCGGTGGTGCCGAGGAAGAAAGGGCAGGCACCCTGCTACCATAAAGATCACAGCTGTGGAGGCCCTCGGGGAGCTCATGTCTACCCTGTAGCATGTGGTTGCCATGGCTCGCAATGGATCCAATGGCAAGCTTTCCCTAAGGGGCCAGGGTGTGGGGAGGGAGCCCTGGGCTGGTTTCAACACCTCCATCCTGTGTCCAGAACAGGAGGATGGAGCCCGGGCTGAAGCCCAATGCCACGTTCCCCAGCCCGCTCACAGCCTCTGCTGACCAGCGGCTCCGCCTCGTCTTTGCTGGGCTCTGCGGCCTCATCCTGCTGGTGGGGCTGCTGGCCAACGTGCTCATGCTGCTTGTGGTGGGCCGGGGCCCCACAGCCGTCCGCCCGCTCCTCGCCCTGACCAACAGCCTCATGGTGAACATCACGCTGTCGGACCTGCTCTTCCTGGCCTGCGTGGTGCCGGTGCTGTTGCTCAGCTTCCTGCAGCATGACTGGTGGCTGGGCCCCGCCGTCTGCACCACCAGCCAGGCCGCCAACACCGCCACCATGTTCTGCACCTTCTACAGCATGGTGGCCACGGCTCTCCTGCGCCATGTGGCTGTGGCCCGGCCCGACGTGGCCCTCCCGGCAGGCTGGGGCGCGAGGCTGCTGCTCTGCGGTGCCATGTGGGTCCTGGGGATCACCGCGTCGCTGCCCAATTGGCTGTTCCAGCGGGTGGTGGTGGAGGAGGCAGTGGCGGCAGGGCCCCCCAAGGAGCGGGCCTGCCTCTTGCTCCTGAGCCCTGCTCGGACCTCCTGCTACTTCACCCTGCTGGGGGCCCTGGCCTTCCTGCCCTGCGCGCTGGGGCTGGGCTGCTCCTTCAGCCACGTGGGCTGGCTCCTGGGGACCCGGCCCCATGGCCCTGTCGGGGAGAGCTTCCGGGAGCACCAAGAGAACACGGGGCTGATCCTCGTGGTGCTGGGGGTCTTTGTGCTGATGTGGGGGCCCTGCTCTGTGCTGGGCTATGTGGCAGCTGTGGGCGGCCTGCCTGCCACCCCAGTGGCTTTTGTGGCCTCCAGCCTGTGCACCATCCTGGCCTACTCCAACTGTGCCGTCAGCCCCCTCCTCTGCTTCTACCTCTCCCGCCCCTTCCGGGCAGGTCTCAGGAGCCTCTTCTGCAGACCTCGGCGGGGCGAGGGAGGGGCTGCCATGGTGATGGGCGGTGTCCGGCCTGGCCAGGACCGGGCCTCAGGGGGTCTATGGGTTCTGGGGGGAGATGGTCTGAGAGGCTAGGCTGATTGGAGGGCTGAGACGCCAGGGAGATGGGAAGACCCTTAATATCAGATCCCAGCCCTTCCAGTGGGAAGACGGAGAACCGGCAAAGGGCAGGTGCCCCAGCCAAGTCTCACAGCAACGAAACGGCTCAGCCAGAACCCGTGTCTTTAGATTGCTAGACCGATCCTCACCCCCACCTCAAGCGCTGTAGTTGTCAGGGCCTGCCACCTGGCCCTGGTCCATCCTCACAGCTGTTCTTCTGGTTGGGCCGGTCCAGGCAGCCTCTTGTCCATCTCAGTCCCTCTTCCTCTGCTTCCTCTTCCCGATACTTTACCAAGCACGACATCCTTCTCCAGAGACTAGTCTCCAGGCGTAACCCCCTCCAGGCTCCCCTGCCTACTTTGTAGTTGAGGAGTCCTCGTATGGCGATGGCAGCTCAGCCGTTCAGATTTCCCAGGCAGCTCCCTGGGAGAAGGACGCGACAATCTATTCCCATGATGACTGCAGCCTTAGAGCCTCGCTGGGGCAGTTCTACTCGGCCCCACGGGCTTGCTGAGAGTCGCCATCAACCCAGTGGCACACAGCAACAGTGTTCTCATTGGGTGACTCTGGGCAGGCCCTGCTGGCTCTCTGGGCCTCAGTTTTCCCATCTGGAGAATGGGGTGGTGGCGGCCGCTCCTTCGCTGGCGTTCTTAAGATGAATTCACTGAACACACGTAAGGCGCTTGGAAGAGCACCCTGGTGCCCTCCGTCAGTGCGTGGGCTTTACCAGGACCTGGATTCTTTTTATGCTTGGGGAGTGGGCAGGGACAGGGAGTGAGGGAGGGGGGCTTCCAAAGGCAGAGAAGGGGGCAGAAGTTGACAATCTTCCTTATCCCGAAGGACTGGAGGCTGAGTGAGGTGAGGTAACCGGGCTCCCTTCTCCCTCCTTAAGTTCTGTCCCACACCCCCTCAAGCCAACAACAAACGGAGCAAAATCAGCGACAACCTGGGACAGTGGGGCTGGTGGGCTATGACTTTTAGATGCCCCCCCTTTCTTCTCTGGGTGGCTGGGAAACAGGCCCGCCTTCACCTCAAAGTCCAACTTGAGGTCTCCCTCTCCCTCACCCCTGCTCCCCCAAGTAGCTCCTGCTCTCCAAGGCCTCCTCCCTGGGAGCACGCCTCCGCCTGGTGGGCCTGGGAACTGCAGGAGACGAGCTCTCCAGAAATGCCCAAAGACAGCAACCCCTGGCTGAAGACCACCCTGTGATACACCACCCAGCTCTGTGCTTGGTGGGGCGCCCCGGGAGAGAAAGGCAGAGCCAACAATGTCACGGGCAGCAGTGCCTTTGGCGCACACCGCCCCAGGGCAGCGGCTCTGCGCTCTGATAGCAGCCTGCTGGGCCGGCAGCTCCTCCCACACTTTCCCCCAGTGGGTGCCTAACCTGAGGGCAACCGGCCCCTCCCCCACCCAGAAAGCACAAGGGAACACCTGTCAGAGGACCGTAATTAGAGAGACAGCCGTGAATCTGCTCCGTGAATTTCCAACAAAACCCTAAGAGGGAAACAGTCCCCATAGAGCGCCATCCTTAGTACCAGACGGTGATGCACAGGATGCGACTGGCTGCCTTGAGGTCTAATCCCAGAGCAACTTGGCCTGGGAAAAGAAGCCGCTTTTCCATGTGACCCAGGTCCGATGGCCGCCAGGGTGCAGAGGGGCAAGGAGGACAATGGTACCTACACAAGCTGTGTGCACACGCCTACCCATCACTCCGTGGTGACGCCCTACCATAAAGCATGGCACACGCCTGTGAGTGACCCACTCTGGGCGCCGTACCTCTGATCCTTCACACCGGCTTGTCTCCCCAGGTTCGGACCCCTGAGTCCGTGTCGCCCATACATGAGCTGCGCCTGGCACCCGGGTTCAGGCAACACTTGTCGGGAGATGAGTGAATGAGGGAGTTGATTAAAAGGGTCGAGCTTGCTGCAGGACATAATAGGATCACTTTACACGCTCCTCTTAGCTCCTCCTCAGGGGCTCCTCCTTTGGCAAAGGGAAGGGATGGCAGTGTGCACCCCCTCCTCGTGCTGCCAGTGTGTTGTGACCCGCCCTTCTGTGCGTGTGCTTAGAACCCCCAATGGGAGTGGGGGCTGTCTCGGTGAGGCGAATGAGGCAGGCCAAGCGTCTGAGTTCATCTCTTGGGAGCGATACGGACAATGAAATGATCGAGCAGAGCGGGGACCGGGAAAGACACCCAGCTGGCCACATGGAAGTGGCACGCAGGCCTGCCCCGAGTGCCCGGCCACCCTGTGTGTGAACACCTGACCTCCTAAACACTGAGAAACAAACGCGTCGGTTAAAGCCACCCCGTTGGTATTTCCACTACGGCCCTGCTGGTTAGCTAGTCACTCACCACCAGTGTGGCCAAGTCTTTCCCACGCACTCTGCCCCCCCCCCCACCTCCCTGCCCCGACTCCTACACACTCTGCAGGCTCCCCTTTTACCTCCCTTCACACCCAGCTTCCAACACAGCCAGTGAACAGACACTCTCCCACCTCAGGGCCTTTGTACATGCTCTTCCCTCTGCTTGGATCACTCCGCCCCCAGGCTGCAGCATGGCCCCTCTCTCATTCCTGAAGGGCTCACCTCAAACAGTAAGTGCTCGGTGGCTGACCCAAATGTCGGCTGTTCGAACGCACCCTACAGCTCTGTGGGGCGCGGTTCTCAATCACGTGGGCTTGCCATGATTGGGGATTGACTCGATGACACTAAATGTTCAGGGGTCAGATAGCCCCTCTCTGGCCACCCCATCCACGAGAGAAACTGCAGACCAACAGCCCTCTCAAATAGACACAGACATTCTCAATGAGCTTCTACCCAACAGGATTCATAGCCAATAATAATAACCAAACGTTAGGGTGAGCTGGCACTGCGTGCCGGAGAGAGAAGGGTGTCTCACCATGAGAAAATCAAGCGCCCCTTAAATTAAACAAAGGAAAAGGAGCATGCGATCCTCTCAGTCGGGGTAGGAAAGGCATTTGATCAAAGCCAACACCTTTTCCTGATGAAACGCTCAGCAATTGAGCTAGTTTATTGTACCACCCTGGCCGATAAACACACGTGGGGTTAATTGAAGGGCGGTGGAGGGATAAATGGCTCAGTGAGCCTCACCTTTCGAGTTCTCGGGTCTCTTGCTTTCTGATGGTCAGATCAGGGTGCAGCTGCCTTGGCCAGTTCTCTGATTTAGCTGGGAAGGCTCATTTCCTGCAAGACATTCCTGAGAAGTCACATGGACCTACCCTGATGCAGCCCTGGGTGCTGGAGCAGCCGTGTGGAGACTCCTGCCAGTGCTGAGATGCTTACACTTTCACTGACACGACTTTTCTCCTGCAGTTGGCATCAGTGTGTCTGTTTTGTGAGATGGAGGAGGACTTTGTGGATTGGTGTTGGACATATGGGTTCATGTTGTACTTGTGGGCTTGGGCAGCACTGGGTTGGGGTGTTTTCTTGATGTGCACTTACCCTTTATATAAAACTCTCTCTTCTACATGAGTTTCTGTGGATTTGTTTCTCTAAAGTACCTAGAATAACACAGCAATATAGGAACAAAAGTTCCTCAACATGATGAAGGGCAAAGACATAAAGCATTAGGAGTATGGTTATAGAGTGACCATCGTCCTGTCGCCCCCCCCAGCGCCTAGAGAAGCCGTGTTCATGCCATGCTGTCGTCTAGGAAGTGTGCAAGTGCACTGTGAAAAGGTCTGGAATAGCCGTGACACAGACATGAAGTGAGCTCATGCCGTGACGCCGGCGCCACAAACCTTCAGTCGTCAACACGTTAGATCGCGAAGGGGAAGCAAGTGAAACACCATACACAATGCCTGTATTTTCACTCAAAACTCACCACCAATGAGCCGAGTCTGACTTACAGCCACCCTACAGGACAAGGTAGGACTGCCCCTGCATGTTTCTGCAGCTGTAAATCTTCATGGGAGCAGAAAGCCTCATCTCCCTCCCATAGATCAGCTTGTGGTTTGGAACTAATGACCCTGAAAATAGCAGCCCGATGCGTAACCCACTACAACACTGGGGTCCTGGGTATTCTCGGTGGAGAGGCGACAGCATCCCCCGTATGAACCAGAGCCAGGCAAAGATGCCCATTGCCACCACTCTTATTCAGCATTCTACTGGAGGCCCGAGCCGCGCAGTGAGCAAGAAAAGGACACACGGGGCCTCCGGGTTGGTAAGGAAGAATGGCACTCTCCCGTGTGCAGATGGCACGATCCCGTACACCTTGTTTACGGCGCCTCGCATTCTGTATTTTGCAGACTGTCCGGAGGTTCTATGTTAGTCTCTTATGAGCTGAAGGTTTGTGACACACCCTGTGTGGAACAAACCTATTGCTGCCGTTGTCCCAACAGCGTGTGCTCACTGCCTGTGCTCCATTTTGGTGCTTCTCACAGGGCCTCAAACTTTTTCGTCACGCTAGTATTGCATACTTCATGGACTTCCTCCCCGCCCACTGCCATAAAGTCGATTCTGACTCACAGCGACCCGAGAGAGGGCTTCCCAGACTGTACATCTTTACGGGAGCAGACGGCCTCATCTTTCATCCACGGGGCTATTGGTGGGTTTGAACTATGACTTTTAGATGCACTGGGAAGCCAGAACATTCGTGCGACTCGATTGACTTGGGATATTTGCTTTATTGTGATTGCGTCCGGAACCAAATCTGCACTATCTCCAAGGTATGCCTGTACACAGACCATTCCAGAGATTCCACACGAAAGTTATTGGAACTCAAAGAAGCCTTCAGCAAAGAAGCAGGGGACAAGATCAACATGCCAACGTGAGTTGGATTCCTCTATGTTAACAAGAACGCTGAAAAGGAAGCCAAGCAAATATCACTGATCAAAATGATAAGATACCTAGGGAAGGGTCTAACCAGGGAGGTAAAGTCTAACCGAGTTACACAAAGAAAGCTATAAAACACTCTGCAAGAAAACAAAAAAGACATGGCTGCATGGGAAAGCATGCCATACTCCTGGATAGGAAGACTTCCCATTGTGAAAATGCAATCCTACCCAAAGCAGACTATACACACAACCCAATCCCAACAGCGCTGCTTAAGGAGGTGGGAAAATTAATCTTCGGATGGGAAACCAAAAAACCAAACTCACTGCATGCAGTCAATTCTGACTTAGGTGACCCAAATAAGGCAGGGTAGAATGAACCCTGTGAGTTTCTGGGACTGCAATTCTCTCAAACCAAAAAACCAAACGCACTGTCATTGAGTCAACTCTCACAGTGACCCAACGAGGCAGGATATAGGTTATCCTGTGGGTTTCTGAAAGTATGTATGGGAGTAGAAAGCCTCATCTTTCTCCTGAGGAGTGGCTAGTGGTTTCAAACAGCCAGCCTTGTGACTAGCAGCCCAATGAATAACCACTACCACCAGGCCTCCCTAGGAAGGGAAAGAGGCCCCCAATAGCTAAAGCTGTATTGGTAAAGAACAACAACATAGTAAGACTCACACGTCCCATTCTCAGTCTGGTATAAACTTGGGTTCTTAAGAAAACTTCTTAAGAATGTGCTTCCAATCCTTTTTGGCCTACCTTGGATTTGAACAGGGGATGTCAAGGGCTGGGTGTGCTTGGAGGGGGTCTGGGTGTAGAGTGACCAGAATCGGTGCAAAGTGTGGGGACAGAGGAAGAGGCCTGGGGGAGACAGGACACATTTCAGGCACTAGAATCCAGAAGGTTTGCAGTTCAAATCCACCCACTGGCATCTCGAAAGATGAAGGCTTGGAGATTTGCTTCGAAAGGGCACAGCCTGAGACCGCCATGATGCAGCTCTGAAATGTGGCACTTGGTGCAGCAGAGGTGCCTCACCTGTGGCCAGGAAGGGAGTTTGTGGAGTCAGATGAGCCCTGAGTTAGTCAGAGGAGTGAGGAGGAGACGGGTCAAAGTGTCCGGATAGGCCAGCCCAGGCCTCTCTCAGAACCTACACTCCATGCCCAAAGTAGAACAGCAAGGCTCTCACCTGCCTGATAACTCAGGAAGTACTTGGTTTTCAGTAGCCAATGTGCTGATCCTGCCCATCAGCCCAGCCTTCTGTAGGTCCCTCCTCTGTCTCCCTTCCTGCCCACCTTTCTCACCCAGTGAGGCCCCACGCCCCCCTCCCTCTCTCCCTAGCTTTCCCACATGAAACCTCTAGGCCTTGGCTGTATGATGAGGGCCCCAGGCAAGATGGAATGTTGGAGTTTGCCTGGTATAAGGGCCTTCAGACCCCACAACCAAAGGCATTGGGGGTGGGATAGGTGTGTGGATGTGGGGTACCTTTGGGAGAGTAATGGTTCCCTTGGCTCTGGGTTGGGGGCAGCAGGGACAAGGGGGCCCTGGTGTGTGTGTGTGTGTGTGTGGTGTTGTGAGGACTTCTTAAAAAAGCGGGGGGGGGGAGAGAGAAAGCGATAAGAACAGCCTGGTAGTGACACAGTGACAAACACACAGACCAGTGAACCCAAATTGACAACTCAGAAGTCAGTCCATCCACCTATGGACGGCTGGTCTTCGACAAAGTCCAATCAGGGAGGGGAGAAATCATTTCTTTAACAAATGGTGCTGACAAAACTGGATGTCACCTGCAGGAAGATGAACCAGGACCAAACTCAAAGACCAACTCAAAGTGGATCACAAACCTTAACTGAAACCTAAAACCATCGTGTTGACTGGAGAAAGCAAGCTAGGGACCCTCGTTTATGTCAAAAATACACTCTCCTACGAAGCAGAAAGGTAGGCATTAATGAATGAATAAGAGCATAAAAGCCACTCTCCATATACCAACGAGAGGTGAACAGATTTTATTCTGACAATGAGTATGTGTATCTACACGAAGCATACTCATGTGATTTGTTTCACAGAATTTTAAAATAGAATTGCATTCATGTTGGAAAACAGAGCTAAACTATGTACTAGCCAACGTAACTAAAAATGCCTAGACCACAGAAGATTAACTAGATAACTGGAACCTCCTAGAAACTAAACCCTTAGGCTTATCAAGAGTCTACCCAGACCTTACAGGGCAGGGGGAAACTTGCTATCTGACAAAGGTCTCATCCCACCACCTCTCCTACAAAAAAACAACAAGCCAATCAAATCCCTGGGTCAAGGTCATGATGCTAGGGACCATTCGCCAACAGAGATGCAAACTAACACTGAAACGAGAGACCAGCTCGCCCTGCAGAAGTAGCACGGATAATACAATAAAAACATGAAAGGGAAACACCACAAATGCTGGGGAGGCTGTGGGAAGGCTGGAACTCTCGTGCACACGGCTGGTGGGATTGGGAAGTGGTACAACCACTGGAGCTGGGAATACCGCATGACCCAACAGCCCCACTCCTAAATGTAGAGCCTAGAGAAGAACAGGGCCATGAATCGGCACCTGCACACTCATGTTCATTGCAGCAAAAATACAGACAATTCACGTGTCCGTCGCCAGATGAATGGAGAAACAAAACGTGGTCCACACATACAATGGAATACGGTGCAACGATCGGGAATAATGCGTCTGTGGAACCTGTTCCCCTCCCCCTATGCACACATCTCTGTGGAACTCGTTTTAACAGGTGGATCGGGAGGGCATGGTGCTGGCTGAAATAAGCCAGCAGCGAAAGGGCAAATAATGTAGGCTACCACTTTTACTTAGAAAATCAAGAATAGGTTTCGACTCAGTAAACAATGTCATTTGATGCTTGCCAAGGATGGGTGGGAGGAAGAGCGGGGAAACGCTTACTAGATAGCAGACATGTGCTAATTCTTCTGAAGGGAATGCAATTCACAAACAGGGCAAGTCAGCACAACTTGAAGAACCTAATGAAGACACAGGTACCAGAATAAAGGGCTGTTCAGCAAACGCCGTGACACCTGCAATTCTGCAACAGCAGCAAGCCGAAGTGGGTGGATGGGTACACAGGTAGATACGTACGCTCTCTACATACAGGAGAGTTTATGGGAGGCCAGGTGTGTGCATGGATAGGAATTGCTATGGGCATTTGTAGGTGCACACTTGTCTAGTTAGAATCAACTTGGGTGTTTTTGTTGTTGTTTGGGGGGGGGGTGGCTGGTTTATGTACTGCAGGCATATTCAGATATAGAATAGCACACTTCTGGAGCAAGATTATGGGAACTCCTTAGACATATCCACGCACCTCATGGGATTTGTGCTGGGCTCGAAGGTTAAGGACCATCGTGTCAGGGCACATGTAGGTTAACTGGCATAAAACAGCTCATAATCTTTTACATCCTGGTTTGGTGAGTAGCACCTGGATTCTTAAAGGTCTGCATGTGGCCGTCTTAAGATACAATGCCTAGTCTCTTACCAATGGGAGAGAAGGAGAGCGAAGGAAACCACAGAGTCCAGGAAGCCATGACCCACAGCCTCCTTGAGCCGGACACCAGAAGAACTAGATGGTGCCCAACTACTTATTCAAGACTGCTCTGTCCAGGGACACGATAAAAGGTCCCAGTTAGAATGAGAGAAACACTTAGGGGGGAAAACATCACATAAGAGTTGTATGAGCCCCCAATAAAATGATTTTTAAAAATCACATTCATGAAAAAAAGATTGGACTACTGGGCTGATAAGAGGCTAGAGGAAGCCCCAAGGCAAGCTCTAAGATGCCCCTTTAAGCTGAACGGAAGCCATTCTCAGAGGTCACCTTTCAGCCAGGTAATACTTTGTTCTGTAAGAGAACACTTACACACCCGAGAAATGTGCTCCTGAGAACACGCAACTGCACGAGGGCCAGTGGGCAGCATGCGCCCCAAAGGCAGGTGGGAAAACTGGAGCGACAGTCGGAGGAGGCAGGGCGGGCACGGGAGAAAGGGCCACCAACGTCACGGAGCAATGTGGATGTAAATCGATGGGTGGGAAACGAATTTGCTTGGCACACTTGTGCCTCAATCACGCTTAACATGTTCCAGTATCACCGTCTCGCCGATGGTCCTTAGCAGGTCCCATCGACCACCTGAAATGATGCTACTGACCGGCTGCTGTGCACCTACTGTGCTTCCCCACCTCATTTGTGGGTGTGCTGCTCGCTCCATGTGCAGACAGACAGACAAGCATCTGCTCACGGCAGCACCCCCTGTGCCAATGAGGATGAGGAGGAGGGGGGGGAGAGGGGGGTGAGGAGGAGGAAGAGGAGAGGACGTGGCCTCCAGCAAGGAGCAACACCAAGAGAAGGGAAAACGGGGGCTTTCTCTTCATAAAAGAACCAAATTTACTTCAGTTTAAGGCAAATTCCACACAGAGACAGTCTCAGAGACGGCACAGGACCAGACAGAGTAGAAACACCACCTTCATGCATGACAGGAAGGGCAGCCGTGTGGAGCATCAGACGGGGTGGGGCCTGGTCTCCACCCAGGCCCAGGCGTGGCAAGGGCGGGTTTCAGTGGGCTGAGAAGCCCCATGCGGGAGGAGGGGCTGGCATGCATGGCCTGTTCCCGGGAGGGTAGAGGCTGGGCAGCCTGGTGAGCTCAGCCGCTCAACCTTTCCTGAAACAGGGGCAGAGGCTTGGGCTGAGGATTAAGGTGTGTCTGAGGTGACAGGGCAGGGCAGCGTGATCCTCGGGCCAAGACGGCCTGGGGTACAAGGAGTTGGTGAGGTGTGGGATAGGAGGCGCTGGGTACAGATCAATGGACCCGCAGGATATCAGAGCTAGAAGGAAAAGCTGGGGTCATCTGGTCCACCCCCTCACCATACCGATATGGACACGGAGGCCCAGAAGGTAGAAGGGCCTTGCTTGGGTTCCCCTAGCAGGGAGGAGGAGGCAGGATGCTTAGCTCCTATCCCGGTGAGGTGGAGGCTGCTCAGAGAGCAAGGACAGTGGGAGCACCAGGGTCAGGTTGCTCCTTGCCCAGTCCTCTAGGTGGGGACCAGCAGCCCTGGGCAGCCTCTGGGCTGGAGCCTGTAGGACCACACCAAGGAGAAGCCTCTGTGTTTAGCACTAACATCATGCTAGGGTGCAGTGCCGCCCAAGAAGAGTTGACCTGGCCTGTGTCCACCATGCCTGCCTCCCCCTCCTGGATTTCCATGCTCCGGAGGGTCCCCATGTCCCAGCATCCCTGCACACCCACTGGCTTCAGGAGGCTCACTCAGAGCCGGCCCAGGACAGAGAGGGGTGAGCTGTGGGATAAAACTAACCACCAGGGTGGACCAGGGCTGGAGGAGGGAGATCCAGTGTAGGCGGCCTCCTGAAGGGGAGCGGGCGGCATAACCCAGACTAAGCTGAAGGGACCTCCCATCACCCCTCCCAACATCTTCCCGGCTGGCCTAGAACTTGGGAGTCTGGGGAAGTTGGGCTTAGAGATGCTGAGAATTATGCCCTATTCTGCCCCTGTATGCCTGCCTCCCCAACGCCTGGGGTCTAGGCCAGGATACTGGGGCAGAGCTTCCAGAGGCCCCACCCACAGCCCACCTCCCAGGCACCTAGATGCGGCAGGGGCTAGAGTGGGCTGGGCAGGAGATGGGCTCCCAGGACCCTGCCCAGACAACGGTGTCTGACTGCCCCACTCCAGACCCCAGCGCCTGCCTGCCACCGGGCAGGCTCAGATGTGCGCGTGCAGGGGGGAGGTGGGGGGCGGCGTGTGAGCAGGGGACTGTGGGGGCGTGCTGGCAGGGGGTCCAGGCGGGGGACGTGGGCGGATGCCCTGCGCCTTCATGTAGGACACCAGCTGGTCCGGGATCTCAGCTAGCACATCGCGGGCCAGGCGCGCCATACTCAGCACGTGGTTGCCCGTGCGGTCCACGTAGTCCCGGAAAGGCACGAACTGGGAGGAAGAGGGGGCATGGTCAGACCGATGCACCTTCCTCTAGTCCTGGGGTCAGGTCCTCACCCCGCTCTAGTCCCTGCTAAGCTCGCCCAATCACTACTCATGCATGCTCTCAACAAATATTGTCCACTTTTTGCATGTGACGTGTCCGCATAAATAATAGGCATGCACGGCCTAAGCACACGAAGAGCCCCAGGAACTAGTTGGAGGTGGCTGCGCAGTTGGGACACAATGTTGGCCTAAAAACAGCACAGAGCACCTCCTCCGTGCCAGGATACGCCACTGAAGATTCTCTTTCGCTCTGGCAGGAAACATGGGTCCTGGCACTTAGTAGGTGCTCAGGAAAGTTACTGCACAAATCCTCCACCCTCACTGGTCCTGCTTCCTCCTAAAGTGAGTGACCCCTACCGCTCGCCCCAGGGCCTCCAGCTCAGCCTGTCACCAGCTCTTTCCATCTCCTGGTCTCCCTCCCAGGATGATCTCGCCTATTTCCAGTTCATTTCAGATCTTCATTCCTATAAGGATGCCCGACCCTGGCGCCTTTCTTTTCATCAAGGGCCTGTAGGAGAATGCCCATTTTTTTATCCTGCATCTCCTGAGCTCTAGGAACTTGGTCAGTGAGCAGTGTGCTTATGGAGGGGACCTTCTGCATCTCAGCAGGTAAGGATTCCCAGTGGACAAAGACCTGCCTGCCCTTTACATTTGCCTCCTAGAACGGGTGCTGACTTTAGCCCAGGTAACCAGTAATGCTCTTTCTCCGGAAAGGGCAGCTACGCTGAAGATGCCATCTCCCCGGTTCATTGGGTTGTGTCTCCTGGGGTAGGCAGCCCAGGTGGGGCACAACAGAAGGGGCCAGGAATGGAGCTGGAGGTGCTGTGGGGGGAGACATGGGGGCCAACAGGTGGAGCTGGGGGCTGGTGGGGGCACCAGGTTAGGTGACATGGCAGGGAGGGCTGCAGCCCAGAGAGCAGTGTCTGCCCAGATCTCCCAGCCCTTCCCCCCAGGGGTCCTCCCCAGAGAAATCCCCACAAGGAGGGAAGGCTGGCTGAGGGCCCCTTGCACTGCCCATGTAGGCAGCCAGGGCCTGGGCTTCACCTGCACGATGTCCCGTTCGGCCAACTTCCCCCGGGAGGAGATCCGCACATCGTCACCATCCAGCTCCACCATAGCTGTGTGGGAAGAGGCCAGGGCATGGACGGTCAGGGCTCGGGGTCAGGGCCCAGGCTCAGACCACAGACTCATGCCCCTGAGTAACACATGAAGAAACGGAGGCCGGAGCGAGACAGGAGCCCAACCTGGCAGGCACCCGATGGCTTGTGCAATGTTCCCACCTCCCAAGGTTGGAGTGGAGTGGGGCGGAGTGACTCAGCTGTTTCCCCAGGGCCTTGGGAGGTGGGTGTGGGGCACCCATCCTGACATAGCCCTCCCTGAGTAAACAGTCACTCCCAAGACACACACACACACACACATACACACACACACACCGTGGGAGCCTGGATGGAGTGGTGGGGAGGGCGGTGCATATACACACACACACACACACACACACCGTGGGAGCCTGGATGGAGAGGCGGGGAGGGCGGTGCATACACACACACACACATCCCATGGGAGCCTGGATGGAGTGGCGGGGAGGGCGGTGCACACACACACACACACACACACCCCGTGGGAGCCTGGATGGAGAGGCGGGGTGGAGGGGGGGCGCAGTGGCCGGACTCACCATCAAACTCCGCCTGGCCTACGCCTACGATGATGATGGACATGGGCAGTTTGGCAGCCTGGGAGATGGGGGCAGGGGTACAGTTAAAAGAGGAAGGGGAGTACCACAGGCAGGGACTGAAAGGAAAGGGAGTCCACAGAAGAGAAGGGAGGGGGGCGGTGATAGAGAGAGGGGGGGGCAAGGGGAGGAGGAGAGAGCCCCCAAGGGAGACCAGCTGGACCCCAGGAGAAGGGCCAAGCCAGGGGAGGAGACATGGGAAATTGGCCATGGGCCTGCTCTGCCCGCTGCCCCTCCCCTCCGCCCGCTGGTCCACTACTAGGGGGGCTCTGTAGGTAAGCGTGCCCATAGGACTCCTTTTTCCGGATCAGCAGGTAGGGGTGTCACAGTCCCTCCGTGGGGCCTCCCATCTCTTCAACCTGGCAGGCTGGGCTGGGGGCGGGGCAAATGCAGTTCCTGAGGGAACCCTAAGTGGTGGTGCCATGGAGGTGCGCCGGGCTGAGATCCACATGGTTGGCAGTTTGAAACCACCAGTGGCTCTGACTGAGAACAGATGGGCTTTCGACTCCCCTAAACCTGTGACAGTCTCAGAAGCCCACAGCGGGTCGCGATGACTCGGTGGCAGTGAGTTTGCGTGAGTGTCTGGAGAGGGGATCGCTCTGTCCACTGTGGCTGAGGGCAGTGTCTCCGGTCTACCTGCTGCCCACCCTCCTGGAAGTGCTATTAGACCCCAGAGCCAGGAGTGCGGACTAGGGGAAGCCCGGAGCGGGCAGAAAGGGGTGAGAAGCCCGGGGGCGTTCCTGGGCCCGTGGGGACGCACGTTGACGATGGCCTCCTTGGTCTGCGCCATGTCGGAGATGACGCCGTCCGTGATGATGAGCAGCACTGAGTACTGGGAGCCGTCCTGCACGGCCGCTGCACTCCTGGGGGCAGAAAAGACCCCCTGTTCTTTAGTGTATGTAGATCCGGGGCGGAGGGGCGTCTCTTGGAGGTCATCTGTCTCCGTGGGTGGAGTGGCGGTGTCATGTGGCCCCGTGGGGTGGGGGCGGGGCTCACCTGGCCACGTGGGTGACCACAGGGGCGAAGTTGGTGGGGCCGTAGAGCTGCACGGTGCGCAGGCTGCGGTGATAGGCCTCCAGGATGCCGTCGATGCCGCAGCACGAGGGGTTCTCCTGGTTGCCGTTCTGGGGGGGGGGACGGGGGGGGGGCTGAGCCCAGGATGCAGGGAGGATGGCCCGGGGTGGGGGTGGGTAGCCCTGGGCTTGGCTAGACTCTTCTCCGGTCGGCCCTCCCAGGTAGTATCTGTTCTGGGGGAGCTAGTGTAATGCCCTGAGAGCCCTGAGCTTCCCACAGAGCCCCCCAGCAGAGCCCTCCATCCCTCAGCAGCTGCCGGGGTAATCCATCTTGGCATGCCCAGGGCTCAGCCCTGCCCTCTGCAGGTGTGAGAGAAACATTCCCTAACACGTGTCTGATTGACTGCACTCCAGGGAGGTGGGGGAAGGGTGGCCTGGTCCACATAACTCCCAGAGGAACCCACCCTGCAGAGCCCCTAGCCGGCCCCATGCCCCGATTAATGCAGGGAATCCTTGGAATTACCTGCAGCTTCCCACACCCCTAACCTTTCCTGGGCCTCTCGAAGGGGCAATTCAGCCCCAGCTCTACTCTACCCCGACAGCTGTTGGTGGTTCAGACCAGGAGCACAGAGGGGGTTTGTGACACAAGGCCCCAACACACAGCCACTCATCCGCCTGGCTCCCCAGAGACTGCACCCCAAGTCCCTAAGTTGGAGTATGATGGTAAACGCCCTCCCCCACCCCCACCCCATCCGGAGCTTGCCACCCACCGCAAGCTTGCCACCAGCCCGGCCAGCCTTTCCTCAGGGGCCACCTACCAGAGGGAACTCGTGGGACACCCGGCCATCGGGGGGCAGCTTGGCCCCGAAGCCAAGGGCAGGGAACATCTTGTCACTGTCGTAGTGCTGGATGATCTCCCCGACGGCGGTCAGTGCCAGGGCATAGGCATTCAGCTGGTAGGGGCTCATGTAGTGCAGGGATGTGGACTGCGAGGGGTTCCCTGCGGCACAGGACATGGGCAGTTTGCCGGCCTGGATCCTCAAACCATTTGGGGTTCACCAGCATGAGAGGCATCCCCAGGTCTTTCTTCTGAACGGTCAATGTTTCCACTCCAGGTCCAGCACTTAACCCTTTGCAACACCAGGCGACACCCCAGCTTGTCTCTTTCTCCTTGATCCCCCATTTCGCTCCTAGCCCCCATCCACATCTGTAGGAGATCCTGACTGCTGAACTTGCACACAAAGAGCCCTCGTGGCCTACTGATTACATGTTGGGCTGCTAACTGCAAGGTCGGCAGTTCGAAACCACCAGCCTCTCCCTGGGAGACCAATGAGGCTTTCTACTCCCGCCAAGAGTTAACAGCTTTGGAGGGAAACCCACAGGGTAGATCTCCCCTGTCCTTTAGGGTCACTGAGTGGGAATTGACTCTGACTTCTCCCTCCTCACTGCCACCACTCTACTCCGGTCATGTGTGGGGCGGCAGCAGACTCTGGCTTACCCGGAGGCTCACATGCATTCAGCACACCAGGCAGGGCGAGCCTGGCACAGCTTGGGCAGATCATGCTTCTCTGTGCCTCACTTGAGGTAAAGCCCAAGGGCCCTGCAAGGGCCCACTGCCCGGGTGATCTGGCTTCCAGTTCCTGCTCACCTGCCACCCTCTGTCACCTACTCAGCACCTTTGCACTGGCTGCTCCGTCTGCCTGCAACACTGCCCCCAACGGTCTACGTGCCTCACCTCTGCTCAAGCCTCCCCTGACCAGCCTAGTGAGGGTTACAGTCTCCCCGATACTTCGGCTCTCTGTTTCTGGCTTGATTTCCCTCCACAGCCCTAGTCACCATGAACTCAATCTAGATTTTTCCTGTTTACTAACGAGGGGGCAGGGCTGGGGTCATACGACCAAGGTTCCAAACCTGCCTCCCCTGCCTGCTAACGGCATGGTCATGGGTCAGTCCCTTAGTTTCGCAGCCTCAGTCTCCTCCCCTGCGAAATAGGAGGCGAGCTCCTGCCCATGGGATTGCCGTGAGGGTTATGCAGGGAGCCCTCCCTGCTCTGGGACACTAAGGGGCTGCGGACACACTGGGGTTGGAGGAGCCCTGACCTCAAAGGGGCTCTGTGAGCAGCCCCAGTCGGGGCTAGAGCTCAAGGCTGAGCTGTTGTTAAGACCGTCGAGCTGGGCAGGGTGGTTGCTCCTGGTGACCTGGCCCCAGCCGGATACAGATGAAATTTAGAGGCGGTTTGGGACTGGGGTCCCGGCTCCTCCCAGAAACACCTTGTTCCGTCCTGATGGCAGTCTGCCCCTCTAGCCTGTGGGTGAGGCTGCACCGAGGGCCTGAGTTATGGATAGGGTGGGCACATCTCTCCCTAGGGTCCTGTGAATATCCTGTGTGTGCCCCCCATGGACAGGTTGTAGTTCACAGTCTGTCACCCCAAGGCCCAGATTTGTTAATGACATTGATGAGACCTCGTGACAGCACTGCCAACCTGGTTCTATCGTTGGCCCTCCAGGCCCATGCCACACTCTTTGGTGTACTGGTTATGTGTTGGACGGCTAATCACAAGGTCAGCGGTTCTAGGGACAAAGACACGGCTCTCTATTCCCCATAGAGTCACAGTCTCAGAAACCCACAAGGGCAGTTCTACCCTGTCCAATAGGGTCTGTATGAGTTGGCTTTGACCTGATGGTATTGAGTTTGGTTTGGGTTTTTAGCTCGCAGCAAGGGCCACAGACAGCCCTTCAACGCACCCCTTCCAGCCCGACCTTCTCTTACCCAGCCCCTCCCCTTTCCACGCCATACTCACCATTGGAGGCAGTAAAATCAATGGCCACCGTGAAGTTGATCTGAGTCCTAGAGGAGAGGGGGAGGGGGCTGTTATCTCAGGAGAGGCGGGGCTGTGAGGGGGGCGCAGGGCAGGGCTGAGACCCTGTCTTCAGATGGAGATATCCTCCTTCTCTCCAAGACTCAGCCTCCAGTTCTGAAGGAAGATGGGGCCACCAGCCACACCCTCCCCCAAGGGGCTGGCGGGAGGATCAAAGGAATTTAGCCGCATGAAAGTGCTTTGAAGATGAGTCCGTTCTGTGTGGCCCGATGATAACTCATGATGACGAATCTCAGACCCACGTGAAGTAGAGTTAGAATAAGCCTGTGCTCGGGCACCTATTTGAGGCTCAAGTCTGAAGTTCACTAAGAAAGAGTCGAATAGACATTGTGCATCTCTTGCGAGAAGAACGAAACGCTATTCATGAAGTCATCTCCACAGAAAATTGGACCCGAGTCCTGTCGAACCTCCAGTCTACCGACAGGTTTGGCAGAAACACAGGGGACCGTGATGCTGCAGGGGAAGGAGCCACAGCGCCCAGACCCGGGAACTTGGCCCTGGCCCGCAATGTCAAGTGTGGGCCCCAGAACTGCAACACCAGCACCACCTGACAACCTGTTAGGAAGTGCAGGCCCTCGCCCAGACCTGTGGGATCAGAACGTCTTCAAGGGGGTGGGAAGAGGCTGGGAATCTGTTTTAGCAAGTCCTTTAGGTAGTTGGGGATGGGGTGGAGGACTCGCTAGTGCAGTGTTTCCCAAAGTGGGAGACGGTTTGGCCAAAGCAGGTTCGACACTTTGGTCCTGGATGATGGGCCCTAGGGAGCACAGACGGCTTTAATTGCCAGGGGTGGGGTGGGGTGCTGTGTCTTTTTTTTTTTTCCTGAAAAGGGAGTGGGGGCTGGGAGAGTAGGTCAAATAAACTTGGGAACCTACAATCGAGATGAAAGAGGAATTAAGAAACAAGTCACTCAATCTCAAAATACAGACCTGGTCCGGAGTCTGATGAAAACAACTCTATTTGAAATTTTGTTAAGAATTGGGGGGAACTTGAATAACTGATTAGACGTGCAGTATGGAAGAATTGCTGATTTCTAGGTGTAACTGAAATATTTTGGTTATGGTTCGCTTGTTTCTAAAGAGAGGACCCTCGTATGTAGGAGCTACATTGTGAAGTATTTGGGGTTAAATCACACCACTTGGCTTTATCAGGAACTCACGTCCCTGTTCGCTGTGTTTTGTTAACAATCAAGTGCCTGGTTCCCCCAGCCCCTAGAAAGGTACAGCTCCATCACCTGAATCCCCCAAATCTAACTTTTTATTCTGGAAAAGCTGTCACAGATTTGCTCATGGTAACTGGATGGAGGGGAGAGTTGCTGGAACAGGGGTCTTTCGGAGTTCACTTATCCTTTCCCTCCATTTTTTGTCTGTGTTTGAAAATTTCCAGATGATTGGGTTGAAATTTCAGGGGGCTCAATGGTCGCAGGGGCTCAAGGTTGACCCTAGGGAGGTCGAGGACATGATCAGCAGGAGACCTGAGTCCTGACCCATGCCCTTATCTATTGATTAGGGCAGAAAATCCAATGAGGCCCGGGCTCTGAGGGAGAAGGAACCACAGATGGCAAGAGCCTGGGCCACTGAGTGGCTGTGGACGCCTGCCGCAGATCTTTCCCCCTCCCTGCGTGAAAGGCAAGCCTCGCTGGGCTGTAAGCTCTGGACTGGAAGAACTAAAGATGATGGCAGGTTGTTATCATCTTGTAGTGTGGAGTATAATGATTGCATCTTTAGGAG
Source organism: Tenrec ecaudatus (assembly GCF_050624435.1). Taxonomy (NCBI): domain Eukaryota; kingdom Metazoa; phylum Chordata; class Mammalia; order Afrosoricida; family Tenrecidae; genus Tenrec; species Tenrec ecaudatus. Next base: position 136,135,333 of record NC_134536.1, on the reverse strand, counting down.
AATACAGGAGACATTTGGAAGGTCAGAGGCCTGTTCTGGAGTCACCTTTGGAACAATGCTTCTGGCCCTCAGAACTGCAACTGAGGGACCCAGTCTGGTCGGTTCTCCCAGATATTCAATGAGAGGCAAGGCAGGCGCTAATCCCCAAACAAACCTCCTACCTGGCTGGGTAAGAAAAAGAATGGGGGAAATGACTCCCTGCCGCTCAGCTCTCTGTTACAGAGCAGCATAGACACTCTGGGCTCCCAGCTCCTGCTTTGACATGAGGGGCAGGAGTGACAGAAGGGCGGTACCCTTGCTCCCCCTCCTGGGACAGGTGGGTGGGTGAGAGAGACCAGGGAGGAGAGGATCCCTAGATAAATGCCTCTGCCTCTGCCTCTGTCACGGGCTTCCTGCCCGGGCATGCCCGCCAGGCGTCTGCTCCCTGGTGCCAGCTCTCACTCAGACTCCCTGGAGAGCTTGATTAGAGGTGTGGGGAAGGCTGGCGCTGGGACTCTAACCTGCCCGGTACCCTCGGGCACCAGCTGTGCAGTGGCAGGCACTCTGCAAGCCCCTTGTCCACTTGGTGGGCCTTCTCCTTGCCCTCACGCCCCTCCTGGGATGGGGTAGTGTACAGGGGAGGCAGGCTGGCCCAGGCCTCTGCAGTACAGTGGGAGGAAAGGCAGCAGGCACTGGGGGAAGGAGTCCTGCCCCTGACTAGACGTGTGGCCTCGGGCAAGCTATGCCATGGGTCCATCTATAAAACGCAGATGATTGTCTTCCCTGCCCACTAAGCTGAGAGAGCTGGGGCGCTAGGCAAACCAGAAGGAGAAACGGGATGAAAACTGAAAATCCCTTAGTGGCGTGGGTTGCGCATTGGGCTCCTGTAACCGCAAGGTTCATGGTCCAAACCCACCCGTCGGCTCCGGGGGAGACAGCTGGGGCTTTGGGCTCCTGTCCCTAGGCAGCCTTGAAACACGACAGGGGCAGTTCTGCTCACAAGGTCACAAGGAGTCGGGACTTTTGTTTGGTGGGTGGGCAGGCAGGGGAGGCTAAGGAAAGTACTCTACCGCCACCATCGAGTCGGTGCTGAGATTCCAGCTTAGGGCGACCGGGTGTCTACTGGCACCGTGGGAGAAAGGTCTGGTGATGCGCATCCATGAAGCCCAGGCTAAGCAGCCCTCACGGAGCTCCGGTTTACTCTGCTACACCTGGGTCACGGTGAGTTGGGGTTCCAGGAGGGTAAAGGTGTGTGTTGCCTAATAGGAGAGAGAACGGGGTGGTTTTGCTGAGAAGGAGGGGGCAGGGGAGGCCTCTGGCTGAGCAGAGGAAGGGTATGTGCTCAGTGGGTGGAAGGGGAGCTTGCAGCCCTAGGCTGTGGCCGCGGTGTCATGGGAAAGTGAAGGTGGAGTCCCAGGGCCTGACTTTCTCTCTACCCCGGAGAATCAGGCCGCCGAGGTGCCCGCTTGGCTAGGCTGAGCCTTTGGCAGCTGCCTCAACCTGTCTCCCTTCCAGACAGGTGCAGTCACTCACCTGCCTTCACCTGTGGGATCCTGGCTGCCCACGCTGTGACCTGACACCTGTCCTGGCAGGGAGCATGTGGGCAGGCCCTCACCCTGGAGTTAAGTTCTTATCTCCTGGGACGCTGGCTGGCGCTGCTGGTGGCTTCTCTGCCTCCAGACCCTGGCCACTCTCTGCTCCTTACCTGGCGCCTGACCACCAGCAGGCCCCAGCACCGTAACCAGCTCACTCCCCAACCCCACCTGGCCGCAGGTCTTTGCCCCCAGCACAGAGATTCAAGTTGGCAGCCAACTCAGAACTCAGCTACCTTGCTTCTCTGTGGAGGGAAGCCCAGACAAGAGGCAGCTTTGAAAAGCTCATGGGAAAATGTCAGGATCCTTTCATCCCATTTGTCCACGGAGGCTTTTGAGGCCCCAGGGAGAGAGGGCGACTTGTCCGAAGTCCCACAGCCAGAGGATGGGAAACGGGGTCCAGAGCCTGGGCCCCCTGGCTCTCTCCATCGTCTCCAGAACCTCGGCTCCCTCTGTCACGAGCCCCGTCCCATCTGTGGGTCCCATCTCTGCCTGGAGACCCCATTGTGACCCAGGTCAATCTCCTTAGCTTGGGAGCGCTTGGTAGCATCACAGGGAGGGGACCTGCCCTCCCCCCGCCTCCTTCATCTCCTCTCACCCTCCCTTGATGTAGTCCAGGAACGTGCACTCCGACTCCACAGCGAAGGACAGCAGCGTGACCTGGAGACGAGAGGAGCTCGGTCAACAGGGCGGGGGATGTGGAGGGGTGTGGAGAGAGAGCTGGGGAGAACCATGCCACGCAGGAGCTAGCGTGTCCTGAGCGCTCAGTCTGTGTCAGGGTTGCCAGCGGGCCGCATTCGGTGCTCACAGTGCCCAGTGAAGAGACACAATTGTCTATGCCCATTTTACAGCCGAAGGGACCGAGACTCCCCGGGAGGAGGCAGAGTAGGGGTCTGAACCCCAGTCTGACTCCAGGGCCTGTACTCTTGACCGTGTGCTGCCACACTGCATCCTGGGAGAGTCCTCTTCTCTCTCAGCAGAATGCAGGGCTTAAGGTCGGGTCATGAGGCTCCCTGCAGTGAGCACCTGCTCTGACTCCAAAGGGGTCAGAGGGTCCGAAGGGTCTGTGCCCACCTCGCCTGGTCCCATGGACTAAATCCTTAGACACACACTTGTCCTTTTCCGTTAGGTAGCTGAGCTCCACCAGGCACCCCTCCCAGGCAGGTCTCCTGATGCCCACCTTCTGGAAGGTGCCAGCACCAGACAGCTAGCTGGCAGCTCCTGCAGCCATAGGGTGAATGAGATGCATGAAAGGAAGGGGTGAGGGGCCTTAGGCTCTGTAAGAGGACACACTCCCTCCACCCTGCAGCCTTCTTTATCTACTCTCCGGTGGCAGCGGGTGATGAACCATTTGTGAGTGCTGGGCTGGGCTCTGGTGATCCCTGCCCACTGCGGTGATGGGGTTAGGCAACTGGATGAACAAAGACCCCTTCCTTTCAGTGGTAGGAATGGGGGGTCTGTCAACCCTGCCTGGTGTTCATCAGGAGTGTGTGTGTGTGTGTGTGTGTGTGTGTGTGTGTCTCCGCACGCGGGTGGTTCCGCCTCCTCTCTACACAAGCACACACTGTTCTTGTTGCTGCTGGGTTTTAAGAATTATTGGTTCTTTTCTCCCCTTCTTTCTTTCCCTTGCCCTCTCCCCAACTGCCCTGTGTCCATCGGAGTCAGCTGCTTTTGGTATGAAACCTGATTTTTGTTGGGTTTTCCTTTCCAATAGTGATCACACACAGCATTGTCTTACAGGGATCGCCTGGTCCCTGTTTGGGAGTATTTGACACTTCCTGGTGATCTTTTAAGGCAGTGGTTCTCAACCTTCCTCATGCCTCGACCCTTTCATACAGTTCCTCATGTGGTGACCCCCCAATCAGAACATTATTTTTGTTGCTACTTCATCACTGTCATTTTGGTAGTTATGCATCGGGCGACCCCTGTGAAAAGGTCATTCGAGCCCCAAAGGGGTCGTGACCCACAGGTTGAGAACTGCTATTTTAAAGCATCTCTGGGCCTGTGGGGGTGGGGAGAGGGGCTGCCCTACCTCAATTCCATCTGCAATTCTGCAGTGGGGCTCTGGCCCTGGGTCTGCTTAAAGCTCCTCGTGAGTCTAAAGCCACAGCCAAGGTTGTCCAAGGCCCTGGGCTGCAGCTCATTCCCTAACTTGCCCGGCCATCAGAATTCACTCCAGGTTTGATCCCCAATGTGCGGTGTGAGCCCTGGGGCAGCCCCATGTGCAAGGTCTTGAAATTCAGCACTTGGGGTTCTGCGTTCACAAGATCCACAGGAGACTCCTGCACACAGCACGGTGCCAGGACCGCTGACGCCAACCCAGAGCTACTCCGTCGGAAGAGAAGATTTGCTCCTGTGAGTGTCTGGGGCTTTCACTCATCTTCCGCCTGCAGAGCGGCTGCTGGGTTTAAGCTGCCCCCCTGCAGGTGAGCAGCCAGGTGAGTGAGCCACTACTCCATCAGAGCTTCTCAGAAGCAGCAATACGCCAGATAAAACCACAAAACCCTTGCCCCTGGCCTGCGGTGAGGTGCCGTGGAGTCGGTTCTGACTCATAGTGACCGCGTGCAACAGAGCGAGGCACCGGCCGGTCCTGCACCATTCTCACAGCGGCTCCTACGTCTGAGCCCATCAAAGCAGACATGTGTCCGCCCGTCTTGAGGGGGGCCTTCCCCTTTCGCTGCCCTGCTACTTTAACATGCCCAATGTTCTCCTCGAGTGACTGGTCTCCCCTTTCAATACGTCCACGGTACCAAGTCTTGCCGTCCGTCTCCCAAGACAGGTGGGTTTGTTCTTCTGGCAGCCCGGGCTCTGGTCAATCTCATCACCATCACGCTAAGGCATCGATCCTGCGGTCTTATGTGCTGCCCCGCTTTCCCACGGGGATGAGGTGAAGAAAACACGGCGCGGGTCGCGTGCACGTCACTTCTTCCCCTGGTTGTCCTAACAGAGCACCCCTGGGCACTGGACTGGCATTTCAATGCACATCCTGGGTCCGGGTGATGTTCGTGATCATGGCGATCAAGAAACGTGGGGGGAAAGCGCAGGACCTGGTTTCACTGGCCCCAGCGCCCTGGGTGACGGGGACACACCACAGGCTTTCCCGTCCTCATCTTTAAAGTAAGAAGACGGAACAAGGCCAGTGGTTTCTAAAGCTTTTTCCTTTAGTTGTACAACCAAGAGTTCTCAGCTAGGGGAGATGTCGCCTGTCATTGGGCATTGGGGAATGTGTGGGAGGGTTTGAGAGGATCCTCACGGGATTGGGGGAGGGGGGTGCGGGTGTCCGCCGGCCACTATGGGCAGAGGCCAGGGGGCACCCTGCCCCCAACACGGACAGCACCCCTGTGCTGAGCAGAACACCTGCTCTGGACAAAGGGACCGTCCCTCCCAGCCTAGGCGTTCTGGTCAGAGAAGCAGCGGTCAGTGTGTGCTCTGAATATAAAGAGCACTTCATACCTGACAGGAGCCCTGGTGGTGCAGTGGTTACACACTGGGCTGCTACCTGCAAGGCCAGCAGTTCGAAACCCCCAGCCGCTCCTTGGGGGGAATAACAAGGCTTTCTATTCCCGTAAGGCAGGCGTCCTCAAACTACAGCCCTCGGGCCGGGTGTTTTTGCCCCATTTGTTTTTTTTTTACTTCAAAATAAGGTGTGTGCAGTGTGCATAGGCATTTGTTCATAGTTGTTTTTAAACTATAGTCCGGCCCTCCAACGGGTCTGAGGGACAGTGAAGTGGCCCCCTGTTTAAAAAGCATGAGGAGCCTGTGAGCGTAAGGCAGCACGGTCTCAGGCTCACAGAGGCGAGTCTACCCCGCGCGATGGGGTCACTAGCAGTCAGAGTCTGCTCGATGGCGGGGAGGTGGGTTTGGGTTTTGAGGGTGGCAGGTCAGGTCTGGAATCGCAGCCTCCGCTTGGCTGCATTCGCTGATGGGCCATGCGCCTCTACGGCGGGGAAGGGGGACGGTCAGGCCACAGACACTGGCTGGTTCTAGAAGCGCACTGTGTGCACACTCCCACCTGGGGGCCTGAGCCTGGGAAGCCCTTTCCTCCATACCCTCCACGCGTGCTCCCTTACCCGCCCTGGGTCTCTGTTCAAATGCCACCTTCGCAGAGAAGCGTGCCTTAACGACCTGACGCAGGAGAGTTGTGCCCCGGGCATTCCTTGACCTTCCTGCATTTGTTCCCATGACACTCGTATTGAGAAACGTGGGGTTTGTTGCTGCTCTTCTTTAAATTTCCCACGGCATCCAGGTGAACATGATTTCCCCATAGAACTCGCCCACGCTTCCGAAGCACAGGCATGTAACGTGCACCGCTTGCAGAGGACACGGACTGGGGAGGCTGTGGCTGGACTGGCAAAGACCGTGCACCCTATCGGTTGTTGGAAAAAACACAGCATGTGTGTGTCTTGTCCCCCGCCCCCCCCCCCCACGAGAGCATAAGCACCTGAGCTCACCTTGTTCCCAGCTCTCACCCAGGTGCCCAGAGCAGTGTCTGCCACAGGGGAGTGGGAGTGGCCGTCCAGTGGGCCTGACTCCCTGTGACACACAGCAGCATCGGGAAATAGGTGTTGGGAGAACGTGTGAATGAACTGAGGACCCGCTCCCGGAAGTCAGTGGGCCCCAGAGTCACCCTGGGGTGGGCACAGTTAAGACAAGGGGGTGCCCAGAGCAGCGGCCAGCCTGGAGCCAATTGCCCTGTGGACCCCACTCTGCTACGCCTTCACTGTGTGACCCGGGCAGAGTCACTTCCCTGCCTTTAGGACAAGGGATGATGCTACCTGATTCTTCAGGAATCCGGGAGTTTCCCAGAGCTGGGGCGCAACCCCCTTCCTTCCTGCAGGAAGTTCCCGTGGGGGTTTCTTGAAGATGACTTCTCACTCTCACAGCCTGGGCCATGGCTCCCTCCACCCAACCCCCCTCCCATCCCCTCCCCTCCTTCGCCCAGCCTCCCTGGGTTCCCACGTGTGTGTGTGTGTGTGTGTGTGTGTGTGTGTGAAGCCAGGCTCCCCGACACCTCACCGATCTGGGGGCCCAGTGTCTAGGCCCGCTGTGGGCATGGGGCGGGGGGTGGCTACTCACTGTGCCTGAATTCACGTATTTCTTTTTCTTCATTTTCTTTTTGGGGTTTACCACCTGCAGGAAGAACCGGTTCCAGGGTGAGAAGAAGACATTATCTACCCCATCCAGGCTGAGCCCCCAGGGCCTGGCTGACCATGGGTGTGGCCCCAGCCCCATCACAGAGAATCTGAAAACCTTGGGTGGAGGGGGCGGGCTCAAGCTCGGCGAGGTTTTATGGGAGTCTGGCATTCAGACCTAACACACCTGGGGTGCCTCCCGGTGAGACTTGGTGTCCCACGACCAAACACACAGGGAACAATATTGATTTAACCTTCGGTCCCACTGCTCCCCCAAACACACCCTCCACGCTGTGCTGCGTAGCCAGAGGCGGCTGGATGTCGCCAAGAGGCCCTGCCTGTGCCTGTCCCATGTGTTGGCTCGGGCTGCTCCCCTCACCTGGAGTGCCCTCCCTTGCTTCCCTGGACCAGTCTCAATCCACCCTGCTCTCTTTCAAGTTTCAGCCCAAGGGTCCCCTCTAGACCGCCCGCCAAGACCCTTCACGTCTTCCACGTCCTACACGTGTAAGGCTTACCTGCCACCCAGACCTGACATCAGAGTGAGTCACAGGGCTAGGCGCACCGTGAGCGGGTCAGCACTGACTCATGGGCCGTGTGTGTTCGAGGGGAACCACGCTCCCTAGGGTTTTCCAGAGCTTCCTCCCACCCCCACCCCGGAAGCAGGTGCCTCTGAATGGACCTGAACATCCCACCCTTCCGTTGGCAGCCGGCTGTCTGCAAACCCAGGGGCTCCAGGCTCTTGAGTTGAGGCAGCAGTCCGCAGTTGGTGAGTTCCCTCCTTGATCTCAGCTGGGGCGATGGTGTGGCCCCACCCTCAGCCCTGGGGCATCTGGACATGTCTAAAGGCAGTTTGGGCTGCCGTAACTAAGGGGGGAGGGGTGCCAGTGGCACCTGGTGGGTAGAGATCAGAGGTGCGGCTGAAGACCCCACAACACACAGGGCGGCTCCTCCCAACCAAGAATGATCCAGTCCAAGTGGCCACAGGGCTGAGGCTGTGACACCTGGACTAGAGGAAGAGGACCACCCGTTCTGCAATGCCCAGAAAGTGCTGCGTGCCAGTGGCCATCCAGGGCACGACACGACACGACATCTCTATGTGCCTGAGGCAACAGGACCGAGGAGAGTCAGGAATGGGAAAACGGAAGACGGAAGACGTGGTAAGGGCCTCCGGGAATAACTGACCCCGTTGCCTGGCTACTATCACCGGAGTTGCCATCAAAGACCCCATAGATGGACACTGCTCATGAGAGGGAGAAAATGCAGGGCGGAATTTCAAATTCCCATCGAATCCACAATTTCTGGAGCCGGGGAGGTTGGATGAATCCTAAAAGAGGTTGGGGTTTTTAATTGTAAACTGAAACTATCCCCCGGCGTCTTCTAAACACCAGAGTGGCTTAGCTTAACTCGTCTGCCTTCAGCTTTCTGCTCCTTCCAGGCCCATCCACACGGATCAGACGATGGGGTGACTTGGAAGATGGCACTGGCACCTGGGGGCACGGAGCTGGGTTCCTGGGGCGGCCGGCTCAGAGAGGGTGAGACGGTGGCTCCCCTCAGAGAGAGAGTAACCCTGTCATGAATCAATCTCTCTCTCACACACAAACTCACTCACTCACTCGCCATCTGCTGGCTCAGAGAGGGCGAGAATGGCGGCCCCCCTGCACTGGTCAAAATGGGGTCACTCTGACTCACACTGGTTTGGGGGGATGAATGTTTTTGGTGTTGTTTTTTCTTTCATTTGTCTTTGTAACAATGACCAACAAATATAGAATCTATTTCTGAAAGACAAAAGCCCTGTGTGGAAGTTGTACTCTGTGATATGTGAGGTTGCTGGGGGTTGAAATCTACCCGAAGGTCTTTCGCAACCACCACTGCCACCACCCATCACCACCAGCACCCATTACCACTACAACCACTACCCATTACCACCCACCACAATCATCACCACCACCCATCACCACCAACACCTCTACCATCCATCAGCACCCACCCCCCAATACCACCCCCACCACTATCATCTGCACCTGCAGCCCAGCCTCTTCTACAAGAACGGGCGTTGGAATCCACTGTGGAGATGCGGCAGCTAAGGCACACAGATGCCAAGTGATCTGCATGAGGCCACAGGACAGTTCTGGGCAGTGACAGGATTGAGGCCGGGGCAGGCAGGCATCCTGGTAACACCAACGCCAGCACATTTCTTCTGCAAAGGCTTCTGGGAGAGCAAGAGCCCCTCTTGCTCAACTCTTCACTCCCATGGGGGAAGGAAGATACGTGTCAGGGGTGGTACAGACAGTTAACTGGTAGGCACGACCTGCAAGGTTAGAGCTTTAAGTGCACCTAGCCGTACCGCAGAAGAAAGGCCTGGTGGTCTACTTTCGAAAAGCCAGCCCTTGGAAGCCCCACTGAACACGGTTCTGCTCAGCCACTCACGGGGTCACCATGCATTGGACCGTGGACTCCATAGCAACTGATCATTTGGAACGAGTGACTGGAGCCACCAGAAATGGCAGGTGGGAGGTGGGGTGGGGGTGCGGCCTTAGAAGTGTCAGGGTCGTAGGAGGAAGTCAGCCATCACTCCAGTCCGGGCTATCTGGGCCAGCCTCCAGGAGGGGATGGGGTTGCAGCCAGACCTCGAGGCGGTGGGACTGCACTGGCCCCAGGTACACGGAGCCACGGAGCGGTTTCTATGAACCCAGTACAGCCCAGGGTCCGTCCTTGGTCATGGTGGAACCGGCTGGACTTTGAGGGTCAGACCTGCTTTTATGGTGTAGTGACCTAAAAGATCAGCGCCAAACTGCTCCCTGGTGCCACCTGCCCAGGGCCAGTGCGATAGCCACCATACCCCAGATGCGCCTCTGCCTTGCAGGACAGGGTGTGGGGCACGAGGTCAGGGCATTGCGGGCAGAGATCAGTAAGGAAAAGCAGGGAACTGAGGACCAGTCTGATGGAAGAACCACAAGGGGGGGACAGCAAACTGGGATTGACTAAAAGGGAGCCTCAGATGCCAAGCTCAAGGCTCAATGTCCTCCAGCCACCAGCAAGAAACCCCGGGGCACTCTCAGCTAGTCGGGGACGCTGGTACCTGGGGTGGGGAGGGTGACTGCGAGGACAGCCAGGGAGCTGCTCGTCTGGATCTGCCACCTAAAAACACATGACCGTAGATCAAGCACTTAATCTCCCGGAACCCCAGGTTGCTTACCTGTTCCAGAGAGAGAGGAGCATCTCCCTCCTAGAGGGCTACGAGAATTGAACGAGTCAACAGGTGTACGAGGGAGCTTCTACAAGTTTGTGGGGAAATGGACTTGATAAGTTAATGGCATTTTGTTGTTCCCCCTAAGTTTTTTGAAGCCCCCTGTAAAGTGCCTAACCCAGGGTCTGGGCTGTCGTGAGTGAGTACAACAGCTGTGTAAGTGCTGCTGTTTCATGACCACTACCATCGCTACATCCGCCACTGCTGCTACTAGTCGTCCTGGAGAGGGGGGCGGGGGCCTGGGAGGTGTTGGAGCCCATGCTGGGCTCTGGCAGGATCAGTGTTGTCCAGAATTGGCCTTAGAGGCTGGGCCCTGGAGAAGACCCAGGCTGGAGGCAGCTCTGGTGCAGGAGGAGGGAGCTGGGTGGGGGACTGATGGGGGGGGTGGGAAGTGCCGGTGGAGTCTGGGGTCCCTGATGAAATGCTTGGAGAACCCAGCGTGCCCTCAGAGGGGCCATGTCTCTCCACAGACACCAGGGCCACAGAACCGCGCCCTGATGCTCCTAGGTACATCGGAGGAGGCACCACTACCAAGAAGCTGCCGAGAGGAAGATCACAAGCAGGGCCCCAAGGCCACACAGAGCCTCAGAGTCCCGCCCTTTCCCTCCCTCCAGGGTGTGTGTTGGACAGAGTACATCTCAAACACCAAAGCAGCTCTCCAGCTGAGGAGCCTCAGTGGACTCAGGGTGGGGGGTCTTTCAAATATGCCCACCTTCCACATTCCCACGCTACCCACTACCAGAGTCCATTCCTTGCGTACAGACTCTCTAACCGTTCTAGTCCCGAAGCAATGTGGTTCAATCAGGTCTTCTGGGGAAGGAGGAGCTGATGAGGTGCCCTCCTTATTCCAAGGCTTCCTGTCCTCCGCCATCCCCGGCTCCCAGGGACCAGCCTCTCGAAGCCCCAGACAGGCCATCGGCTCCCCCTAGGGGCCATCCAAGGAACCTTCCCCTGTACCGATTCCATGCACTCCCTTCTCTCCCTTCCTCAGGGTAGGGCAGGGCAGGGCAGGGGGCTCCCTACTGTGCAGAGGGGCACCGAGGGGCTCTGCTCAGTGACCTGGGGGCTGTGCTGGCTCTGAGGAGACCACACTGAGACATCACCCCACCCCAGGGGGCCGCATCTTAAACAGGGACTGGTTGTGGGGTGAAGGCACACAGGCACACCATGCAGGAGGGCTGTCTAGACCTGGGGTGGGTGGCTGCGCAGGCCAAGAAGGCTTCCTGGAGGAAGTGACACTCAACGGGAGTCTCCCGGGACGGGCAGGGAACGGAGAGAAAGACGGAACCAGCTGCCCCAGAAGGACACAGCTTGGATGAGAGAAATCGCTGCAGTTGGGCGTCTGAGGGTGCTGGCTCCCAAAGAGGCATGAGCACCCCCTGCCCGGCCTCAAAGCAGAAGTGAAATTGTTTCCTGGCTGTTGGCCCTTGCTTTGCAATCAGCGAGCGAAAGGAGACAGGGGGGCTGTCTTCACTAGAAAAGGGGTCCCCTGCTGGCTGCCCAGAGGGCAGAGCTGGGACTGGGGGGAGAGTGGCCTTGGGTCCATCCTTCTGCAAGTCAGACTGCCTGCCCAGAGCACGGCCGGCCTGCTGTGCCTGCACAGGCCTCTTCCAGCTGTGGACCGGCCCCTCCTCAGGCTTCCTGCACGTGGCAGAACAGGGCCATGGGGTCTTCCCTCCCTCGGAGCAGCTGCGGGGCAGCCTTGGGGACCACACCTTTCCTGCAGCAGCCTAGGGCGCTGAGCCTACTCAGGGGACTCTTCCCGAGTGGAATGTTCGAGCGAGATCCCCCACCTTCCCTCCCTCCCTCCCGGCCAGTGGGGCTCCTTCCCCTGTGTTCCCACCCCAGGGGCACCTGGGAAGCTACCTTGGACACATCCCCACCCACCGGGTCCTTGACTGCCCCTCCCCCTCCCTTCCCTCAATTCTGTACCATGGCGACCCCAGCAGTACCCCTGGGAGCTCCAGGTGCTTTGTGGGCTGGAGCATGTGGGGGCATGGAAGCGGCTGTCCACTGAGACGTGGCCACCAAGGGGTCTGAGCAGTGTGCGCACTGGGGCAGAAGCAGCACTAGAGATAACCGGGACCAGGAGGGGCTCCGGCAGCAGCAAACTGCATCTGAGAGAGACAGGCCCAGGGGTGCCACAGGACGCTTGTCTGAAGTGATGGAGTGAGGGAGGCCTGTCTAAGTCTAAGTTGGGGCCTGTCCAAAGAACAGGGAACCTGCCACTGACTCTGGGCACATTCCCCTCTGGGCAAACACTGGTCCGGGACGGTCCTGAGGCTGCTGGCTGACCAGCAGTGAAGAGGGCAGCCAGCCGAGTGATACACCACCCCAGCGACCCAAGTAAACGCTGACTTCTCGTCGTGCGATGCAGTTCAGAGTGCACACCGACTTCTCCACATTGTGTACACTTTCCTTTCCTTGTGCTTACGCTCCAGGAGTGGCGTGTGTGTGTGTGTGTGTGTTCTGGCTTTGATCCGACAGAGATGGTATTTACGAACAGCCTGTAAGGGCACCCAAACCAGGGCATGTGTGCACTGCACAGGGCAAGGGAGTGGAAGCACTGGTGTGTGTGTGTGTGTGTGTGTGTATGCGTGCACGTGCGCACACGCACTGGGTTTCAGTAGGGGCAGTCAGATTAAACTTTCCACTCCCAAAGTCCAATGCCAAAATAAGGGCAGGGCAGTTTCGAGATGAGAAATCTCCCGGTGCGCAGGCACCCCACAGAGGAGCTCGCATGATGGCACTACTAGACTGCTCGCTCAAGGCCAGGAACTGCCCTGTGACCTTGCTGAATCCTCAGCACAGAGGAGCTCAGCGCCTTACCCAGGGTCACACAGCGAATGGTGGTCGAGGCAGCACAGGAATCCAAGCAGTTACTGGGACTGTAAGTAGTTTCAGTTAAGGAAGCTTCACACACCTGCTGTTGTCTACGGAAGTTCGGGTGAGGAAGAGAAAAGGAGGATGAGGCGGCCTGGGAAGGCCACTTAGAAGAAGCCCCGAGCTAGACGTGGCCGGTGGGGTAGGCCTTTTTGGTTGACTTGGTAAGGCTCTTCTAGCCAGACTCCTTGTGACTAGGTGGGACCATGCAAAGAAGGTTGATGGAACGCTAATGTAGGGATTGGTCAGTTTTGCCATCCTGCTGGGTATAAAATGAACCATCTCAGAAGCAAGAGCAAGGAGGGATCTCCCTACCATTAAGAACAGTGGTTCTCAACCTTCCTAGTGCCTAATGCCCTTTCATACAGTTCCTCATGTTGTGGAGGACCCCCCCCCAACCATAACATTATTTCCGTTGCTACTTCATCACTGTCATTTTGTTACTGTTATGAATTGGTCGACCCTTGTGAAAGGGTGGTTCAACCCCCAAAGGGGTCGTGACCCACAGGTTGAGAACCACTAATTATGAGACAAGAGTCAATAACATGTCCTGTGGACCCAGAGATCCTCAGAAGCTGAGCCTCTATGATCTGAGAGACAGACAGAGACACCAGGGAAGTGGCAGCGTACAAGACGAGAGCAGTGGGCTTCCTGGTCTATGACGAGAGGAAGCCTGAGTTTCTTGGGGCCAATTAACTTGCTTGTGGTGTAGGCTGCCTTCAGGCACCTAATTGGGAGTAGTAGGGTGTCCCCCATTCACGATGGCCTGGCATGTGGAATTTGAAAAGCTGCCAAAGCCTTGAGCCAGTGCCAAGCCCACCTGTGCGCGGACTCACAGAGCTCCCGCGGAGCATGCTGGAGCTGAGGGTTGGGGCAGGGTGGAGTGCCCGCAGGTATTTATCAACAGTGCTACTGGGCCTTTATAACTTTTCCCAAACAGGATGGAGGACAAGAGGCCTTCTGACGGAGAAACCAAGGGCCAAAAAAGAAACGTGTCTCGGGCACAGCTGAGAAAGGGTGCTCCTGATTGCAAGAACTGTATCCTGGGTGTCTCTGATGCTGAACTGTAGCCAATTTGCCACACGGTGGTACTTGAGGTGTTGCTGTGATACTGGAGGCTATGCCACCAGTATTTCAAATACCAGTGAGGGCACCATGGTGCACAAGTTTTAGTGGGAGCTTCCAGGCTCAAAGAAGACTAACAAGAGTGGGATCCTTCTCGGGGACACTGGAAATCTTGGAATAGCAGGTCATTCTCGGATATGGTGCCAGGTGAGCCCCTAGGTTGCAAGGCAATCAAAATACGACTGGGGAAGAGCTGGCACCTCAAGTAGAGCCAACCTAAATGGCATGGATCGAGCATAGCTTTCAGGGCTTTGGTTGGCTGGTGGGGCGCGACTCCAAAGAAGGAGAAACAGGTGCAAACATCCATCAAGCATCAGAATGTGGAATGTCCAAAGTATGAATCTAGGAAAATCAGAAGTCATCAAAAAGGAAACGGAATGCATAAAGATCGGTGTCCTAGGCATTCGTGGGTTGACATAGTCTTGGCCACTTTGAGTCGGATAGCCACATGGTTTTCTACACTGAGCGTGAGGAACTGGAGAAGAATGGTGTCACATTTATCAACAAAAGGAACGTCTCAAGGTCTATCTTGAAGAATAACCCTATACATGATAGGATAATATGCATATATCTACAAGGAAGACCAGGTAACATCTATTATCAAAATTTACACGCCAACCACTGAAGCCAGTGATGAAGACACTGAACAATTCCACCAACCTCTGCAGTCTGAGCTTGTTCAAGATGCTATGATAATTACTGGAAATGAGAACGGGAAAGATGGGAACAGAGGAAGAATCAATCATTGGGAAGTATGGCCTTGGGAACAGAACGAAGGTGGAGGCTGTGTGGTAAAAATTTGCAAGACCAATGACTTCTTCACTGTGAATGTCTGTCCAATAGCATAAACAGCAACAAGACACATGGACTTTTCCAGATCAAGCGCACGGGAGTCAAACAGACTCCATTTGTAGGAAGAGATGGTGGAGAAGCTCAGCATCATCAGCCAACCCCAAAACCAGGGTTCACCTACAGAACAGACCATCTGTTGCTCATCTGTAAGCTCAGGCTGAAGGTGCTGAAAATTAAAACACATCCACAGGAGCCAAAATATGACCTGCAGTATGTCCCACCCGAATTTGGAGGCCATTTCAAGAACAGATTTGATGCACCAGTGACCGAAAGCCAGACAAGCTGTCGGATTACATCAAGAGCATCCTACATGAAGAAAGCCAACAGTCATCAAAAAGATAGGAAAGAAAGAAAATATCAAAGTAGATGTCAGAAGAGGTTCTGAAGCTGACACTGTGGCCTTCAGGATGGATTACAAATAACTCCGTGGGGAAAAATAAACCACCCCGCATCCTCACAACGGGAGCATCGAGAGACAACATCAGGGTGAGAGGAGAACAGAGCATGCTGCTAAGGGTTTCGTTTTACTTGGATCCACAATCAGCTCTCATGGAAGCAGCAGTCCAGAAACCAGATGACGCATTGCACTGGGTAAATCGACTGCAAGAAAGGAACAAACAAAAACCAACGAACCCCAAACAAGCACCCTGTCAAGTGTTACAGCGCAACGACGTCCCTCTGAGGACTGGGTGCACCTGGTCGACCCCGTGGTATTTTCAATCACCTCCTATGCATGTGGAGGCGGGACAGTGAAGGTCGACGAAGAATGGATGCACCTGATTTATGCTGATGGGGGAGGATAGTGACTGTACCGGGGACTGCCAGAAAGAACCAAACCTCTCTCAGCAGAACAGCCGGAAAGCTCCAGAGAAACGTGGACGGCGACATTCCATCTCCCGTAACTGGTACATATCATCAGGGGAGCCCAGTCCGAACCCCTGGAGAAGGGCGTCATGATTGGTGAAAAAGAGGAGGGGCCTCCGTGAGATGGATGGACACAGTGGCTGCACCCATGAGCCCGCAGGACTGCCTCTGTGTGTACGGTGGGGGGGGGGGGATGTCTCCTGTTGGACGCAGGACAGCTGAGAGCTGCAACCAACCCTCTATGACCGAGAACCCATGGCACTGCACAAGAACATCACCAGCTTCCCCAGTGAGCCCTGTAATCAACAGCCTTATCTGTGAGTTCTGTGTGGCTACTGATTAGGCCAGCGGTTCTCAACCTGTGGGTCAGGACCCCATTGGGGGAGGGGGTTGAATGACCCTTTCACAGGGATCACCCAATTCCTAACAGTAGCAACATGACAGTGATGAAGTAGCCACGAAAATAATTTTATGGGGAGTCACCACCCCATGCGGAACTGTATGAATTTTAAGGTGGCGGCATGAGGAAGGCTGAGAACCACTGGTTTATACGCGTGAGTCCAGCAGAGAAGCAGAGAGAGGTCCCCGAGAGAGCGGTGTCCGAACTAGTGAAGAACGGAGGCCTGTCTGACCTCTGCGTCAGAGAAAGCGGTCTTGGGCTGAGTTTCCGTCGGATTCTTCTTTCCCCTCGTTAAGTCAGAGGAGGTCAGCTGGGGCCCCTAACAACAGCCCACATGGAAAGACCACAAAAGCAAATGTTCTGTGGCAGAAATTGTCCTTGAGGACCAAGGCCGTGACCCCTAGAGATGATACGCCTTGGGTAGAGTCACCCAGCTGGTGGCGGGGCCAAGCTTCCTGATCAGGACTCTTCTGGACCCTACCCCAACACACAAAGATAGTCTACAGGCCCTGAGACTGTTCTGAGTGGGGGCAGAGAGCAGGCTTGAACTCGGGATTCGGGTCCCAGGCCTGCATCCTTCTCCTCAATGTCCCCCATCCCGTACCCTGTCTTTCTTTTGTTTGTCTGTCAGACATGGCTCTTTCAATGAGTCCTACCTCACAGAGTTGCATCAGTCAAGTTGGGGGTCGGGGCTGGGACTTGGGGTGGGGTTGCTTCTTGATTCTGCCACTTATTGAACTACATGATTTAGGGCAAGTTGCCTAATTTCTCAGACTGTAAAATGGGACACCAAGTTGGGACACCAAGTTGCCTAATTTCTCAGACTGTAAAAGGGGACACCACCTCCCAGGGGAAACCCACCACACCCCAGCCCAGGACGTGACCCCCTGGAGTCCTCAGTGATTGGGAGCTAGTCAGTTCTCATCAGAGCAAACGCCAGGCCTCTGGCCCACCTCACCTCGTAGATGTTGAACTGGCTCTGGCCGCGGGCCAGCTCCCGGTAGCTGGTGGTGAATTCTCCAATGAAATCATGGCTGCAATCACAAGTGTCAAAGGGATCAGGTATCAAAGAACAAAAAAATCACATCATTGTGAATGAGGGGGAGTGCGGAGAGGAGACCCAAAGCCCAGCTGTAGGCAACTGGACATCCCCTTACAGAAGGGTCGCAGGGAGGAGGTGAGCCAGTCAGGGTGCAGTGTAGCACCAATGAAACAAAACTTTCCTCTAGTTCCTAAATCCTCCCCACACACTCCCCCCGGCCACTATCATGATCCCAATTCTACATTACAAATCTGGCTAGACCAGAGGATGTACACTGGTCCAGACAGGAACTGGAAACACAGGGAATCCAGGACGGATGATCCCTTCAGGGCCAGGGATGTGAGTGGTGATACTGGAAGCGTAGAGGGAGGGTGGGTTGGAAAGGGGGAACGGATTACAAGGATCTACATGTGACCTCCTCCCTGGGGGACGGACAACAGAAAAGTGGGTGAAGGGAGATGTCCGATAGGGCAAGATATGACAAGATAATAAGTTATAAATTATCAAGGTTTCATGAGAGAGAGGAGAGCGGGGAGGGAGGGGGGAAATGAGGAGCTGATACCAAGGACTTAAGTGGTGAGTAAATGTTTTGAGAATAGTTAGGGCAACAAATGTACAAATGTGCTTTATACAATGTATGGATGTATGGATTGTGATGAGTTGTATGGGCCCCCAATAAAATGATTTAAAAAAAGAAGAAATCATGGCTTCAAAGGAAAACTGCTCTTGAGATCTTGTGGGCCAGACTGGCCTCCAGCCCTGCCTGTACCTTGGTGTCTCCTGCATCCCCTCACCTGGCTCCCAATTCTGCCTGAGTCCTGGTCTGGGGGGGGGGGGCGGGGGGCGGGCCTGCTAGCAGTAAAGGCCCCAGAGAGAAAAATCCATGCTCTGCCACCCACACGGAGCAGCTAGCAAAGAAGCCCTGGGAGGGGAGATCCCGGATGGACAGGCATTGATGGAGGAGAGAGGGCCAAGAAGTTGCTGGGCACGAAGAGGGAGGTGGGGGAAAGTCTTTCCCCGGCCATCTTTAGTTTGGGCAAAACATGACCCCCACATGCAAAGCAAAGCTCCTAGTGAGATTCACCTTTGCACAAACCAGCAGTCAAAGGGATTTTGAGGGCAACTGGGGGCATCTGAATTGGAAATACACATTAGCTGGTCGTCAAGAATTATCGTTGAACGCATCCGTGTGAGAAAGGTATTGGTGAGGATGCAGGAAAACATCCTCGTGTGTTAGACATGTCTGAAGGAACCCATTACTGATGCATGGCCCCAACATCTGTACTTGTACATCGTGCCGGCAAGGCACGTACCAAGCCAGTGTGACACATTCAGCAATGATGGGACTCGGGTGATGGTGCTCATTAAATCTTCCCTCTCCTTTTCAGAGTATTGGACATGTGTCCACTAACAGTTTTGAAGAAGCCAATTAGAGCTTTGCCCACCTGGGCAGCAAGGAGCGTTTCCAGAGCTGTCCACACTTTCTGATGCTCTGTCCCCACTGTGTGCTTACCCCGTGTCCTGCTCCCTCCCAACCTCCACTGTCCCTGATGACATCCTGGCCTGGGGTGACTTGGAGAGTGGGACAGTGTCCCTCGGGCCCACCCTGTGTCAGCCCACAGCCTGCAGCTTATGATAAGCTCTTAGAGGCTGGGACCCAGCGGTGCCTGGCAGCTCCCTCCAGCCCACCTAGAAGAGGAGACTCTTCCAGGTCAAGAAACAGCAAATCAGAAGTGGAACATCAAGAGGAGCTACCAGCTGTGAGGGAGGTGGAGGCGAGATAGGAAAGGGGGAGGGAAATAGGAACAGGGAGGAAGTGGGATTAGTGACTAAGCGCTGGTCATGGGTCATGGGGTTGCCATAAAGGAGAGGAAGCAATGCATGTGGATTGTTGAACCTGAAACTGATGAACAAAAGGTTAAGAACAAAGAGAGGGGGAGGGGGAGAAGGAGGCAGGAGGAGAGAGGGAAGGTTTGCCTTATTAGTTTCTCTACCACAAGGTCTTCCTTAGGGGGGCAGCAAGCTCCTTAGGAGGGGCCCGGGGGATTTAAGTTGAGGCTGCACTATTTCAGGGAGCCCCTTACCTACGGCTGGAACCCCATGGTCCACATCACAGACTGGGGAGAACTCTGTGACCAGTGCTGGCCAACCCCCACCCCTTGGGATTTCACAATTCACACCACAGAGGGAGGACCGAGTCCCCAAAGTCAGACGGACACATTTAGATTTGGTTCAAAGGACAAGGAGGCGTTCTGGATGACAGCTGGGGAGGCCTGTTCTTGTCCTGGTCCCAGCGCCACGCGTCCCTTGGGGGCACCCAGATCCACAGACAGGAAAGGCACGCCCCTGACCCGCCCTCCCAAGACCCCAGATGAGAACTAAGCTTCCACCCACGAACCCCAGCTTCCCCCAGACACAGTCTGGCGACTCCCAAGGGCCCACTCCTGTGCTTCATCGGTTCCCCTCCCTCCTGTGAGCTCTCTGCAAACAGCACCTCTGAGGAGCCAGCCAGGGGCTGAGTGTGCCCTGCGTGCTAAGCGGGCCGCACCTTCACCTCCCACAAGAGGGCGGGGCTCATCCTCTGCATCCCAGCCCACCCCCTTCCAACCCCTCCCACAGGCTCAGCCCCAGGCCTCACTAGGGAGTGTGCCTCTGGATGCTCAGTGGGGCGCGGGGGTCATGGCTATCTGTCTCCTCAAACATGCGCATTTCGGAAAATCCTCAGTGGGACCAAACCTGAGGAGGTGCTGGCCATGGGGGTCACCTGGCAGCTATTGGGGCCAGGAGGCCTCTTCAGCCCTCTGCACTGCGCCCTGCAGGAAAGGAGGCTTGGGTGCTCAGAGGCTGGTGGGCTCCTGACACCAAGGCAGTGTGGACTTCCCACAGGGTAACCAGGCCCACCCACTTCCAGAGCTGCCACAGGGGGTTGGGGGGGGGTAGGTGGTGGATTCAGCTCTCCCTGTGGGGAGGACAGGATTATTCTCCCTCTTTGGGTCTACCAACACCACTGCTCACCTGTGCCCTCCGCTTACCTGCCGTCTCTATCCCAGTCGTACACCTCCACCTTGATGGTCCTGCGGGGCAAAGGGACCATCGTGAGGAAGAAGCTGGACCCCAGTCACATGGCCTGAGGACCTCCAGACCTAGAGAGGAGAAGTCACCTGCCCGGCTCCAAGGGCCAGGGTGGGGAGGCACAGCTTGGGGAAGAAGTGAACGATCCTAGGGCCTCTTAGCCACCGGCTTAGGGACGCTGGTGGTCTGAGAGCTGTGTGGGGACATCCTGGAATTTCAAGGAAGATGTGGGAAAACCACCCCACTCAGTCTGAAATGCACCCCACCTTCTTCTTGATCCCCCAGGAGTTCAGACCAGGGACAGACTCCAGCATGAAGCCATACTTGTGGTTTTACCAGGAGTGGATAGGTACAGGTCGAGGTGGACTCCCCGGAGCTCAGACTGGGTTCTTCTGGGGATGGAAAACAGGACTGCTGGTTCATTGGGGGGGGGGGCCTCCGGCGGGGAGCCCTCCCACCCAGTGTTCAAGCCTGGACTGGGGGGCCACTTCCTTAGGGGCAGCTGACGCTCCATCTCCCTCCCCATCCCACGACTGGCTCCTGAGTGAGGGTGTAATTATCTTCGCATTTTAGCCTGGCTGCTTTAATTAGTTTGTTTTGACTTCTGTGCTTGGGGCTGGGCTTCGGGAGCCCGGTTTATTTTTAGCCACGTTCCCATGGCAACAGGCTAGCGGACCAGAGGTGGGAGGAGGGAGGTGGCGGGGTTTTGGGTTAACCCTTGGTGTGGCCTGCTGGATCCTCCAGGGATGGGGCTTCCTGTGTCCTGCTGCCAGGTCAGGGTCGGGGAAGGGGAAAGGGAGAGGGGCCCGGGGGACCAGGGGCTCTTCAACGGTCAGTCCTAAATGGGATGCGGGACTGCCGTCCCCTATGAACATCCCATCATCTCATCCCAGGCCTTGCGCATCTGGGGCCTTCCAAGAGTCGGCCTTCGGGTTCCATAGACCCCAGAAGCAGGCACTGCCCCTCTTCAGATGAGTCTCCTGGGGCATGGGGGGGCAGGGGGACAGGACAGGTGGGGTGGGTTCTCCACAGCAGGGCAGAACCTACTCTGAATGAAGGAATGCCCACTGGGTGGTACAGAAGTACACTGGTGTTGTAGACCAAATCTTGCCTCACAGAAGCCCCCTGCCCCCCCCACCCCCCGCCAGGAACTTCCCTCTGTGGGGCATTATTGTGGAGAAAAATCAATCCAGGCAGCGTGTTGGCTGGAAACTGGGATCTTGACTTGTTAGACCCTGGGGTTGGATGCTGAGCCCCAGCTGTGGGACCTAGGTGTGTCACAGGACCCCGCTGAGGGCCTCCCACCCTCTCTAAAGAAGACATCCCTAACAGCCTCCAGGAATCCTCATGGCAAAAGCAAGTCTGGGAAACCCACCCAGGACGCGCTCTGTGAAAATACCACCTTCTCGCCACCTGGGGGCATCGAGGTTAAGCTGCTGACCAAAAGGCTGGCTGTCAGAGCCTTGGCACCAGGCCTAACCTGCTGGCAGGAGGGGTGGACCTTCAGGCAGGGGCTCCCAGGCCCAGCCCTACGGGCTAACAGTGTAGCTTGGGGCCGGGGCCCAGGCATGTGTATTTGAAAGACTTCCCAAATGATTCTTGGGGATATGTCCTCTCTACTCTTTCCTTTTCAGATGAGGAAACTAAGTCCCCAGAGTGTCCAGTTGTCTGAGCCAGGATAAGACCCCGCCCCTGTCACCTAGTCCAACACTCCAGCCACTGGCCTGAGCTTTTGAGGACGCCCTGTTCCTGCATATGTGTCTCCCACTCCTTCCCCAGCAAGGGCGGGGACCTCTCCAGTGGCCAGCACCGCTCCCATCAAGTGACAAGATCAATGAGAGCCCAGGCTGAGCGGCCCGGAGGGGAGGGGGCTCTTAGGCAAGCGCAAAGCCCCCAGATGCCCATGAAATTGTCAAGCCCACAGCCAGAGGGCCCGGCTGACTGGTTCTAGACACATCTCCAGCATGAGTCCATTGCCAGCACCCCCAACCACGGTTCTGGGCCATGGCACCAACTTCCAAACAATGGGGTCACCCGGGAGCTTTAGGAAGACTGATGCCCAGGCCCCTCCGGGACCAGCAGTCTGGGGTCAGCCTGGCCATGGGGATGGCGGACAGCTCCCCGGGGGGCTGCAGGGGCAGCCCAGGGTGAGCCCTGCGGTGTGGCCAACCCCTGTGCAAACTGGAGCGTCCAGAGGCGACTGCAGCCTGAGTGTCAGCTACGCACAGAGGCTGCCGCCTCCCGCCACGGTGGGAGAAGAAGGTAAAAGACGGTGCTCTGGCCACTGTGTTTCCAGCTCCCTCACTGTCCCAACCTGGTGGAGATTGGTGGCCTGCTGGCCTTGACCCCCAACCCCTTAGCACAACTAACTCTCGGGTCAGGCCAACCGTGACTTCTGAGGACAGCACCCAACGGAAGGGGCTCCTGCCCTCAAAATAAACTGATGTGACAAAGGGTTCAGGACACAGAGCCCCTAACCTGGGCGGTGATCCCAGCTCTGCCCAGTACTGACCGTGGGGGCCTCAGGAGCTGGCTTCACTTCTCAGCGGCTGTTTCCAAATTCACTACTATTGAGTCAATCTCAACTTAGAGCCACCCTATGGGACAGGGCAGAACTGCCCCTGTGGGTTTGAGACTAACTTTTTACCAGGGTTGAAAACCTCGTCTTTCTCCCGCAGAGTGAGTGGTGGGTTTGAACTGCTGACCTTGTGATCAGCAGCCCAAAGCATAACCACCATGCCTGTACAATGAGGATAACCGTGAGAGCTGGACTCCACCATGCACACAGGCTCAGCGTTTGACTTGCGCTCTGTTCCATCTACAGCTCCCAATGCCTTTGCTGGAGCCTGAGTCTCCCAGACAATCCCCTTCACCTGGACCGTGTCGGCGCCACGTGGCCAGGGATTTTGTCCTGTCTTGTCTCACTGTTAAGTCCTCAGCTTCTGGATTGGGTCTAGCACATTGACGTCGGTGCTTAATTCCTACTGTCGGCTGACTGGGGCCTCCTAACTGGGCCCTTCCTTGTCCATAAATCTGCAGACGGATGCCTAGAGCGGGGTCTTGCCCTGGGGGACCTGGTTTAACCAGGATAAACCCTGAGACCATGCAAAGTTCAAAGAGAGGGGAGGGAGTTTTGGGGAACGGGGTGAAGTGCTTCTTGCGGTCACCCTGCTTTATCCCATGGGAGCGCTGGGCTGGCTGGGGCCCACGCCCATTTCATCGGATTCATGTTTGCTCAGCTGGCCCACTTCAGTGTGGCTATTTTGGAGATAAAGCAACGTCGGGGGTGGGGGGACCCCAAACCAGATGGGTTGCCCAGAGGGGATTTCTGGCCCAGCAATTAAAATAATTTCTGGCCCTCTGTTTCCCCATCTGTAAAATGGACACATCGCCAAAACTCACCTCCCAGGGTTCTGGTAAACCGTAAAATGTAAATGAGATAAACGGACTTTAAAAGATTGGGGGGAAACTTGTACCCGACCTAAATTCGAAAAACCTCATTGCCATTGCATCTATGTCGACTCAGAACAACTCTATAGGACAGGATGGATAGAACTGCCCCTGTGAGTTTCTGAGACCGTCACTATTTAAGGGATAGAAAGCCCAAGGAACAGCTGGTGGCTTTGAACTGCTGACCCTGCAGATCGCAGTCCAATGGGTAACAGCTGTACCACCGCGGCCCCTTCTTGACGTCACTACTGGGCAATTATAATAACATCCACTGGCTCCCATTGCTGTCATTCACTCCCGTTCTCAGCAGATCCCCAGTCCTGGTCTTTCTGTTTCTTTTGTACAAATAGTAGTTGATCTCTTGCTCTGGGCTTCCTGTCCCCATCCTTCTATCGCCCCACTCCTAGATGGCTGTCCCTCCTGCTTCCGTGGTGGACACACCCAGGGGTCTCTGCTTGCTCCCTCCTCTGCTGGGGATTCCCAGCCTCTGTCCTCATCCCTGCTCACACGACTGCAAAGTCTGTTCTACTGTCCCCAACTGTCCGCATAGCTAACATGATGTCCACCTCGTCACCCCTGTACCCTCTCAACAGCAGCACCTCATTTTCAACCACGAATGCCATTTTGTTGTTTAACTTTGCAAGTGTGTGTGCATCCAGTCTGGTGACACAGTGATTTCTGAGGTGGACTGCTAACCGCAACGTCAGCAGTTTGAAACCACCAGCCGCTCTGAGGGAGATAAAAGAGGCTTTCTACTCTGGTAAAGAGTTTCCGTCTCAGAGACCCACAGAGCCACTGCGAGTTGGAAACGCCTCTGTGGCAGTGAGTCTGATTTGGAGTTTGGACGGGGCCAAGCAGAGCTGCCCAGAAAGGTCTCCCAAGCTGTCCATCTTTACAGAAGTCGCCTCCCTTCCCATTAGCAGCCCAGAGCACCTGTCTGACCACGGTGCCCCCAGGGGGCGATCCTAGAGGGCAGGGCATAGAAGCTCTCAGGCCAGTTCACCTCCGTGGAGTGTCCTAGGCTGTGATCTTCACGGGAGCAGATTCACGGGTCCAGATTCACGGGTCGCTCTCTGTTGGAGCTGCAGGCTGGGCTCAAACCAATCACCTTTCAGTTAGCAGCTCAGGGCTTACCCACTGGGGCTACTTTTCCAAAACTCGGTTGCACTGGAGAGAAAAGTGCCTCAAAGCAAAGCTGTGTCCATGAGCATCACACCTCTCATTTTGGGTGCCCCCTCCCCAAGCCCTTGGCCACAGGTGCCCTCGGACACCTCACACCCCTCTCACTCCCTGGAGCCCCCCTTCATGCTGCCTCCCTCTCTCTCCTCTCTCTCTAGAAGTCTCCTGGCTTTACAGCTGCAAGGAGCTTCAATGCTTTCAGGCCTAGAACTACTCAGAGTGGGCTTCTCCCTCTCCAGTCCCAAAGCAGACCTGCCCTGACCCCCTGCCCCTGCACCCCCCCCCCCCACACTCCCAGCTCAGCACGCCACACCGTGTCTTTGCGGCAGAGTGTAAGGGGTCCAGACAGAGTCTAGAGCTGGGCTCGCTCTCACCACCATGGCGTTGACGCCGACTCACAGCGAGCCTACAGGACAGGGCAGAACTGTCCCCTGTGGGTTTCTGAGACGGTAGCTCTTCATGGGAGAAAAAGTCTCCTCTTTCTCCTGTGGAGTGGCTGGTGGTCAGGAACTGCTGGACTTTTCGCTTTGCGGCCTATCCATTACACCACCAGGGCTAAATAAGCCTCCAAGTGGCTTGGTGACATAGTGGATTGGGAGTCGGGCTGCTAGCCACAGGTCAGCAGTTCAAAACCACCCGCCACTCCTTGGGACAAAGACGAGGCTTTCTGCTCCCAGAAAGCGTTGAGGTCTTGGAAATCCACAAGGGTGGTTCTAGCCTGTCCTGTAGGGTCCCTGAGTAGGAATCCACTCGATGGCACTGAGAATTTTATAACTATCACCTCTCTGTCTGGCCAGCTCAGTCTAAAAAGGAGGCTTGGGAAGACAGTCTATTTCCCCCTGACTCTCAGGTTCTTTGTAAAATGTGAGCTCCATTGAAGGCAAAGGTTTTTGTCACCTTTGACCCCTTGCCTTCAACCGTGTCGGGCACTTAGTAAGTGTTCAATAAATCGTTTTTGAAGGAACCAATGAATAAATGCATTTCTCAGGAGGGAGTTTCCATAGCTTTCCCTGCCAGGTCCCCAAAGGACAGTGTCTGGTGGCTGGCTGTGAAGGCACCGTGGCTGGGGCTCAGGGCAAGAAGCCTCTGGAGAGAACTGGTGGCCTGGCTTGTCCACACAAGGCCCGCCCTGCCCTGAGAGGCCACCTACTCCTGACAGATGAGTAGCTGCCAGCGGGGGTGGGCTACTCTCCTGGGCTCAGCAGGGGCAGTGTGACACGCCTGGTCCCTTCAATTAACACTGTTGTCTGTCACATCACAGGCAATCTGTTCCCAGCCATGGAGAAGGTCCAGTGGGGCCTGAGACACAGCCCCGGTGGGGGTGGGGGAGGTGTTGCACCTGGCCATCCCCCTCCTCCTTGCACCCTCCCTTCCTCCAAGGCAGGGCAGTGCATCCAGGCCTCCAGCACAAGAGGGCCCTCCCCAGGACGCCTGGCAAACATGGGCAGAGGCCTTGGGAGCTCTCCCTAGGGATTCGGGGCGGTGGGAGAGCAGCATGGTCTGCCATGGTCTCCTCTCCCCCTCCCCAAATTCCCTATTCCTGCTTCTCCATCCTGCTCTTCCATCCCCAGAAGTCCTCCATCCCCCTACCTTCCAGGCTTCTCTGAGCCTCCTTCAGACCCCAAGGCTCCAACCAGACTGACTTCCCTGTTCCCCTTCCTCCAGCCCCGGCCCCACTGTAGCAGGGGCTTGTTTGACTGCGATGCCTGAGTCTGCAGAGCCGTTCACTGAGCTTCACTGCCACGGGGTCGTTTCTGACTCAGAGCGACGCTACAGGACAGAGCACAACAGCCCTGTGGGTTTCCAAGACGGTAGCTCTTTACAGGGGCAGAGGGCCTCGTCTCCCTCCCGCAGAGCAGCCTAACGTTTCAAACTGCTGAGCTTGCCAACAGGGCTCCTTCGCGGAGACGTCAGCTCTCTAACTTGCGTACTGTGCACACTGGAGCTCTCCTGAAGGTGGCTCAGTGGGAGGCGCAGGGCCCAGCCCCAGCCAAGAGGCAGGAGAAGGGCCACCCCATCTCTGAGATCAGCAGTCTATTAGGACAGCCTGACGGTGTCACTGGAGAGCCTCCACTAACCTCATCCCCTCACCCCACACCCGCCCCACTGCCTGCACAGACACTGATAGTAGCTACTAGTGGACACGGGCCTGGGGAAACAAGCCAATCCCACCAGCCAGGGCACCCCAAAGGTGTCGGTTCTGAGGCCCCAGTGATCCTGTCCAAGTGACCAGCAGAGCCCAACTTCCCCAAGGTGCTTTTGCTGGTTAGCAACCCCACCGATGGGTCCACGAGCTTGCTCACCTGAGCTGCCGGCACTGTCAGGAAAACAGGCTGGGCTTCCCTGACTGAATCCGCACCAGTGCCACCTTCCAGCTCCCACCTCTCCCTGTACCACCATTTATAACTACACGCTTCCTTGTGTGATTATCGGATGACAGTCTGCTTCCCCCAGATGCCTGGCAGCTCCAGGAGGCTGGGCAGTGGGTGTGGGGCTTGTTCCTGGTCCCCCAGCATCTAGCACAGTGCCTGGCACCCAGCAGGGACCCCACAGATATTGAGGGTTAGAGGCAGACTTTGGTGGTCCAGCCTCGGTGGTGTCCTGTGAGCTTTGAAGCAGCCGGCTAATATCAGCAGACATTCTATTAACTCATTTTGAAGATAAGGAACCTGAGACCCAGGTCAAAGATTGTCCAGGTAAATGGTACGTTTGCATCTCATAGGCAGGATTAGAAGCCAGGCATCTGGTATCTGTGTTCAATGATAATTTAGAAGTATATAATAATGTTGCTGCTGATAATTAATATACAATAATAAGCGATGTTGCATCCAGGAGCCCTGGTGGCACAGAAGTTAAAGTGCTCAGCTGCTAACCAAAAGGTCTGTGGTTCAAACCCACCAGTCACTCTGTGGGTCCCTGCATGTTCCTGAGCTTCCGGTGTCGAGGCCCCACCAGGCTGCAGGAGCTCCCGCTGTCACATCCACTTCCCAGCCAACGGAAAGACGAAGAGGGTCCCCCCGTGTGAGGACTGTACCGTGTGTACCACTGGTAAATGTTCAGTCAGCATGTACCGTCTTGCAAACCCCATGGGGCAGTTCAGCTGTCTTGTAGGGTCCTTAGGAATTGGAATCGATGCTAGGGCACTGGATTCAGGGTTTGTGTTGCACCAAAAATGGCCACCGTTTTTGCACCCCATCCTCTTGCTCCCCATTTGTAGCCACTGGGCTGGCAGAGAGTACCCCTGGGGTCTTGACTTTCTGTCAGTACATGTGTCAGATAGGAGGAGTTGGGGTTGGTGGGAGCCTAAGAGCCTCTGCCTGCACCTAGACAACACCCCCCTTTCTCTCTCTTTCTCTCTCTCTCTCATACACACACACACCACACACACCACCACCACCACCTCCACCCACCCTCCCCCCTGCCCTACCTACTACTGGGAACTGTGAAAGGCAGGCTGTTGGGCAACCCTCCTCACCTGGGCTTCCCTGTAGTCCCAGGTGCATCATCCAGTCTTCCCAGTAGTGGGGATGCCAGACAGGAAGGGGGGTGGTTAGTGTGTGTGTGTGTGTGTGTGTGTGTGTGTGTAAGGGGCGGGGGCTGTAAGGACATGAGGAGACAGAAGCTACCCGGTGAGGTGGAAGTTGGGGGACAGAGGTTAGCACCGTCCACTGCACACACCCACACTTGGGGAGGGCACTGGCGTGGGAGGTGGGACTCCCCATCTCACCGGTCATAGTCCCCGTTGCAGAGGGCTCTCACGGGAATGGAGAACGTTTGCCAGACCGGGTTGAGGGTGTTCTTCATGACCTCCGTCTTGTGGCAAATGGTGAACCTGGCAACAGAAGAAGAGAAGGGACATTGTTGGGCCTGAGCCTGCGGGGTGCAGGGTTCGGGTCAGTAGCTGAAAGCTCCCTCCGGTTGCTGCTAGATAATAAAGTCTATCGTTTCTCCGGGTGCTGAGCTGCCCGTCACTAACGGCATACAAGCATACACTCAGTCATTTCCTGGTGATGGTGCAGAGAGCGTTCCTATACCAGGTGGGGATCCAGGTGAGTGCTGTGAGATCTAGGTTCTAACCCCCACTCTGGAGCTAACACGTGAGGAAGTCCTTCCTCTCTGGGCCTCCATTTCCTCACCTGTCACCAGGGAGTGGGCCACTCTCAGAGGTTCTTCATCGGCAACCCATGGAAGGACCAGGGATGGGCTGTCCAGAGGACACCTGTCAGAAGGTGGGGGGGTAGTGGGGGCCTGGGGGGGTGTCTATGTGCCCCTGAAGTCACAGGGGAAGGAGTAATGTGCGCTTGCTCTTCCTCTTGCCTGGAACATTCTCTCCCTAGACTTCCCTCTTCACGGTTCCCCTCACGTCCTTTCCACAATGTCATCTCATGAGGCCAACATCCTGGTCCCCCGACGCTGACACCTCTCACTCCCTTCCACATCCTCCTCTCTCCTTCACTTATCACCATCTGACATTCTGACTACTTGTTCCTCATTTATCTCGGGTGTGGCCTGTCACTTGGATTCACCGTCAACGCTCCCGGAAGCAGCAGTCAGGAAATCAAGCCGTGGGCTGCACTGGGGGCGGAGGGGGAGACGAAACGCTTTCTTAAGTCTCAAAGAGCAACAACGCCCCTTGGAGGACTAAGGTGTGCCTGACCCAAACCACGGCATTTTTCATCGCTTTATGGGGACGGGAAAGCTGGCCCAGGAATACAAAAGACAAAGGAATCGAGGTGACTTTGAACTACAGTGCTGGCGA